>NC_092333.1:342250000-342587500 GCF_046630445.1 Rutidosis leptorrhynchoides
ATGCACCGTCAGCCATCATGGGAATAAATGGGTCAAGAAACTAGACGATGCTCAGTGGGAATTCCGGACTGCTTATGATATCGGCTAAAAAGTCATGTTTTCACCCCGGTATTAAGGCCTAAAAACAAGAAAGATTCGAACTTTGTCAGCAAAATACCCACTTCGTTGGTTAGAATTGATGAACGGGTAATTACAAAGATGGTGCAAAAAGAATCAAGAGAATCGGAGCTAAAACGAAGATTCTAGAGCGAAAACGGTGAAAGGCAAGAAATCAAGTTACGATCCAGCAAACCAGCAAGCCAAACAGCCTGCCCAACGGGTTGCCAAACGGCTTGCCAGTACGGCAAATGGCATGCCATACGCCCAGATCAAACGGGCACATTAAACGGCTTGCTTTGGCAAACGGGCCCTGCAAACGGCTTGCCAAACGGCTTGCCAAACGGCCTGCCAGCTGTTTGCAGGCAAAAATCATGCTTATTTAAAGGGTTATTGTCATTCATTCCAACACACACTTTAATTCACTTCTTTCTCTCTCTTGTACAATATTAGTCATACTCTCAAGGCCTTCGACTCCGTACGGGAAACCTAGTACCCTGAGAAGAACGCCGAAGATTGTATTAGGAGTGGTCTGGAGTCTTGAAGTTGTCACTTTTGTATTCGGAACTCGTTTAATCTACTGGTACTTCTATCCCTTATCTTTATATAATCTCTTCTATCATTATGTTATGTGATATTGTTGCCAAGATTAGCAAGTAGTTATCTTTAGTGTATGCTATGATGTAAGCAGTTATAATGCCAAAATAATGTTATGGTTTGTGTATGTTGTTGAAATTCTTTTCGATTATGCTTTAAACTCAATCGCTTTTCCAACTAATAGAACGTAGTTATTGGCACTGTTATTGGGAAGTCGCAAACCCCGATTCAGAGTACACTATATGTGTCACCCCTTGGTAAGAGAAGTCTATCGGATACAACGTAAGATCGACTGAGGCACACCGGTTATAGTATGTCTATCGAGCTTTGAATTCCGACTTAGGACTCTTTCATAGTGAAACATCTGACTAGACCCTTAGTACATTGTCGGTCCCAGACCATGCTAGTGTAGTCACCAAGCATATAAACTTCATACGTGCACGCTGAAGTGCAGCGGTTGTTGTAAGATGTACCACTGCTAAGTAAGGCCATGGAACCCGGTCAGTGTTGATTAGTACACTGAACCATAACGCGGTCTCAAGCATTGCACCCCGCTTGAGGGATTCTTAGTTAATTAAGAACTGTTTGTTTAGACACATAAAGGATTGGACCGTTAGGATAGCCGAACGTGTTCATGGAAGTCAGCTTGACTTGACCATGGTGTTCTTTATGGTTGAACTCTTTTTAAGGGCCTAACTATCTTTTAAAACCAATCATTAATGAAAGCATTGAAACACATCACGTCTCTCGGATATGGTAAACCATGTATTCTATTATGCTTAAGAAAGTTTAGATCTTTGTGGAATGTTAATACGTCACCCAACCGAGTCGCTCAATTGGATGAGCCGTCTGAACGTGTATGCCTATAGTCAGACTGCACGGGCATCGGGGGTAAGGGACGTTCCTGTCTATTCATTATCTTCAAGTCTAACGCAGTACCCAGTGACATGTCTTATGACAGGGGCATTTAGGACCATTGTAATGAATACAAGGCCTCTGCCTATTCATGAGCCAGCATTCCATAATCTCGGCAGAATAACTGATGAAATCATAGTATGCACTTACTTTAACCTTATATGAATTACAAATTTTATCGCATTTACTTTATCTATCTTATAAATTAGAAAATCCCAAATTAAGTAACCACTACTCCTTCATAGCTATCTTAGGCTTAAATATAGGTTCGATTCTACTGATATCTCAAAAATACGACTCTAGGTCATACTTCCCTTACTCATACTAAGGAGTAGTACAATTTAGGCCCCGATAAATATATATTTAAAACAGTACCCCCCCTCTTGGTGGTTGATCCTGACATGTTGCGACCTAACGACACCGCACAAATAAAACCGCCCGTTTCGGCCATATCAGCTTTCAAGAATCCTTTAGGAACTACACTCTACCATATGATCTATGGGAAAGCCTGTCACCTTCCGCTAGAACTAGAGTACAAAGCTCTCTGGGCATTGAAGACCTGTAACCTTGATCCTTTAGTAACCGATAGGCATCGAAAGATGCAGATGAATGAACTCGCTGAATTAAGAGACCAAGCTTATGAAACGTCATATATCTACAAGGAATGATCGAAGCTGACACACGATGTAAAACTGATACCTACAAAGTTAGCTCCTGGAGATAAAGTTCTACTCTTTAATTCACGATTCAAGAAATTTGCTGGTAAATTCAGATCAAGATGAAGTGGGCCATACAAAGTAATACATGCTTTTCCGCATGGAGCCGTAGAATTAGAAGGACCTACTTGTAACTTCAAAGTCAACAACCACCGATTAAAAGCCTATCTAGAAGACCACAACAAGGAGGAGCATCTCTTCTCCTTTGATCCATTCTGAAGACATGCTAGGAAAAGTAGAGCTGTAACGACATGATAAACAAAGCGCTCTTGGGAGGCACCCTTTTCTTATCCTTTTTATTTTCTTAATTTTTATTTCAAATTATTTTCAGTCTACAAAAATATTCTTTACTGTGCACTAACCCTAAGCGCCATACTTGCGCTTAGTACTTACGAGTTTTGTTGAATGTATTCAGGCAAAATGCCAAGTTCAGGAGCTTCCTATTGCATTCCAGTTCGAAGGAGGAGGACTCCCAGAGTTTACCTATCAGAGAGCAGTGGAGATCAACATAGGCCACCAATGGGACAGTTGGGCCCGAGGCGTTTGATCCTTGCGAGTGTTGAGGAGGACACCAGTACGGCACCACCAGCCCCTCTAGTACAATGCTCCAGGAATTTAGCTTCGAGACCAGCTGAGCATATAGAGCCACTAGAGACACGTGATCCGCAGAATGTGTTACATTATGAAGCCACCTTAAATAACATAGATGTTACGTGGGCATTACTTAGAGATGAGTAGAGACTCTATCGAGCTCTAATAGCATACCTTCAGCGTGAAGGAATGCCCCGGAGTACTCTAGGCCCTTAGTCATTCAGACTAGCATGCCGTGTTCTGCCAATATGACAAGCTACTCCCAAGCGCTCCACCCCGGTCTCAGTTTATTCAGTAGCCTCAGCCGCTGTCCTAGTTCACACTACTCCTATCACGCCGCCTGTCATAGCTATATCACCTGCTCCGGTGTAACAACCCAAACCAGTAACCAACCGAACGCACGAAAGAATTTTTTTTTTTTTATAACAGTGGAGTGCGCCACGCGCACCACCTCAGGGTGCGCGGCGCGCACAGGTCAATTTAAATTCTGTCCGGTTTTGCAATTTTTCAAATAAAGATCTCCCACTTCCCGACATATTTAGACGAAACGCTTTTCATAACATGATATAATAGTTAAAACTCACACGATTCAATGATAAAATGAGTTTTACAAAACGGGGCCCACATCGACCGTTTTACGAGTTTCGTCCAAAACATACAAGTTCAACCATAAGAGTTTAAATTCCAAACAACACTATGAGCATGGTGTTTGGGGTTAAACTACCCAAATCTCGGTCAAATTCCAAAAGCTATAACATCCAAAAGCGTCCCCTAACAAACAAGCGGGATCTCTAATCCATACGAATGCCCTTACCCTTGTCTCCACCGGAGCCTATAAAAATATAAACAACGAGAGGGTAAGCAAAGCTTAGTGAATGTAATAATTATACCCATATATATATAATATACCTACTTGCAATCACTTACACATATACCGCATACACGCTAGCAATACAATTAGCATACCATCTCAAGTACAAAGCTAATAATCTCCAACAAACCGCTACTAGTGTAATCAATAACATATAATCGACATAATATAATATGCTACAAAACAATACACAACCATGATTAACCATTCTCGCGTCATGGTGCTACCGGATCTTTGGTTCACACCATACGCATTTGTCATGATGCTACCGGCTCTTTGGTTCACATCACAACTCGAGTCATACTCATGCTAGAGTGCTACCGGCTCTTTGGTTCACACTCTAACAACGCTAAGGTGCTACCGGCTCTTTGGTTCACACCCTAATAAATCATGCTATAGTGCTACCGGCTCTTTGGTTCACACTACAACACACGTACTATGACGCTACCGGCTCTTTAGTTCACATCATAGTACGCTCGCACATACTATGGCACTACCGGCTCTTTGGTTCATACCATAGCATAAAAATAAATACATTACATACATATGCATATAATCATTCCACTCACCTTAACCATTCGGTGACGGTTTTATACTTTCGCAAGCTTCAAAGAAAAGTACCTAATATAATAAGTACTTCACCAAAACCGCCCTTTAAGGGTCAAGACCATCATTAATCACTTAAAAGCTAGTGATTAAGGTCCAACAACACTAACTATTACACAATTAGGGTATTTCATACCCATATTTCCCAACTAGATCAATCATTAGCCCTTTGACTAATTTAAAGTCAACACACCCATTTCGGGTCATCCACTAACCCATCTAACACCCATTTACTAGTTTACTAGGTGTGCTAGAGATTAACTAACCAATTAGGACCCATAAACATCAATTAACACTTTGAAACCCTAGGTTAGTTACCATTGAGTCTTCATGACTCCATCTTTCCCAAGAACACCCAAAATCACCAAATATGAGTTTTATGTTCTTCGTTTACCCAAACCCTAACCCATACATAAATCAAAGTAAGGAAATCCAAGTTAGCACATACCTCTACAACCAAAACGTAGCTAGAGAGGAGATGGACAACTTTAGAACTCGAGCTAAGACCCAAAACTAGCTCCTCCTTCCTTGGCTTGAGCTTTCTCACACAAGAATCACACTCTCTCTCTAAAATTGAAGTGGAAAAGGATAAGGTTGTTGGAAATGGAGTGAATGACTACCCAAGATCTGACCTACTGGCCTCAAACTTATCCACAAGTGAAATTACCAAAAATCCCATCAAAGTATCTGATTAAAATAAGCAGAACCCGGCTACAGTAATAGTGCGCTGCGCGCACCCTTAGGTGTGCGCTGAGCGCACCTTGCCCAGTTCAGCTTCTGACCTCCGTTTAAATACACAAGGTCACCCACACTTCATGTACTCTATATACGCTTATGTACAATAAATAATCGGGTCTTACAACTCTCCCCAACTTAGATTGGATCACGTCCTCGTGATCCGCACCAATTACTAGAAGTAAGTACTTCTACCTTGAACATTTCCGTCTCCAATGCGGAATTACACATGAAGTAATCACCCATCCATGTTCTCACTTCGTACACTAACGCATCATATTACAATGAGCAAGGGTAATCATCCCTCGAGACAAAACAACCGCAACCGCTCGTTCCTACAACTAGTATTTAACTCGTACCATATATTCACAATAAATCCAAATGTGGAAAAAATCACCTGACGACCTCCGTCATCATGCCTTCCCACCATAGAATACTCGTGTCACTAAATACCTTCACAATTCATTCCAAAGTTCAACATGGGACTTTTTCGAAGACCACCAAAGTCTTTCTTTCCTATATAAGCACACCCGTTCGCTCATCACATCTACTAGTTAGGGACTTTTTCCGCATCCTCCGGTACTTAACTCCCCCATTTAGGGTTTTAACCCCCTACTTTCACCGTCAAGATGATAACGCCCCACTGAATTCCGACATTCCATAACGTCCATTACATTTTCCGGCGTTGGTCATACCCAATAGTCCTTCCAAGGACTCACTATAAGATATTCGAACCTCGATCTTTTAAATCAGTTAAGTGTTAACGCCCGCTAAACACCCCAATATACCACAGTGGTAACTTCGGGTTTCTCACCGGTACCCAAATCCAAAGTAATCATACCATCGGAGTCAAAAGTTACACTAGCAGGTATAAGGAGGCACCTGACGTTGTGTTATCCAGCTCCAATTTCTAACACCGAGTCTCCAAAGACTCGACCCTTACGGGATCTACTCCCGGCGTCACACGTCACCTGACTACACGCGGTCACATAAATCTAACGAACCTTACGGCTCAATGCCCATGACTTCCTAGAGACGCCCGTTAGTTACTACCCACCTAGGCCGCATAGCTAGCCTATTTATCTTTCAACTCACCACTAAGGAGGCGCTTGGAACACCAAGGCTTACACCTATCTAACTTCGTCATAACCATTAAACCAGTTACCTACATACATAAGAATAGTTAACCACCATGACTCTACCCGCACACGACTTGGTTAACGGAAATGCCTCTCGAACGGCATACCGCGTACACCCCCAAAATCATAAAAGAAAAGAGTGGCTGTCAAGAGCGTACAACACTTGCCACACAATCACAAAACCGCCATCAAAATCGAACTGCCAATTAACATGTGTATATACATCATAGTATGTTATTATCGTCAAGCGTACTACCACACTCTGGTTATGGCCTAATTGGTTTTACCATAAGTTCAACACAACAATTGGGACTACGCCCTACACGGTCTCATCACTATACGCTCGGTTAAACTCTCGCGGCTACACCAAATCAAAACACAACACTCTCGATAAAACGATCACACTTCACGTACTCTCACATGGTGATATAACACCCAGTGCATACTAAGCCAATAACACGCGCACACAAGCAATTAGTTGTTAAACTCACATACGAGCAACAATACACACACAATCTACAAAGCATACGGGTCTCACTCGAACGAGCTTAACGACCCAAAACCACAACCATCTCGTAAAAGAGAGACGAGGTTCACCCGTCTTGCATCTCATAACACGCACATCACCAAACTTTGCTCCACCCTTGAGCATACGAAGGATTTCGGATTATCATTTGCTACTTAACCGAAGCACTTACCTAACCATACGAGTATTACTCTAGCAATTATCGAGTTGCTATCGCTTGTAACTTTCACACCGCCCCTAGAACACCTATGGGTTTCTTGCCGATACCCTATGTTCAATGTAACCGTAATACCATCGGAGTCGAATACCACGCTAGTAGGAATGAAAGAGACACCCAACGTTAGGTCCCATAGACTCCATTACCAAGATTCGTCAAGATCAAACACTTTGTCTTAACAGTTTCATAAACTTCCACACGAAAGCGAACACGCTCAACATCCGAAAACCAAGGCCCGTCTCCATGGCTTGGTAGAAACATTTTCCCAAACACTAAGGAATGCTTGGTTGCACCAAGTCTTACGCCCTGAAATCGTCAATCCAACTCCAACGTAGAGTAATTCCATTAGGAATGCTACCCGTAACAATACCACGTATTTGCACTAATGCATTCGCCCCCAAGTTGCATTCTCATTAGTCAATGACTCAAGCGCTACCCTAGTGCACCATCATCGTAATTACTAACCCCGCACTTATATGGGTACTATTGAAACATACGTTCACTCGAGACTAATTAGGTTTCGTAACGAGACTTAAGTCTCAACTTCATAACCGAATACATCGGCACACAATAAATAATAATAAGGCATATTTGCATCGAAAATGAAAGTACCTGAAGCAGTATCGCTGGACTTCTGTGCTTCACTACCCATCAAGTAGTCGCGCTCTAATCTCTTAACCCGATCAGCAAACGATTCGGACTACTCCGACCTTTTGTGTCCCTCCGCCTGGCATATAAAGCATCTGATCGTGCTCACAGGTACACCCGTACAATCCCGTGCCAAATGGCCTCGTTGCAGACAATTATAACACGTAGGCACGAAACCTCGTAACTTTTTAGTCTGATTACTAGCCCGATTGGGACACTCAGACCTTTGGTGCCCTTCCTTCCGATAATAAAAACATACAGTTTTGCCCGACGGACATTCACAAGACTTGTGTCCCCGTTGCCCACAATTGTAACACTTCAACCCACCGGAGCCCGACGCTCCATTCCTCATGCTACTAGCTGCCTCAATTACACCTCTACTTTGATCAATAAACAATTCGGGACACTCCGACCTTCGGTGCCCCTCTTTATGACAATGGTAGCACATTCCGCTATCACTCCTCGGCAACGTGCACTCCCATATCTTGTGGCCCCTAACACCACAATTGAAACATTTAGTTGTGCAACCTCCCTTACTCTTCTTTTTCACATTCCCGACGCCTTCATACGTACCTCTCTTCCTATTACCAGGAGCACCATGTGGCTCTAGCCTTGCAAGGACTTCTTCCTCACCACTACCTTGAGGTTTGGAGAACCTCTTCTCAAACTCTTCCCTTACAACCTTAGTCACTTGGTCTCGGACCATCTCGGTTACTCGTCCTTCGATTGACTCCTTGACTACTTGACTAACTCCATTGGTGAAACCCGAGACGTATTGTTCAATCGCGGCTTCAACCATTACCGTTAACTCGTTCCTCCTTTCATGAGTAGGCTCTTCCGTTCCGTACCCATCTTCCGTCTTCATTCTTAAGAAATGAAATAGATTAAATAACGAAACGAAAAGACATAACACGTATGTATATATACATATACACCACACTACCCCATCTTTCTCAACAATCATCGTACATTGCTTGTTTGACACGATTTGAACCCGTAACAATGGTAGCTAATCATTGTTACGCGAGCACGTCGCATTAACTTGCTAGTACAATGTCTATCTCGCTTGATGATTGCTAACACAACAAAAAACAATTAGCGCAAGGTTAGTTCACATAAACCTAAGCACTAATCAACTCCCGGTCCGACCCGTCTCCTACAAGTCCCGTATAAAGCGCATACACAAATAAATCTAAGTCTAGGCACCTATCTCAAGTCGCCTAAATCCCTTAGACCATGCTCTGATACCACTTGTAACAACCCAAACCAGTAAACAACCGAACGCGCGAAAGAAATTTTTTTTTATAACAGTGGAGTGCGCCACGCGCACCACCTTAGGGTGCGCAACGCGCACAGGTCAATTTCAGTTCTGTCCGGTTTTGCAATTTTTCAAATAAAGTTCTCCCACTTCCCGACATATTTAGACGAAACGCTTTTCATAACATGATATAATAGTTAAAACTCACACGATTCAATGATAAAATGAGTTTTACAAAACAGGGCCCACATCGGTCGTTTTACGAGTTTCGTCCAAAACATACAAGTTCGACCATAAGAGTTTAAATTCCAAACGACACTATGAGCATGGTGTTTGGGGGTAAACTACCCAAATCTTGGTCAAACTCCAAAAGCTATAACATCCAAAAGTGTCCCCTAACAAACAAGCGGGATCTCTAATCCATACGAATGCCCTTACCCTTGTCTCCACCGGAGCCTATAAAAATATAAACAACGAGAGGGTAAGCAAAGCTTAATGAATGCAATAATTATACCCATATATATAATATACCTACTTGCAATCACTTACACATATACCGCATACACGCTAGCAATACAATTAGCATACCATCTCAAGTACAAAGCTAATAATCTCCAACAAACCGCTACTAGCGTAATCAATAACATATAATCAACATAATATAATATGCTACAAAACAATACACAACCATGGTTAACCATTCTCGCGTCATGGTGCTACCGGCTCTTTGGTTCACACCATACGCATTTGTCATGATGCTACCGGCTCTTTGGTTCACATCACAACTCGAGTCATACTCACGCTAGAGTGCTACCGGCTCTTTGGTTCACACTCTAACAACGCTAAGGTGCTACTGGCTCTTTGGTTCACACCCTAACAAATCATGCTATAGTGCTACCGGCTCTTTGGTTTACACTACAACAAACATACTATGACGCTACCGGCTCTTTGGTTCACATCATAGCACGCTCGTAGATACTATGACATTACCGGCTCTTTGGTTCATACCATAGCATACAAATAAATACATTACATACATATGCATATATTCATTCCACTCACCTTAACTATTCGGTGACGGTTTTATACTTCCGCAAGCTTCAAAGCAAAGTACCTAATATTATAAGTACTTCAATCAATACACAAAACTAGTTGGACTAAATACCAACAATTTCACTTATGTGCATTTAATGACTTAAATGCATTAAATGCCCCGTTTTCACCAAAACCGCCCTTTAAGGGTCAAGACCATCATTAATCACTTAAAAGCTAGTGATTAAGGTCCAACAACACTAATTATTATACAATTAGGGTATTTCATACCCATATTTCCCAACTAGGTCAATCATTAGCCCTTTGACTAATTTAAAGTCAACACACCCATTTCGGGTCATCCACTAACCCATCTAACACCCATTTACTAGTTTACTAGGTGTTCTAGTGATTAACGAACCAATTAGGACCCATAAACATCAATTAACACTTTGAAACCCTAGGTTAGTTACCATTGAGTCTTCATGACTCCATCTTTCCCAAGAACACCCAAAATCACCAAATATGGGTTTTATGTTCTTCGTTTACCCAAACCCTAACCCATACATAAATCAAAGTAAGGAAATCCAAGTTAGCACATACCTCTACAACCAAAACGAAGCTAGAGAGGAGATGGACAACTTTAGAACTCGAACTAAGACCCAAAACTAGATCCTCCTTCCTTGGCTTGAGCTTTCTCACACAAGAATCACACTCTCTCTCTAAAATTGAAGTGGAAATGGATAAGGTTATTGGAAATGGAGTGACTGACTCCCCAAGATCTGACCTACTGGCCTCAAACTTGTCCACAAGTGAAATTACCAAAAAGCCCATCAAAATATCTGATTAAAATAAGAAGAACCCGGCTATAGTAATAGTGCGTTGCGCGCACCCTTAGGTGTGCGCTGAGCGCACCTTGCCCAGTTCAGCTTCTGACCTCCGTTTAAATATACAAGGTCACCCACACTTCATGTACTCTATATACGCTTATGTACAATAAATAATCGGGTCTTACATCCGGTCATTGAGACGGTCCCTGTTCGTGAGCTACCCGAGGGCTGTCACTTAGTCACAGTACCTATCTCAGTAGAGCCACCAACGGTCCAGGTTTTTGAGATTACCGGGAGCATCCCTGATGAGGAGCCATTCTCGAGCCTATCACACTTGGAGTTGCCATCGGACCTTTGTCTAGACACGCTTTTGAGCCCTGAGTTACATTCAGGACAGCCGCATGAGCATTTTTCGAGACTCGATGTCGATGATGATCCCTTCAGACTTAATGGATACTTCGCAGACATCGCTCCACAAACTGGCCAGGAGAGTATTCCATAGACTACTTTATTTTATTTTAGTTTATCTTTTAAAAGCATTGTATAAAAAATTATATATCTAGTGGAAATGCTACTCTCTTTTTGGTCTTCATGCAGAATTTTATCAAAGAGGCTGGTCCTTTCCATCATTAGGAGCCTGACCGTAGGAAAGTCTAGCACTAGGAGAGTAACCTGATCGTAGGGAAGTAATCTTTCCTCAAACCTCTTTCAATTATTACGCACTAAATCTCTAAGTGTGGGGTCATCCCCGTAACCAACTTAGAGATTCTATGAGATATTGTCCTTAATTTATAAAATATTAAAATATTCTATTTCAGAGAATATTAGGGACAATGTTCTTCTAAGTGTAGGGTATGGGGTAAGGGTTTAAGGACAAGTAACTGTAAAACGCTAAATTTTGAAAAATTCTTTTGTCTAAAAAGTGATTAGCAAAGAATATTTAGGTAATTTCAAAAAATTCTTACCTCGTTTTACCCAAAAGATTCTATAAAATTGCTAGAAATCAGTTTTTTGAACATTTACTAGAATGGAATGATTAAGCTAAAACTCAAGATTTATGCTAAAAGATTTCTTTCGAAAAAATATGTAAAAAGCTACGCATGACCAAGCACGACCACTACTCCCAAAAAGTGAGGACTCTTGGATCCAAAGTATCTGTATGGCCCATAAAAATCTACAGTACTTTGTCAATTCAATTGATGAGCATGCCGGTGTACGGTTTAAGTTAGAACTTGGTTTTGACATACGTTACGAGGCCAATGGTTAGTAAGCGTCATACGTGGTGCAGGTGCAATCCTCCTTCCAAAATCATTCTGAATAGAGAAGATAAAAAGCCATCTGTTTTTGTTTCCACTCCACGCAATTTAAACCGACCAACTCACACAAAGAGTTGATGAATCAGAAAATACTCACTTCAAATTCACCCCCAAAATACACTACCCATTCACCTTCATTCCTTTTCCTCTTATCAAAAAGATCCAGAGATCAATAAAGAGATAGATCGATCAAATTCGCTTCAAAAGCACTTGTTAAAATATTCCGAACCCCTGATTGTTTTTTGATAGGTCAAAGACCTATTTTCGGTGAATCATCACTTCCTCTCCGGGCACTAGGAACAAAAGACAAAAGTTATGAAAGAGAAAAGTCTCTAAATTAAGGCAAGAAAAACCCGAGAAGTTGCCCAAAGAAGGATTGTCGGAAGAGCCAAGAAAAATTCTAGACAAAAGTCTTAGCAAAATCCGCATCTTTCGAAGAAACTTTTTACGGAATTCAAGCTGTTCTCTATCCAAAATGGGTACTCGGAAGAATCGAAATCTATCAATTCTCCTTAAAAACCAAAAGATCTGGATACCTTTCACCATTCCATAAATTCCTCAACCAACCCTACAACCCGACTTCCTCTTGAAAGAATGCCTAGGAAGAAGATCAATGCCGTCCTTACATAACTGGTGGAGATATCGATGCTTTACCAAGCCTATGATAAGAACTTTACACGACTGGCTTCTGAGCAATAATACAACTAGATTAGGACACCCTAAACACTTGAGTGATATGAGTGATCCGCTAGTGAGAAGCGTGCTCATGTATACTCTACATCTGAGAGTTGGAAATTACGCCTTTTCACTATGGACGCGATTGAAATCTAGCGACTAAAATCATCGAAGTTCGAAACTTTTTCTAATACTTTCGAAAGATGTGACAAACTTCTGATGAAATAAAAGGATCCAAGGGTGGGTGAGTAAGAATCGAAGAGAAAACCTTATATTCCCACTTTTTTCTTGAGGACAAGCAAAGCTAAGTGTGGGGTATTTGATATCGGCCAAAAAGTAACGTTTTTACCCCCGATATTAAGCCCTAAATCCATAAAGTTCTAAACTTTATCGCCAAAATTATCGCTTTGTTGGTTGATTTTTTAGATTAAGTAATTACAAAGGCGATGCCAAAGGATTCAAGTAAAACGGAGCTAAAACGAATAATCTATAGCAAAAACGATGAAAGACAAGAAATCAAGTTACGATTCAGGAAACAAGCTGACCAAGGCAGCCAAACGGCTTGCCAAACGGGCTGCCAAACAGCCTTCCACTATGGGAAACGGCCTACCATACGGGCCATGCAAACGGGTATCAAAAATGGGCCAGCAAGCCAAACGGCCTCTACAAACGGCTTGCTAAACGGCTGCCAGCCATTTGCAGGCAAAAACCAAGTCTATTTAAATGGCTTCTTCCATTCATTTCAACACACAATCAATTTGTATTTCACTTTATATTTTCAAGCTTTTTAGTTAGTTTTTAGTAGTAGCTAGCTTAGCTTTTATTTTTCCGGAGGATATCCTGGCGAGTCCCTGCGATCTTGGGCATTTTTCTTTAGGTTTTTATCCGAAACGCTTGTCTTTTGTATTAAACATATTTTATTACCATTTATGTTTAAAAATGCGTTCTGATATTACCATGTTAGCTTAATTAATCAGTATGTTGCCATGATAGAAGTTTGGGTTAGCGTAGTTATGTTAAATTAGTATGGTTACTGTTGCTATGCTGAATTTGTGAGTCTGATAGATTTGTATGCTAGCATCTTAAGGATTGACCAACGTAGGTTGTGATCGGGACTTGTCCACCTATATGAAATTAGCTACTTCATAGGATTAAGACCCCTGCTTATACTATATCTGAAGATTCTATCAACTCGGTATGGCCGGAGTTCCCGAGAGGCATCTAATGCGCATTTAGGACACGGAACCTAGGAATTGAGACATGAATGACCTACTATGCCTATTGACTATTCCAAAGAGACCTCTTAGGAGCTGTTAAAATCTATCTAGTGCATTGACTGTATAACCCAAACCTATTGCATGTTCTTGTTTGATTGTTACCCTAGGATTAAGTCATGTCAACTCTTAGGTATCTATTAGGTTTCTATCTGCTTTACTTTCAGTATATCAACTGTAATGTTGTATAATGTTTGATTTGGTATGATCTCATTAGTATGATGAAATGGTTGTTAGTTTTCATTTATGGTTTTTTCAACTTAACCCGACAGACTCCTTCCGTTTGTGATCAGTGTTCAATCAACACGGCACATTGTTATTCAGTTAACTAAACTGATAACGGGGGTTAGGATTAGAACTTAACTCACTAATAAACCTAGTGCTTTACTGGGGATAACCTCCAAGGTATAGTTACCTTTCAATTATACAATCAAGTGACATACTTTTCACTACTCAATGAGAACTCTGAGAGTCTAGAGATAAGTAGGTCTGTGTAATTAGCTCATCCAACCAGATCTACACCATTCCAATCATAGCTTTAACATAAACATAATTACCTTTCCCTAGCCTAAACTAATATCTTGGTCAACATTTCCATGATCTGCATACTCCGGATATCCTTCCACTTTCTTTACTTTTCCGCAATTAGGACCATTAACTTAAAACCACTACTATCCTTTATCTAGGTAATTTAACTAAAGACAATAATCTACTTGATCTTCAATTCGTTAAACTATTCAAAAGTACGACCGTAGGTTAACTTACACCTTCTACCATCAGAAAGTTAAAAGTAAATTTACGCCCCACAAAATATAAATAATAAACCACTGTTCGCTACTCTGATCAGTTGATTCTAATACCATGCGGCCTAACGACACCGTACGAATAAAAACCATCCGTTTTGGTCATATCAATGCCATTGGCGGAAGTGATACGAGGGATGCCCAACTACAGGAAATTTCTAAAGGACCTAATCTCCTCAAAAGGTATGTATCACGAGGTGTCGGCCACGTTCCTCTATGAGGAATGTTTGGCTATTTTGCAAAAGCAAAATATGCCTCCAAAATTGGGAGACCTGGGTAGCTTTATTATCCCTGGTTTATTGGGAGATTCGATAGTGTACGATGAACTAGCCGATTTGGGGGCAAGTGTTAATTTAATGCCCTATTTGTTGTATTTGAAGTTTGGCCTAAGGGAATTAAAAATGACTAGAATGGGGATCCATTTGGCTAACCATTCTTTGACACTCCCATAGGTATTGCCGAAGACTTGATAGTGAGAGTAAACAACCCTTGTCCGAATAGGGAACCATTAGTCTTTCCGACCGATTTTATGATCCTTGAGATGAAAGAGGACACTAAAGTACCAATTATTCTAGGTTGCCCTTTCCTTAACACCACAAATACTATCATCCATGTCCAACAAAATCAACTAAGCATAGGTGTAGGTGACGAAAGAGTTATTTGCCATGTAGACAAACCTATGAAACAACCCAAGTCCACTGATGATACTTGTTTTAAAATTGAAATTATAGAATTGTGTATTGAGAATGATTTTTAGGAATTCTTGGAAGTTGATACTGCAGGTTTTGTTCCCATGGATGGAAGTGATGATTTTGATTTCGAGGCCGAGTTTGAGAAATTATTAAAAGTGAGTACTGTTGATGATGATTGTAAGGAAGATGATCCCAAAGAAGAGGAACTAATTGAAGAGATCAAGGAGGAGGATAAGTTCAGAAATAAAACTTCTTTGGAATAATCTCCCGTGCTTGAACTTAAGGAACTCCCAGAACATTTGGAGTATGCCTATCTTCAAGGTACATCATAATTACCAGTAATTATCTCTTCTTCTCTTTCCGGTAATCAAAGAGGACGATTAATTAATCTCTTAAGGGCTCACAAAAGGGCGATAGCTTGGAAAACGACCGACATACCGGGAATTAACCCCTCCTTTTGCACTCATAAAATCCTCTTAGAGGATGAGTACAAACTTGTTGTCCAAAGGCAAAGGAGGTTAAACCCGAATATGAAAGATTTTGTGAAAAAGGAGGTAGTCAAGTTACTTGACACCAGGTTAATTTACCCAATCTCCAATAGCCCATGGGTGAGTCCTATCCAAGTCTTACTGAAAAAGGGGGGGTACAATCGTTGTGTTTAATGAAAAGAACAAACTAGTTTCAACGCGCACGGTTATAGGATGGAGAGTTTGTATAGACTATCATCATTTGAACGATGCTACTACGAAGGATCATTTCCCGCTACCTTTTATCGATCAAATGCTTGAACGATTGGCGGGTAAGGAGTTCTACTGCTTCCTATATGAATTCTCTAGGTATTTCCAAATTCCCATCGACCCCATTGACCAGGACAAAACCACATTCACTTGTCCTTTTGGTACTTTTTCTTATCGCCGCATGCCTTTCGGGTTATGCAATGGACCTGGAACTTTCCAAAGGTATATGATTTCGATCTTCCATGACATGATCGAGGAGTGCATGTGAAAGGACCCATTCATATATATTATAAACGATTCACAATAGTTGATTACATCGCGAGGTATTTGACCTCTATATGATACATTTTACAAACATTGCATTCGTTTTTAAAAGACAAACTTTATTTACAACGAAAGTTGACGGCATGCACACCATTTGATAATACATCCAACTATAACTGACATAATAATAATCTTGATGAATTCAATGACTCGAATGCAACGTCTTTCAAAATATGCCATGAATGACTCCAAGTAATATCCTTAAAATGAGCTAATGCACAGCGGAAGATTTCTTTAATACCTGAGAATAAACATGCTTTAAAGTGTCAACCAAAAGGTTGGTGAGTTCATAGGTTTATCATAACAATCATTTCAATATATTAATAGACCACAAGATTTTCGTTTATAAATATATGTACACTCGCAAGTGTATAAAAGTATTCTATAAGTTGTAGGCACCCGGTAACAAGCCTTAACATTCATGTTTTACCCTCTGAAGTACACCAGATCAGGTGTGTTTAAAATAACCTCGAAGTACTAAAGCATCCCATAGTCAGGATGGGGTTTGTCAGGCCCAATAGATCTATCTTTAGGATTCGCGCCAACCGTACATAGACAAGTAGTTTAATGTTACCAAGCTAAGGGTATATTTCTGGTTTAAACCCACATAGAATTAGTTTTAGTACTTGTGCCTATTCCGTAAAACATTTATAAAACAGCGCATGTATTCTCAGCCCAAAAATATATATAAAAAGGGAGTAATGAAACTCACCATACTGTATTTCGTAGTAAAAATACATATAACGTCATTTAACAAGTGCAAGGTTGGCCTCGGATTCACGAACCTATATTAATTATATATATTTATATGTTGGTCAATATTTGTCTAACAATTTTTGGTCAAGTCATAGTGTACCACAATCCTAATGCTCGAGACTAATATGCAAAAGTCAACAAAAGTCAACTTGACCCAAAATGACTTCTAAAATTTATACGTGTTTATTATATAACTTAACTATAGTCGTTTTATATATTTAAATATATTTATTAGATTTTATAATAATAAAAGTCATTTATTAATAAAAATTTATATTAACGTTTATATATAATATATACTTTTATATATCTTAAGTAGTAAAATTTATAAAGTTCACTTAATATCGTAAAACTATAGTGGTAAGTATTATTAATGTAATTATATTACGCGTGGTGAAAAATATCTTTGTATCCCCTATTTATTTGATACAATAATATTGATCATAATAATAAAAAGTAAAAGTTGTATTATTTTGTAATAATAATTATTATTATTCTATAACAATATTTATATTTACTAAAAATGGTATTATGATAAAATGATAATACTAACATAATAGTAATAATGATATTTTATAATAACAATGATATTTCTATTAAAATAATAACGACGATAGTAATAATAATCATTTTAACAATAATACTAAAATTCAGTTGACTATAACTTCTAATCCGTTCATCGAAACCATTCGATATCTAAATGAAAAGTTCTTAATTTTTCGCTAGCTTTCCAATGACATGCATATCATATACCCTATCTCAGTAGCATATGTATCTAATTCAGGATTCAACAAACCTATCTAAGGACAATATCGAATGTACAAGCATGCATAATCCTATATACTCGAGCACTAGTCAGGGATACACTATTGATATATAAAAGTTAAGTTATGAGTGCTCACGTATCAATATTGAGATTCAATATTGCAGGAAAGTACGTAGACGCAACGGAGATGATAAACACTAGATTGACCTCACGAGCATACCCATGAACCATACCCATCACCTCCATAGCTATAACCCATAATTTCCTTAGCTTCGACTCATTCAAAAAACTATTTTGAAATCACTCGGACATCACTCCGTCGTAATATTTTATGTATATTAATAATATCTTGAAATAATACAGAGCAAATATATATATATATATATATATATATATATATATATATATATATATATATATATATATATATATATATATATATATATATATATATATATATATATATATATATATATATATATATATATATATATATATATATATATATATATATATATATAAATCGATTGAGAGAGTTTAGAGAAATATATTTTCAAGTTTCTATGAAATAATGAAACCTATTGAATTCTATTTATAATAGATTTTTGAATTATTAATGTGAATTATTAAAGTATGAATTATTAAAGTGAATTATTAAAGTATGAATTATTAAAGTGAATTACTAAAGTATGAATTATTAAAGTGAATTATTAAAGTATGAATTATTAAAGTGAATTATTAAAGTATGAATTATTAAAGTGAATTATTAAAGTATGAATTATTAAAGTGAATTATTAAAGTTAAAGTAAGGTAAAGGTAAAGTTAAAGCATAGTAAAAGTATAAAAACTATGTATGTATAATACGCGTATAAATATATATAATATTAATTTATATCGTTATATATATTTAATGAAATAAAATATAAATATCGTTATATTTATTATACTGGTTAAGTAATGAGTTGTCAAAAGTGATTCTAGATATTTATAAAAGTTATATACGTTTTAATAATAAAGTTCTTTTTAAACTGAAAATGTTTTTGTACGTTTGAAAATAGATTAATAGAATATTATGGAAACCAATTTTCCACTAGCTTTTGTCTAACTTTCGTAAATGACACTTTTTATTTTTATTTATAAATAGCTTTACAAATTATTTCGAATATCGTTAAGAGGAATAGATTTTCTCAAATCATAGTGGACCTCTCAACAGAGACTTGTAATCATAATTCAATGTTTCTGATAATTCAATCATTTAATATATATTTTTTTTTTAATTTCGTCGATAATCATATTGAAAAAAATACGTTCATATAAAGCATTATACGTTTAAATACTTTGTTGACATATTCAATTTATAACATATACACATATACATACATATTCATATATGTTCATTTAATGGTTCGTGAATCATTGGAATTTGGTCGAGGTTTAAATGAATGTATAAACATAGTTTAAAATCCTTGAGGTTTAACTTAACAAACATTACTTATCGTGTCAGAATAATATAAAGATAAAGTTTAAATTTAGTCGGAAATTTCCGGGTCGTCACAGTACCTACCCGTTAAAGAAATTTCGTCCCCGAAATATGATAGTGGTCATTATGGCTAACAATGAGAATGTTATTATGACGTAATGATTATGAAGTTTTATCATGTCTAAGAAGTATGGATAAAATAATTCGATTACTCGAAGCGTATGAGGGAAGTTATCGTAAATGAAGGAAATAAGATTATAGTGATTCGTCATATCTTTTGACATCATCACAATTGATCTCCGAATTTAAAGAAAATCTTTGTAATCTATGTTGGATTTGATGCTTCGGTGATTAAGGAGATTATGATTCTCTTCGAATTAATACGATAATCCATCTTGATTTCTCTGTCGGGTATTTCATTATAAATCCACCTCCTTCGTTTTCTTACAACTCACACCTTCTATTCTCTCTCCCTCAACTCATATTTTAAAGTATTTATCAATATGCTTCATCCAGTACTGATTCTCGATATACTCCTCACTTTCATATCTGTCGTTCTTCTTTTTCATCTGCCTCCGGAAGAATCTATTTACTTCTACTATACTCTCGGTTTTATAGTGTTTTTAGTTCTTCCGTGTCTTTATATTGCTATATGCATCGATATATACGGTTTATAATTTTTGGGTGGTTGTTGGGTTTTATATCTTCCCTTATATTTCAAAGCCCCTGCTTTTGTCTTCTATAATCATTGACATCCACAGTTAATGCTCCCTTCTATTTGCTACGATTTATACTCCAATTTCTATTTTGGAGTTTTGTCCTTTCGTTTCTTCTTCTTGCGATTAAGCAACGTTTGTAATGGTCCAGTATTCGCAGATATGAATTTCAGAATGAATATAGTTAATGTTCTAAGAAGGAAATGGTAATGGCACGATCTTGATTATTAATTTACCAGAATACCCTGAAAAGACCGAATCATCAAGAAAATATATTCTTGATATTTTTAGAGATTAAATAGAATACAAGAGTCTTGTAACATGGAACATGATGACGGCATGGTCAGTGAATTGTCATGTCCCATTTGAAACTCAGCATGACTTACTGTAATATAATCACGTTGATCAAGTGTCATTATATTATACTAACTCATGCTTCAGTTCCCAACACTACTTCAAAACATTCATAATTTAAACTCGAAAGTTTATAGAATATAGAAACTAATAGTTTCTTATATGATGTAACACTGATAGCGCAAAGAGATAAATGACTTCAGATAAAGAGTAAGGTATTCGTTAATGACTTTAGCAGGCACTGAATCATTTGGATTCTTTGAAGGCAGATTTAGTCTTTGTGATTTGTCCACAGCCTCCTTCATAGTCTGTTCAATCCGTTTTCCAGTTCCAAACCTTCTCTTTTTCTCAGCTTTACCACCTTACTATTCTTTGTCATCAAACTTTTTTACTGTTAAGATTGTTTACAGTTTTTGATGCTTCGTCAGCATTTCAGGAACTAGTTTGCAGTTCAAAATATTTTTCAATTCTTCACATTCAAAGTATGTAACTCCAGGAGATAGACGTTTTACGTACACATATAACTGTTGGCGTAGACATGCTGCGAGATTTCAAAATATTGGTTACTGTTTTCCGATGATTCGTATGACAATTCTCGTTACAAGATGCGAATGAGTAAATGATGTGATTTCAATAAATATAATGATTTTTTGAAAAGTCAAAGATAATTGAAGTTGTTGGTAAGTTTATTGCTAAGGTGACGAGATATGAAAGGTCCCCAGTAACGATGACGAAAGGGCAACGTATCTATCGAGGTTATAATAAGACTAGTCCGACTGAAAAGTCGAAGTTGACTTGTTGGAGGTGTGACAAAACTGTCTACTTTGAAAAGGAATTGAAAAGTCATTTTAGCTAATAAATGCCAAAGGGTCTGACACGGATACGCGTCGAACTATGACTTTGGCTTCGAGAGCTTTTTAGGTACATAAATGTGGGTAATATGTGGTTGGATCATCATCTTGATTGTTCATTGTTTGAAGTGTCTTCGAAAACTTTGGAGAGTTTGAACACAGTTTGTAATCGTTAATATACATATGATGTTCTAACACAGTTTTGAAGCCAAAGTATAGCTTTGAAAGATGTAGGAATCTAAGAGTGATGTCTTCTGTTAAATCATGACTTGGATTTTGATTTGTCAAAATCAGAATGCATAATCAAATTTGGGTGAGAATGGTTGTTTTGATTACTATACAAGAATGTATATTGTTGTGAGATTTTGGGAGTATAGTTGATGATTTGCTTAATCAGATTCAAAAAATGTAACATATTAATTTTGAATTTATATATCTCTCGGGTATTACCTACCCGTTAAAAAAAATTTCACAATTAATATTTTGTACAACAGAATATTATTACAGTCTTTATGAAAATATATATGTGCATATTTTCTTCAGATGTAACATAGATTTAATGAGTTAATATTAAATTAAACTCATTTGATTTACGGTTGAAACTAGAACTGAATAATCCCTAAAGACTTTAGAAATTACAGAACTTTTACGGAGTATTTATTCAATAAAATTGAAATTATGAATTAATACTTCGTTATTTGTTGGTGTTTGTAACCCTTGCACCATATTCTCTAAAGCCACTACTCGAGCGCGAAGCTCGTTGACTTCTTCTATTACACCGGGGTGATTGTCGGTTCGGACGAGCGGATAAATAAAATCTAGAATTTAATGTAGTATATAATCGTGACGAGATACTCTGGAAATGAGAGAGAAAATGGTGTTTCGGACCGGTTTGCCGGTAAGTGCTTCAAGTTCATCGCCAAGAGGGCAATGTGGTGGATGGAAGGGATCACCTTCTTCTTGTCTCCAATTATTGAGGAGGCTACGAACCTATCCCCAATTCATCTAGAATAGATGATGGCTAATTGTTTGATCCATTCCGGTCACACTGCTTTCGGAGCTTGAGTGGGATTTCATATCGGAATTCGAGGGACTTGAACTAATGACGAATTCCATTTCGTTCGATTGAATAAAGGATTTTTCTATATGAAATGATTTTTCGGCTATCGGGTGGTATTCTAATTACATAGAATATCTATATATATAGCGCAAAAGATTTCGTAGATTACGGAGGAATTTACGTGATATGTCAGGCAAAGTTTACAGTAACAGATACGCTAAGATATGGATTAGCAGATACGCTAAGATATGGATTAGCAGATACGCTAAGATATGTATTTTGTCTATACACTATTTATGCAATCAATGCAGTAAGATGTGTCTAGACTAAGAATGATAAGCAGGCAATTCCGACAAAAATGTTAAGCAAAACTTTTGACATGCAGACACGGTCGAACTCCAGGCTCACTAATGCATCCTAACGACTATCAGTTAGACACACTAATGCAGACTTGGTTCGCTAAGACCACCGCTCTGATACCAACTGAAAGGACTCGTTCATATATATTATAAACGATTCACAATAGTTGATTACATCGCGAGGTATTTGACCTCTATATGATACATTTTACAAACATTGCATTCGTTTTTAAAAGACAAACTTTCTTTACAACGAAAGTTGACGGCTTGCACACCATTTGATAATACATCCAACTATAATTGACATAATAATAATCTTGATGAACTCAATGACTCGAATGCAACGTCTTTCAAAATATGCCATGAATGACTCCAAGTAATATCCTTAAAATGAGCTAATGCATAGCGGAAGATTTCTTTAATACCTGAGAATAAACATGCTTTAAAGTGTCAACCAAAAGGTTGGTGAGTTCATAGGTTTATCATAACAATCATTTCAATATATTAATAGACCACAAGATTTTCGTTTATAAATATATGTACACTCGCAAGTGTATAAAAGTATTCTATAAGTTGTAGGCACCCGGTAACAAGCCTTAATGTTCATGTTTTACCCTCTGAAGTACACCAGATCAGGTGTGTTTAAAATAACCTCGAAGTACTAAAGCATCCCATAGTCAGGATGGGGTTTGTCAGGCATAATAGATCTATCTTTAGGATTCGCGCCTACCGTACATAGACAAGTAGTTTAATGTTACCAAGCTAAGGGTATATTTCTGGTTTAAACCCACATAGAATTAGTTTTAGTACTTGTGCCTATTCCGTAAAACATTTATAAAACAGCGCATGTATTCTCAGCCCAAAAATATATATAAAAAGGGAGTAATGAAACTCACCATACTGTATTTCGTAGTAAAAATACATATAACGTCATTTAACAAGTGCAAGGTTGGCCTCGGATTCACGAACCTATATTAATTATATATATTTATATGTTGGTCAATATTTGTCTAACAATTTTTGGTCAAGTCATAGTGTACCACAATCCTAATGCTCGAGACTAATATGCAAAAGTCAACTTGACCCAAAATGACTTCTAAAATTTATACGTGTTTATTATATAACTTAACTATAGTCGTTTTATATATTTAAATATATTTATTAGATTTTATAATAATAAAAGTCATTTATTAATAAAAATTTATATTAACGTTTATATATAATATATACTTTTATATATCTTAAGTAGTAAAATTTATAAAGTTCACTTAATATCGTAAAACTATAGTGGTAAGTATTATTAATGTAATTATATTACGCATGGTGAAAAATATCTTTGTATCCCCTATTTATTTGATAAAATAATATTGATCATAATAATAATAAGTAAAAGTTGTATTATTTTGTAATAATAATTATTATTATTCTATAACAATATTTATATTTACTAAAAATGGTATTATGATAAAATGATAATACTAACATAATAGTAATAATGATATTTTATAATAACAATGATATTTCTATTAAAATAATAACGACGATAGTAATAATAATCATTTTAACAATAATACTAAAATTCAGTTGACTATAACTTCTAATCCGTTCATCGAAACCATTCGATATCTAAATGAAAAGTTCTTAATTTTTCGCTAGATTTCCAATGACATGCATATCATATACCCTATCTCAGTAGCATATGTATCTAATTCAGGATTCAACAAACCTATCTAAGGACAATATCGAATGTACAAGCATGCATAATCCTATATACTCGAGCACTAGTCAGGGATACACTATTGATATATAAAAGTTAAGTTATGAGTGCTCACGTATCAATATTGAGATTCAATATTGCAGGAAAGTACGTAGACGCAACGGAGATGATAAACACTAGATTGACCTCACGAGCATACCCATGAACCATACCCATCACCTCCATAGCTATAACCCATAATTTCCTTAGCTTCGACTCATTCAAAAAACTATTTTGAAATCACTCGGACATCACTCCGTCGTAATATTTTATGTATATTAATAATATCTTGAAATAATACAGAGCAAATATATATATATATATATATATATATATATATATATATATATATATATATATATATATATATATATATATATATATATATATATATATATATATATATATATAAATCGATTGAGAGAGTTTAGAGAAATATATTTTCAAGTTTCTATGAAATAATGAAACCTATTGAATTCTATTTATAATAGATTTTTGAATTATTAAAGTGAATTATTAAAGTATGAATTATTAAAGTGAATTATTAAAGTATGAATTATTAAAATGAATTACTAAAGTATGAATTATTAAAGTAAATTATTAAAGTGAATTATCAAAGTATGAATTATTAAAGTGAATTATTAAAGTATGAATTATTAAAGTGAATTATTAAAGTTAAAGTAAAGTAAAGGTAAAGTTAAAGCATAGTAAAAGTATAAAAACTATGTATGTATAATACGCGTATAAATATATATAATATTAATTTAAATCGTTATATATATTTAATGAAATAAAATATAAATATCGTTATATTTATTATACTGGTTAAGTAATGAGTTGTCAAAAGTGATTCTAGATATTTATAAAAGTTATATACGTTTTAATAATAAAGTTCTTTTTAAACTGAAAATGTTTTTGTACGTTTAAAAATAGATTAATAGAATATTATGGAAACCAATTTTCCACTAGCTTTTGTCTAACTTTCGTAAATGACACTTTTTATTTTTATTTATAAATAGCTTTACAAATTATTTTGAATATCGTTAAGAGGAATAGATTTTCTCAAATCATAGTGGACCTCTCAACAGAGACTTGTAATCATAATTCAATGTTTCTGATAATTCAATCATTTAATATATTTTTTTTTATTTTGTCGATAATCATATTGAAACAAATACGTTCATATAAAGCATTATACGTTTAAATACTTTGTTGACATTTTCAATTTATAACATATACACATATTCATATATGTTCATTTAATGGTTCGTGAATCATTGGAATGTGATCGAGGTTTAAATGAATGTATAAACATAGTTTAAAATTCTTGAGGTTTAACTTAACAAACATTGCTTATCGTGTCAGAATAATATAAAGATAAAGTTTAAATTTAGTCGGAAATTTCCGGGTCGTCACAGCATGGAAGTCTTTATGGACAATTTCTCCGTCTTTGGAGACTCCATCGATTCATGTATTTCCAATCTTGAACGTATGCTAATTCGATGCGAGAAAGCCATTTTAGCCTTGAATTGGGAGAAATGCCAATTCATGGTGAAGGAAGGCATAGTTCTTGGCCATAAAATATCTTGTGCGGGCATAGAGGTAGACCAAGCCAAAATCGAGGTTATATCTAAACTACCTGAACCGATGAGTGTTAAGGCCATTCGTAGTTTTCTTGGTCATGTGGGGTTTTATAGGCGATTCATAAAAGATTTTTCTAAAATCGCCCGCCCCATGACCAGACTTCTTGAGAAGGATGTTCTGTTCTCAAAACCAAGCTCACACAAGCTCCTATAATTATATCTCTTGATTTTAGTTTACCTTTTGAGTTAATGTGTGACTCTAGTGATTATGCGTTGGGAGCCATCTTAGGACAACGCCATGATAATCATTTCCCTCCAATTTACAAAGCGATTAGGACACTAACAGTAGCTCAAATCAATTATATCACAACTGATAAAGAGCTCTTCGCAGTTGTTTTCGCGTTTGATAAATTTTGACCTTATTTGGTGCTGTTTAAGACCATTATCTATACCGATCACTCGGCCCTTAAGTACCTTTTCACTAAGCAAGACGCTAAGCAACGTCTCATTCATTGGGTTCTTCTTCTTCAAGAATTCAACATTGAGATTCGCGATAAAAGGGGTTGGGAACCTCGTTGCCGACCATCTTTCACGACTTGAGAATCCTAATTTGGAAAAGGACAATGAGCCGGATGTGAAAGACACGTTTCCTGACGAGTTTTTGATGCGGGTTGAAAAGGACCCCGAAGTTCCATGGTTTGCGGATTTCGCAAATTACCTAGCCTCGGGTGTTCTTCAAAAGGGGTTTTCTTATCAGCAAAAGAAGAAATTCTTTGCGGATTTGAAATACTACTTTTGGGATCACCCTCATCTTTTTCGAATTTATGCGGATCAAGTGATTCACCTGTGTGTGTACGATAAAGAACCTCAACAAATTCTTGAGCTTTGTCATCATGATCCCACTGGTGGTCACTATGAACCTAGTTACACAGCTAAGAAAGTTTTTAACTCGGGCTTTTATTGGCCCTCGATCTTTAAGGATGCTCATACATTTGTCCGCATTTGTGATGCATGCCAAAAAACGGGCACCATTACCAAATGGGATGATGCCATAAACCGGCATCCAAGTGTGTGAAGTTTTTGATTTGTGGGGAATTGATTTCATGAATCCCTTCCCAAGTTCCCACAAGTGCAAATATATCATAGTAGCAGTCAACTATGTATCTAAATGGGTGGAGGCCAAAGCTTTGCCCATAAACGATGCACGGCTCGTGGTGAATTTCTTGAAAAACCTCTTTTCGTGCTTTGGAATTCCAAAGGCGATCAATACTGATCGGGGCACTCACTTTGCTAACAACCCTCTCGAAAAGGTGTTAAAGAAGTATGGTGTTACTCATCGATTCTCCACCGCTTATCACCCGCAAACGAGCGGGGAAGTGGAGAATACGAATCGTGCTTTAAAGCATATTCTTGAAAAGATGGTTAATGATAATCCCAAGATTTAGCAATGCAAATTAGATGACGCATTGTGGGCTTTCTGAACCACGTTTAAAACGCCTATCGGGACCACACCATTTCGACTTATTTATGGAAAAGTGTGCCATATTCCGATAGAGGTGGAACATCAAGCGTATTGGGCGTTAAAAAAATTGTAACATGGACTTGGACAAAGCGGGTGAAAGTAGGATGTTGCATTTGAATGAGTTGGATGAGTTGAGGTTAGAAGCATATGAGAGTTCGATCTCATATAAAGAGAAAACGGAACGTTAGCATGATGCCCATTTAAGAGATAAGAAGGAGTTTGCCCCGGGGGATAAGGTTCTTGTATTCAATTCACATTATAAATTTTCCTCCGGTAAGTTGAAGTCCCGTTGGACGGGACCTTATGAGGTGAAGAAAGCATTCCCGATAGGTTATGTTGAGTTAATCGGGAATGGGAACACATTTAAAGTGAATGGTCATCATTTAAAACTGTACTATGATGGAGTTGAGGCTAATGAAATGATGACATCAGTTTGTACCCAAAAAGCTAATTAGTGCGGGTACGAGTCGCGTGATAGACTCGTTAATAAATTTTTACATTTGTAAATTATGTTCATTTAGGATTGCATGTTTACATTTTATTTTCATTTTATTTTCGTATATGTTGCATGCATGTTAAACCCATAAAAACCCATAAAAACTATAAAACCTGACCAAAAAAAACTAGGGTCAAATCGTGGCCGCAATTGGCCTAATCGCGACCGCGATAAATGGATAGAAGTTTGGGTTCCTGAAACAGGATGAATCGTGACCATAACACCCCACATCGCGACCGCGATTGGGGTGACAGCAAAAAAGTATCAGACATCGGTTCCCCACATCGCGACCGCGATTTAGGCGATAGGAAAAAAGTATCAGACATCGGTTGATCACGACCGGGATCCCAGCAATCGCGATCGCGATTCGTCTCCAGATCAAAATTTTTTTTTCTTTTTATTTGTTGTATCGGTTTCAAAAACACACACACACCAACATAAACGGCTGACGATTTGCTCTGTCACCCACACAACCCTAATTCGATTTCTACATATAATTTATAACAAATCCATCATCAATCATGCCTCCTAGGACTAAGGTGATAATTTAAACACCCTTTACTTATAATCTCTTCTAATTTTGAATTTTAATTGGGTGTCCATGTGGGTTTTGTTGAAATTAAGTGTGGGGGTGTTAATTTGTTTGTTTAAGCCAGAATTTGTTGTTTATTATGATTCTATAACATGCTTCTTACTAGATTCACATGTTTATTGAACTTAAATTGCAAGTTTTGATTCTAGGGTTCTTGAGTATGTGAAATTTGGGGTTTTTTGATTTTGATACTTAATTGCCATGATTTATGTGCTATTGATGTTTGTTAGTGAGTTTGTTAGTTGTTAATTGCCATGAATTATTGAATTGCTTGTTTTTTAATTTTAGGGTTCATGTCAATTTCGGTATTTTGGATTAGTTGACTGAGTTTGACTCAGTTTGACTTTTGGATTATGTTTGATTGTGAGAATGTAATATGCATAGCTTCATGTGTTATCGTTTTATTTTGTTATGGTTATAATTGCATGTAAGCTTTTATTGGCATTGTGGAAGTATGATATAACGTGTTCATGAGATAGTGAAGTTTTGATGAACAAATTTTGTGATTATGGAGGATACTTGTCAAACATGAAAACAGACGAGGAAGTTGAGCTATTGATTTTGTTATTGACTAACGCTAACATATATCTTTCATATTTGTTTTTTTTGTTTGTTTGTTATTTTATATGGGACAAAAAGACCAAGCTCTTCACAGTCTGTTCCTATGGCACCAGTTCATCCATTTGCTCATAGGTTTCCTAAGGATTTGCATCCTTACCTATGTTGGGATCGGACTCACGAGAACTATACTGAATGGATGGATGTGTTAACGGAAATTGAGGGTCGAAAGTACATTGCTCCCCATTATTGAGGTTGGGAGCCTCTTGAGGAAGTTGGTTTAGCCGATGATGTTCGGGATGTTTTGGTTCATAAATATTATAGCTACTCTCATGGTCGCCATGGTTTTAATGATTCGGTTGAGTTCTTTCACCTGGACTGCCCAATATATAAAGTTTGGTGTTTGGAATTATTCTCGACAGCAAAGTTTTTACACAACGCCAGGGATAGCAGGGATACGTTAATGACTTTTCAGTTGGGTGGTCAGATGCATTCCATGACTATCATGGACATGGCGGTTGTTCTTCCAATCTACGAGGATGACGATGTGGATGATGATCTTTTCATTAATTATTTAGATACAGGGAGGTTCTTTACAGGTGACTTTGATCATGATGAAGCTTGGTACACTATGACTCATAAGAGAAAGTATAAAGCTAGTGGCAGTTCCTACACACTCATCAAGGATAATCGCTTCCGGATTATTCAACGGTTTCTTTCAAATACCATTAATTAGATGTGGAAGAATTCAGAGAAAGTTAGCATAGCTGATTTGTTCTATCTCAGGGGCATAATCTTAAGCCCAACAGTCCGTTGAGTGGTGGGGTATATGTTACTTTAATTGTCGAGTTTTTGAAACTTTCTCTCTCGCCCCTGCATGTTAGACGAATTCAAGCTGCAAAAATTGAGAATGAAAAAACACGAGAAATAGGTGCGCAAGTCTATGAGGGGTGCAAGGTTCTAGTACGTTCGAGAAAGAAGATTGGAAAGTATACAGGTGTGCATCCGCAATCTGAAGCAGATTTGACAGATCCAGAGGGGGAAGAGAAGAACTACCGGCTGCTGATGTTAATATGACTGAGGGGGAATGTTCTAGTGGTGCTGGGTTGACTTGTGATTTTATTATCAATCAGTTTAGTGGGATGAGACTTCATACTGATGGGCAGTTTCAGGGTATGTAGAGGTATATTAATGATCGTATCCAGACCGATCGGGCCTATTATGATGAGCAGAATCGGGACCATCGTCAACATATCGATGAAGGCAATGAACAGACGTGGTATAATCAGGCGGGTATTAGGAAAAATCTGCAATGGACACAGCATTCTTTTGATCTTTACTGCCAGGACCCGCAGAATTACATTCAACTGATTGGTCCCGATTGGACTGACTGGGTGGGTCCAGGGATGTTTCGACCCTCCTAACATCATGATTAAGCTTTTGCTCAGGCTCAGGCCGCTCATCAGCAAGCTATGCAGCATTAGTACTAGGAGCAGCAGAATCAGGATCAACAGAACCCGACCCCAGTGATGGGTCCTTCTTGGGGTTGTTTTGAGTTTTCTTATTTGTGATTTGGCCGGTTGTGTGTGGTTGTGTTAAGACTATTTTCTTTCTTTAGTTTATACTTTAGATGAATGTACTTGATATTATTAAATCTTTGTACTTGGATGATTTGATGGGGCGTTTAGGTATCGCGGTGTTACCACCCCATCTTTTGCATGTGTGGGTTGTATGATATTTGCAGGTTATGATGATACGTATGTTGTTACTTTTCAAAGACTGGCATTAATTTCAGCGACTTATATTGCATTTGATGATTATTGTGTGATTGATGTTCGAGTAGATGTCGATGTTCTTATTCTGGCAGTAAGTTCAGCGCCATCGTGCATCGTCTTTCCATGATTTTCGGATCTAAAAATTTGGGTTTCTTTTTCTTTTTCCCTTTTCACTATTGTCCTCTCAAATTTTTCTTTGTTATCTGATTTCATGTAAATGAGCGCATTACATGATCTTAATTGGGGGGGGGGGGGGGAGATAAATCTTCGTGAACATTTGTCGCCAATTTGAAAATTTTATGAACTTTTTTAACGTTTCTGATTAAAATAAGGAAGCAAAGTTTTCCAGGATTTAAAAAAAAATGTATGATGATTCAAGTCCATCCATAAAGGAAGTTAAGTCTTCTTAATGCCCGTCTTACTTGGTGTAGGAGACTTCCTAATCTACATCATTTTTTACTGACATTGGTTAATGTATCATTTTACGATGTGTTATACCGATGTATCGTACTTTGGGAAGAGGAGCCTTAAGCTTCACACTATGATTCTTTAGGAAGAGCAATGGCTTCGTGCTAGTGTTGCTTAGACAACACACGTCATGGTCAAAAGCCATGGTAACCCTTTCAAAATACGGAAATATAGTATCTGCTTCCTACATTTTCTTAAAACTAGCATAAAAGCTAGATGCGTGGGAAGTGGGGTCCAAGGATCTTAAATAAAACAAGTGTTTAAACACTTTCAGGAGAATCGAGTCCTCCCATGTTATTTTTAGGAAGTAAAGTCTTCCAAAGCGTGGAAGTAAACTCTTCAAAGTTTAATCGAGATTCAAGAGACTATTGCTTGAAAGTAGTCTTTCAAGTATCGTGCACTAGACCCCCCCGAAAAAATTACACCTAAGGTAGTTGCTTTCCCATCGCTATTGATACCGAATAGTATTTTTATGGGGGGAGTAGCTACCCGTGCGGCCATCCCACAACCAGGAAGGCTTGTATGCACACAGCTTTTTGATCCCAAGACAATTGTTATCTCATCGCCTTTGAACCAGGAGGTAGCTCATCCTAGATAATATACTGGGGTAGCAATTGTCTGTGCGGCTGTTCCAAAACCGGGACGGTTTTGAAAGCACATAGCCTTTTAAAACCTAAAATATCCGGAAAATAAGTTTTGTGTTAAAGTTTAACTTGTTTTCCCGTTTTTAAAATGAAAATGGTTTTCTAAAGGCCTTATTTTCCGTAAGGCCAATTTTTTCTTAGTTCCGCACGTGGTGTTCTTGATTCGGGGTATTGAAGCTTTTGGGTAATCACGAGTTTATTTGTGGAAGATTGATTTTGGTTGAAGACTTGAACCTTGTGCTTGTTTTCGAAGACTACACGATATGGATTTCTTGATTATGAAGATGATAGCGGTACATCTTATTTCTATGATTATTGAAGACTTGCCCGGTTATGTTTATCTCTACATTAGTTGATATTATTTGAAGATAGACTTGCTTGAGGACAAGCAAGGTTCAAGTGTGGGGGATTTGATATCGCTCCAATTATACATATTTTATATCACGATATCGGTTCCTTTTTGTTGTTAATTCACGATGATTTAAAGACTTTTGCGGGTATTTGAGAGAAAATGAGGATTTAGTTTCGAGAAGTTGATTGGTTTAATGTTTTGGTTGTTTTCGGCAAAGTTTTAGCTTCATATAAGCTCAAAGCAAGATAAAGCATGAAAAAATGAAGAATTATTGGTGCTAGAAGCTATCTCGGTCGCGATAGTAGTGATTGCGGTCGCGATTCATAAACAGAACATATGGTTTTTCGAAGAAGCTCGATCGCGGTCGCGATGAGCCGGTTGGTCATGATTCATGGAGTGCATCGCGGTAGTGATTCACCTATTGCGTCCACGATGCGGGTCGGTTTGCTGAATTTTTTATCCTACTATAAATACACAGGTTTTTACCCCAATTTAGGTGATGCAGCTTTTGACATACGAATTTTTGAGGGTTTTGAAGACTATCATCTATTCATTGAAGACTAGTTCATCAATTTAATTTATTCCATCATTAATTACTTTCGGTATTAGATTTCTTCATTAATTTCAATTCTGTAATCATGAATGCTTCTCGTTTTTATTATTTTTTTCTTGCGACTTTAATATGCTAGGCTAAATCTTTTGTGTGTTTACTTGAATGTTAAACTTGAGATATTGGATTGTTCTATTTAATGGATTTAATGTCTTGTTGATTTAAATTACTTGAGCTTGATTAAAGAACCATTGTTCTATACTCTTAATTCAATTACATAGATTGTTAATTGTTTAATGTGAGTTAAATTGATATGCAATTTATGATAAAACACCTACGTGATGTAGACAATTAGATAAGTGATATCAAGTGATTGTGTCATTAGTTTAATTGGTAATTGAAAGGGTTGTGAACTACATAATCGTGTAACTATTTCAAGTGATTGTTATAGTTAGGATATTACGTGAGTTTAGTCCAATTCAAGTCTCATTAGTTTTATCAAATATAGTTTAATCTATTGAAGAAGGTTTATGTGAGTTTATTGACTTCAATTAATTTAGACTTTGTGAGAAGTGATAAGGCTATATTAAGGACATAATAGTCGATAATAATTCCAAGAACAATCCATATCGATAGTGAATTATTCAAGTAGGCACTGTTTTCTCTTATTTGGTTAATTCGTTTTCTTTGCTTCACGTTATTTGCATGAATTAAAATAAAATTCAAACCACTTTTATTAAACTCTTAGGATAATTACTAGTTTTAAAGTCTTTTTTAAACTGCTATATGAGGAACGAACTAGTCAATTTACTTATTAATTACTGCATGATCGGGTTTTAGTTGTCGATATTTATGTGATAATTGTTAAGTTTTTAGCTAGCCATTTTAAGGTACGATTTCACATATCAGCTTCATGCTTCTAACAAACAAGATCTGAACACTATTGGAAACAGACAAGAAGTACATTTGTGCTTCATCACCACCTTTGTGCTTCAAACGGGTCAAGTGATGGACTCGTGACCCAAAAATATCAAAAAACTTGTATATAAATCATTCATGTAGGATTGCATTTCATTTAAAATTGTATGGTAGTTCTTTTCTTAGTTGCATTACATGTAGTTGCATTTTATGCATATGTGTAAACTAGAAAATACCAAAAATAGTTTGTGACTGGGTCAAATTGAACTTTAAACTGCAAAAACTGCATTCAGGTACAAAAGCGACGCTTTTTATCTAGAAGCGGCGCTTTTGCTCATTAAGAGCAGCACTTCTATTTCTAAAAGCGACGCTTTAGTTTGTGATTTGGGACCAAAAATTGACGGTGGTCAAGAGCGACGCTTCTGTTCTTCAAAAGTGACGCTTCTGTACTTCAAAAGCGACGCTTCTGTTCTTCAAAAGAGACGCTTTTATTTTCCAGGAACGGCGCTTCTGATTTAAAAGCGGCGCTCCTGGACATGCGTAATTAAATTTTCTGCACGACCCAAACACTTCAAGATTGTAAAACTTTTGCTATGGAATTAAATGTAGGGGGAGAACCTTGCCCCATCAATGTTTGAATGCGGGGTATTTAATTTGTGCTAATATCATGAAGCCATCTTTGTGTCTGTTGTTTGCTGAATTCTTTTCAAGGAAGTGGAAAAGGAAAAGGCCTTACAAAGTCAACCAATGTTCATAAATGATTGCAAGTAAATTTGTGTGATGCTAATGTTCATCATGATTTGTGAAAAAATTTTAATAATTTGGCATGTAACTTAACTTAATTTGAGAATTATCTTGTAGAATCTCGGATTATTGATTCGGTGTCAGGTAGTACACTTGTATCGCTACTCTCACACATGATCACCATTATGCCGGTAATAATTTGACAATTGTGTTTGGATGCATTTGTGTATGCTTGTGGTATTCTTGCTTGTTGTGGTTCTTAGTGGCAGGATACACCTTTTGATGATTGTACCAAGCCTGGCATTAAGTTCAGGCATCAAGCTCATCATCTTGCATTCTTTGGTGATTAAGTTTCTCGAATGGTGCAAACAAAGATTGTTTACTCTTAACCAGTTTTTACTTTCTTTTCTCTCATCTTTTCTATTTGAAAACGCCCCTCATTTTCACTTATTCTATCGTTTCAATGCAATGAGGGCATTGCATCAAACTAAATGTAGGGGGAGAGTTAAAATATCGGGCCATTTTGAACTTTTTCAGGTAAACGTATCACATACACTACAAAGATTGAAGCTTGCATTGTTGATTAATTTTTGGAACAAGTTTTTAGCCATTACATTAATTCATATCAAAATCACTAAAATGGTTAAAACTTGTAAAATTTTCAAAATTTTTGGAAAAGTAAACTCTTTTCCTTGTTTTTCAAAACTTAAGGAAGTAAAGTCTTCCTTTTGTTTCATTCTTGCAATTCACAAAGTAAAAGTAAAGTCTTCCACTTTTCATATGATTTTATGCTAACATGATAAAATCTTGAGAAAAATCAAACTTATGCTGGGAAGTTAAAGTCTTTCATGCATGTTGCACCAAAACCAAGTGTTTAAAGCATTATGCTTTAAAACTTCTGGATGAATCGAGTCCATCCATTATAGTGTAAAGACCCGTCCTAATCCATAAGAACGAATACAATAACATATGATTACATTGCGAGGTATTTGACCTCTATATGATACATTTTACAAACATTGCATTGGTTTTAAAAGACAAACTTTCATTACATCTAAAGTTGACAGGCATGCATACCATTTCATAATACCCAACTACAAATGATCTAATCTGTCATTTACTTAATCATAATCTTTACTGAACTCAATGACTTAAATGCAACGTCTTTTGAAATATGCCATGAATGACTCCAAGTAATATCTTTAAATTGAGCAAATGCACAGCGAAAGATTTCTTTCAATCCTAAGAATAAACATGCTTTAAAGTGTCAACCAAAAGGTTGGTGAGTTCATTAGTTTATCATAATCAATCATTTCCATAATTTTAATAGACCACAAGATTTTCATATTTATAAACAGAACCTCTCGTCTGCATAAAGATAAAATCATTCATATGAATTGAACACCTGGTAACCGACATTAACAAAATGCATCTAGAATAACCCCAAATATACAGAACCTCTCGTCTGTATAAAAATCGAAGTACTAAAGCATCCATAACCTGGATGGGACTTGTCGAGGTCCATAGATCTATCTTTAGGATTCGCGTCAATTAGGAACAGAACTTCTCGCCTGCCTAATTCTTAGGTTACCAAGCTAAAAGGGGTGATATTCGGTTTAATAATCCAACCATAGAATGTAGTTTTGAGTACTTGTGTCTATTTCGTCAAACATTTATAAAAGCAGCACATGTATTCTTAGTCCCAAAAATATATATTGCAAAATCATTTAAAAAGGGAGCAAATGAAACTCACTATACGATATTTTGTAGTAAAAATATGCATACGACGAAACTGAACAATGCAGAGTTGGCCTCGGATTCACGAACCTATATCAAGTATATATATATATATATATATATATATATATATATATATATATATATATATATATATATATATATATATATATATATATATATATATATATATATATTACACTTATAATGACAATTAACTAGTTTATATATTATTATTATTATTATTTATATACTTCTTGTATTAATAATTTGTTAATTAATTAGTTATATTCATTATATATATAAATACTTAATATTTATACATATATCAGATTTAAAGTATATGATATATCATTTATTATAAATATCATATATTGATGTTTAAAATATTATTTGATATATATATATATATATATATATATATATATATATATATATATATATATATTATTTGTAACTTAATTGTAACTAAAACAAAATAGTATATAATATTAATATAGATGAAAAATATATTTTTATATGAATGTCATTTGTTTATTAAAATAATATTTATAACCCTAAAATAATGTTAATAATAATACTCTAAATGAAATTTTAGTAAATGTTATAATAATGTTAATTTTTAAATAAAAAGATAGTTTAAAAAAATGATAATTTTTGATAATTTTAATTAAAGTAATACTTTTAGTAATAATGAAAATAATAATAATAATACTGATAATAATAATAATAACTATAATAATGATAATTTTATTACTAATGATAATAATTTTTATAATAATAACAATTCTAAGTATGATAATCATATTAATGATAATATTAATAATAATACTTATAATTTAATAATGATTATAATAATTATAAATATGATAATAACGATAATAACGATAATAATTATAATTATGATACTAATAATAAAAATAATAATAATAATCATAATAGTAATAATAATAATAATAATAATAATAATAATAATAATAATAATAATAATAATAATAATAATAATAATAATAATAATAATAAACAAATGACTACCTCAAGGAAATAGGCTTTAAAAAAAATAATGTCTCAGTCCGGACTCGAACTCAAGACCTCTCGTTCCCCAACAACATGTAGTGACCCGAACTTTTCCATGTTTATATATATTAATTGAGATTGATATTTACATGATTAAATGTTTCCAACATGTTAAGCAATCAAACTTGTTAAGACTTGATTAATTGAAATATGTTTCATATAGACAATTGACCACCCAAGTTGACCGGTGATTCACGAACGTTAAAACTTGTAAAAACTATATGATGACATATATATGGATATATATATAGTTAACATGATACTATGATAAGTAAACATATCATTAAGTATATTAACAATGAACTACATATGTAAAAACAAGACTACTAACTTAATGATTTTTAAACGAGACATATATGTAACGATTATCGTTGTAAAGACATTTAATGTATATATATATCATATTAAGAGATATTCATACATGATAATATCATGATAATATAATAATTTAAAATCTCATTTGATATTATAAACATTGGGTTAACAACATTTAACAAGATCGTTAACCTAAAGGTTTCAAAACAACACTTACATGTAACGACTAATGATGACTTAACGACTCAGTTAAAATGTATATACATGTAGTGTTTTAATATGTATTTATACACTTTTGAAAGAATTCAATACACTTATCAAAATACTTCTACTTAACAAAAATGCTTACAATTACATCCTCGTTCAGTTTCATCAACAATTCTACTCATATGCACCCGTATTCGTACTCGTACAATACACAGCTTTTAGATGTATGTACTATTGGTATATACACTCCAATGATCAGCTCTTAGCAGCCCATTTGAGTCACCTAACACATGTGGGAACCATGATTTGGCAACTAGCATGAAATATCTCATAAAATTACAAAAATATGAGTAATCATTCATGACTTATTTACATGAAAACAAAATTACATATCCTTTATATCTAATCCATACACCATCGACCAAAAACACCTACAAACACTTTCATTCTTCAATTTTCTTCATCTAATTGATCTCTCTCAAGTTCTATCTTCAAGTTCTAAGTGTTCTTCATATATTCTACAAGTTCTAGTTACATAAAATCAAGAATACTTTCAAGTTTGCTAGCTCACTTCCAATCTTGTAGGGTGATCATCCAACCTCAAGAAATCTTTGTTTCTTACAGTAGGTTATCATTATAATACAAGGTAATAATCATATTTAAACTTTGGTTCAATTTCTATAACTATAACAATCTTATTTCAAGTGATGATCTTACTTGAACTTGTTTTCATGTCATGATTCTGCTTCAAGAACTTCGAGCCATCCAAGGATCCGTTGAAGCTAGATCCATTTTTCTCTTTTCCAGTAGGTTTATCCAAGGAACTTAAGGTAGTAATGATGTTCATAACATCATTCGATTCATATATATAAAGCTATCTTATTCGAAGGTTTAAACTTGTAGTCACTAGAACATAGTTTAGTTAATTCTAAACTTGTTCGCAAACAAAAGTTAATCCTTCTAACTTGACTTTTAAAATCAACTAAACACATGTTCTATATCTATATGATATGCTAACTTAATGATTTAAAACCTGGAAACACGAAAAGCACCGCAAAACCGGATTTACGCCGTCGTAGTAACACCGCGGGCTGTTTTGGGTTAGTTAATTAAAAACTATGATAAACTTTGATTTAAAAGTTGTTATTCTGAGAAAATGATTTTTATTATGAACATGAAACTATATCCAAAATTTATGGTTAAACTCAAAGTGAAAGTATGTTTTCTAAAATGGTCATCTAGACGTCGTTCTTTCGACTGAAATGACTACCTTTACAAAAACGACTTGTAACTTATTTTTCCAACTATAAACCTATACTTTTTCTGTTTAGATTCATAAAATAGAGTTCAATATGAAACCATAGCAATTTGATTCACTCAAAACGGATTTAAAATGAAGAAGTTATGGGTAAAACAAGATTGGATAATTTTTCTCATTTTAGCTACGTGAAAATTGGTAACAAATCTATTCCAACCATAACTTAATCAACTTGTATTGTATATTATGTAATCTTGAGATACCATAGACATGTATACAATGTTTCGACCTATCATGTCAACACATCTATATATATTTCGGAACAACCATAGACACTCTATATATGAATGTTAGAGTTAGCTATACAGGGTTGAGGTTGATTCCAAAATATATATAGTTTGAGTTGTGATCAATACTGAGATACATATACACTGGGTCGTGGATTGATTCAAGATAATATTTATCGATTTATTTCTGTACATCTAACTGTGGACAACTAGTTGTAGGTTACTAACGAGGACAGCTGACTTAATAAACTTAAAACATCAAAATATATTAAAAGTGTTGTAAATATATTTTGAACATACTTTGATATATATGTATATATTGTTATAGGTTCGTGAATCAACCAGTGGCCAAGTCTTACTTCCCGACAAAGTAAAAATCTGTGAAAGTGAGTTATAGTCCCACTTTTAAAATCTAATATTTTTGGGATGAGAATACATGCAGGTTTTATAAATGATTTACAAAATAGACACAAGTACGTGAAACTACATTCTATGGTTGAATTATCGAAATCGAATATGCCCCTTTTTATTAAGTTTGGTAATCTAAGAATTAGGGAACAGACACCCTAATTGACGCGAATCCTAAAGATAGATCTATTGGGCCTAACAAACCCCATCCAAAGTACTGGATGCTTTAGTACTTCGAAATTTATATCATATCCGAAGGGTGTCCCGGAATGATGGGGATATTCTTATATATGCATCTTGTTAATGTCGGTTACCAGGTGTTCACCACATGAATGATTTTTATCTCTATGTATGGGATGTGTATTGAAATATGAAATCTTGTGGTCTATTGTTACGATTTGATATATATAGGTTAAACCTATAACTCACCAACATTTTTGTTGACGTTTAAAGCATGTTTATTCTCAGGTGAATACTAAGAGCTTCCGCTGTTGCATACTTAAATAAGGACGAGATTTGGAGTCCATGCTTGTATGATATTGTGTAAAAACTGCATTCAAGAAACTTATTTTGTTGTAACATATTTATATTGTAAACCATTATGTAATGGTCGTGTGTAAACAGGATATTTTAGATTATCATTATTTGATAATCTACGTAAAGCTTTTTAAACCTTTATTGATGAAATAAAGGTTATGGTTTGTTTTAAAATGAATGCAGTTTTTGAAAAACGTCTCATATAGAGGTCAAAACCTCGCAACGAAATCAATTAATATGGAACGTTTTTAATCAATAAGAACGGGACATTTCACAACAAACCCCAACCATTCCTCTGTTTTGTATTTCCTGATACAATACGGATCTAAATTATTTTAACCCATAATTCCGTTTTCTTTCTCTTCTACACACCTATAACCGTATATATATATATATATATATATATATATATATATATATATATATATATATATATATATATATATATATATATATCACCATCATCATTTCGTGAATCTTAAACTGAATTGGACTCAGGAAATTTTATCACCATCTCGATCCTAAACTTCGTCATGTTTCCATTGTGATTTACAACCACAATTACATCTCTGATTATATGTTCTTCATGAGGTCCACTCCAAAGTCAATCGAAAGCTCTCTTGTTCGATCCATCCATTTGCAGGTTAGTTCATTTTTAAATTCATGTCCATAAATGTTTGTTTCAGTTATTTGAAACTTCGAACAGGTTCACAACATCAAATATTTCATGAATTTTTTTGGATCTAGGGTTTATGACCGTCTCTGTTCATCTTAAATTTTTTTTTAAAAAAAGAAAAATGTTGTTGTTTTGCTTGATGATTCTTCACAAACAGGGTAATCGTTCCATTTAGATGATTATAAAATCGTTTTGGAGTTCAATTTCATTAAATTCGAATTTATGAATATTTGGTGCTCATTGTTCTTGATTCAGTTCACAGTTATACTTCATATTAGGTTACTGATTCGGTTGGTAATGGTTATGGTGTTGTGGTTTGATGGTGAAATGTTTTGCAGTTTAATCAGGAGTGAATACCGGCTGTATTAGCTCAACAACAGCAGTTAGCAGCGAATAGCAGTAGCAGAAGCTCTTGCACAGAAAAGAAATAATATAGAGGCTGTAGTGGTCTGAACATGAAGGAAATAGACGTAAGTTTTTGTTTGGTTTGATGGAACTTATGGTGGTTGTTTTCGTTTGACAAAACCCGAAAGAAACAGGAAGAGATAAGCAGCGAGTTTGAACATCAGTATTTTTGTAATATGAGACTGAACAGAAGACATAAAAATGACAGGTTTTGGTGGATCAATAGAACAGAAATAGAAAAGAAACCTGTGATTATCGAGGTGTTGGAGTGGTGGTGACTCGCTGGTTTCACGATGGTGGTGATCAAGGTGGAAGTTCACGGTTTCCAAGTTTGAAGATGGTGAGAGTGTTGATAACTTAAACTGGTGATTCTCCGGTGATGGAAATAGTTTAGTGAAGGTTTTTAGTGATTAAATGGAGATGGTGGATCGATGTTGGAGTGGCTGGATAAGGTGATTGTGGTGGCGGTATGGGTTATCGAAGAAGGAGAAGAAAGTTGATTTGTTTAAGTTTCTAACTATCTCCCTATGTAATGTATGTATGCCTATATTTGCATCGTGTATATGTAAATGCTAACATCCCATATTGGTTTATGTAATGCTTGATTAGTGGACTTTTAGGCTGGTGAGTGGGGAACACAAAAACAACAATAGTAATATAATTGATTTTCTCGTGAGCAATATACATGGAAAACAAACACAGAAACTACATGATTCAATCATGTATAGTAATAATGTGATATTAATTTCAATCATAAACAGTTATTAACTTTAATCATATGCATAGTAAAGCCATCAGGCTTTTGGTTTTATTCAGTTGATATCTTAATTATACATGTATTGTTTCTTGTTCGCTGCTAAACAGTTTATATATAAAAGTATTCAGAAAATTTCCCAATTTTTAAATTAAGACTATTTATTTATTGTGCTCATTAACTGTATGAAACCTGATCTAAACGGTTCGTTTAATTATTTATTTTCTGTTCCAAATAATATGTACGGAGTATTAAAACCTAGCTCGAGGTATTTAAATATATTTTTAGCAAATTTAGAATTGATAAAATTTAATTATGGACCAACGTTTAATTTCAACTTCTCATAAATTCGAGTTTAAACTTGTTTAATACCGATCATAAAAATTGACCTGTCATTCGAGCTTGATCCCAACTCAAAATTAAATATTTTTAAATTTAATCAAATAGATTCTAAATATATTTTTAATAAGCCTATAATTTATATTACTCATTTTCGGGTCACCGTTTATTTCTAAAGCTATATAAGTTTGAATTTAACTTGCTTAATATCAATCGAAACATCAAACGAGTATTACAATCATTTAATATTTATTTTTAATATACTTTTATGTATATATAGATATGTTTTAAATAGTAGTAATTATTATAATATCATATTTCAAAACAACAACATTCAATATTTCAAATTATACTTTCAATTATTATTTATATATATACACACATATCTATTTATCAATAGTTGTTCGTGAATCGTCGGGAATGGTCGAAAGTCAAATGAATACATGAATATAATTCCAAAAGTTTTTGAGACTTCAATAATACAGACTTTTCTTATCGTGTCAGAATCTTATAAAGATCAACTTTAAATTTGGTCAGAAATTTCCGGGTCGTCACAGTACCTACCCGTTAAAGAAATTTCGTCCCGAAATTTGATCGAGGTTGTCATGGCTAACAATAAAAATATTTTCATGAAGAATATGTGTTGATAAATAGAGTTTTATCATTTTTGATAAATATAGATAAAACAATTCGATTATGTGAAGCGTACGAGTGAAGCTGTCACAAAAGAGTGGAAAGTTTCGGATTAACTTTTGACGTAGTCATGGTTGAATTCCGGAATTCATGGGATTTCAAAGAAAATCTCCGTTATCTATATAAGATTTGATTCATCAGTGAATAAGGAAATTAAGATCTCTTTAATTAAATGCGGTCATCTGCCTCGATTGCTATGTCGGATGTTTCCATTATAAATTTACCTTTTCCGTTTTATTATTCTCACCATTCCTATACTTTCTTCCTAAATCCATACTTCTAAATATTGTAAAAATGCTTAATCCAGTATTGATCCTTGTCCTTCTTCTGACAATCGCTTCTGTCTTTCTCCTTTTTCATCTACCACCGGAGGAATCTGTTAAATTCTACTATTACCTTGGGGTTATAATGTTTTTCATTCTCCCGTGTATTTATTTTGCTATCTGCATTGATATACACGGTTTGTAATTTCTTGTTTGATGTCGCTCCTATTCTTATTTATATTCCGAAGCTCCATATTTTTGTTTTCTCTTCCCGACTTCAAGTCAAGCGAATAATGGTTCGAAATTCGTAGGTATGAAGTTCTGAATGGACTAAAGTTCTAAAAGAGAAATTGTAATAGCACGATCTTGATTGGTTAAATTACCAAAATTTAAGAGAAAATATAGAACTATCAAGAAGATATGTTCTCGATATCTTTGGAGATTAGGTAGAATGTAAGAGTCGTGTAACATGCCACATGATGACGTTATATTCTGTGAATCATCACGTTCCATTTAGAAACTCAGCATGACTTACTGTAATATAATCACGTTGATCAAGTGTCATTATATTATACTAATTCATGCTTCAGTTTCCAACACTACTTCAATAACATTCATATTTTAAGCTCAAATTTTTCAAAATTTAGAAACTAAAATGGTTTCCTTTATGATGTAATGCAAATAGCGCGAAGAGATAATTGATTTCAGATAAGAATAGTTATGAAGATATCTTCAGAAATATCGAGGATATTTATAATGAAAGATACGATGATATCCTAGAATTTCTAACATCGGTGGATGATGATGAAGATTTGTCCGTAATGGTTTAGAGTCAGGAGCAAGGTATTCGATAATAATTTTAATAGACACTGAATCATTTGAATTCTTTAAAGGCAGGTTTAGGCTTTGTGATTTGTCCTCAGCCTCCTTCATGGTTTGCTCAATCCATTTTCTAGTTCCAAACCTTCTCTTTTTCTGAGCCTTGCCAACACACTATTTTTTATCATCAAACTTTTGACTGTTAAGGTCGTTTACAGTTTTTGCTGCTTCATCAGCATTTTTCAAAATTTCGAGAACTAGTTCACAGTTTATGGTGTTTTTCAAAAACTTCATATTCGAAGTATGTAAGTCTTGGAGATAGACGTTATATGTATATATATAACTGTTGGCGTAGAATTGCTGCGAAATTCGAGAATAATGATTCAAGCTTTTTGGTATGGTAACTACCATTACAAGATGTAGATGAGTACGTGATAGGGTTTCAATGAATAAGTATAGTGATTTTTCAGAGAGGCTTAAGGATTAAAGAAGTTGTTGGTAAGTTTACTGCTAATGTGGAGAGATATAAAAGGTTCCCCGGTAACAATGATGAAGGGGTAATCGTCATAATAAGGTTTATTCGAATGAACAATTGAAGTTGATTTGTTGGAGCTGTGACAGAACTGACTACTTCGAAAAGGGATTGAAAAGTTATTTTTGCTAATAAATGCCAAAGGGTCTGACACGGATATGTGTTAAACTATGACTTTGGTTTCGAGAGTTTTTCAGGTGCATGACTGTGGGTAACATGTGGTTGGATCATCATCTCGATTGTTCATTATTTGAAGTGTCTTCAGGAATTTCGAAGGGTTTGAACACAGATTGTAATCGTTAATATACATATGAGGTTCTAGAATTTTGAATGACACAAATATTTTTCTGGGTAGAAATGATGTTCTAACACAATTTTGAAGTAAAAGTATAGCTTTGAAAGATGTAGATATCTAAGAGTGATGATATCGGTTATATCTCGACTTGGATTCTAAGATTTCAAAATCAGAATATGTAATTGGATTTGAATGAGTATGGTTGTTTTGATTTCTATTAAAAGAATGTATATTGTTGTGAAAGTAGGGAGTATAGTGGATGATTTACTGAATCAAAATCTAAGAATGTATTAATTGTGAATTTATATATATCTCTCGGGTATTACCTACCCGTTAAAATATTTTCACCATTAACAGTTTGTACAAAAGAATTTTTAATTACAATCTTTATGAAAACATATATACATATATATTTTCTTCAGATGTAATCATGGATTTAGTGAGTCAATATGATATTAGACTCATTTGATTTACCGTTAGAACAAGAATATATAATCTCTAATGTAGTGACCCGAACTTTTCCATGTTTATATATATTAATTGAGATTGATATTTTCATGATTAAATGTTTCCAACATGTTAAGCAATCAAACTTGTTAAGACTTGATTAATTGAAATATGTTTCATATAGACAATTGACCACCCAAGTTGACCGGTGATTCACGAACGTTAAAACTTGTAAAAACTATATGATGACATATATATGGATATATATATATATATATAGTTAACATGATACTATGATAAGTAAACATATCATTAAGTATATTAATAATGAACTACATATGTAAAAACAAGACTACTAACTTAATAATTTTTAAACGAGACATATATGTAACGATTATCGTTGTAAAGACATTTAATATATATATATCATATTAAGAGATATTCATACATGATAATATCATGATAATATAATAATTTAAAATCTCATTTGATATTATAAACATTGGGTTAACAACATTTAACAAGATCGTTAACCTAAAGGTTTCAAAACAACACTTACATGTAACGACTAACGATAACTTAACGACTCAGTTAAAATGTATATACATGTAGTGTTTTAATATGTATTTATACACTTTTGAAAGACTTCAATACACTTATCAAAATACTTCTACTTAACAAAAATGCTTACAATTACATCCTCGTTCAGTTTCATCAACAATTCTACTCGTATGCACCCGTATTCGTACTCGTACAATACACAGCTTTTAGATGTATGTACTATTGGTATATACACTCCAATGATCAGCTCTTAGCAGCCCATGTGAGTCACCTAACACATGTGGGAACCATGATTTGGCAACTAGCATGAAATACCTCATAAAATTACAAAAATATGAGTAATCATTCATGACTTATTTACATGAAAACAAAATTACATATCCTTTATATCTAATCCATACACCAACGACCAAAAACACCTACAAACACTTTCATTCTTCAATTTTCTTCATCTAATTGATCTCTCTCAAGTTCTATCTTCAAGTTCTAAGTGTTCTTCATAAATTCTACAAGTTCTAGTTACATAAAATCAAGAATACTTTCAAGTTTGCTAGCTCACTTCCAATCTTGTAAGGTGATCATCCAACCTCAAGAAATCTTTGTTTCTTACAGTAGGTTATCATTCTAATACAAGGTAATAATCATATTCAAACTTTGGTTCAATTTCTATAACAATAACAATCTTATTTCAAGTGATGATCTTACTTGAACTTGTTTTCGTGTCATGATTCTGCTTCAAGAACTTCGAGCCATCCAAGGATCCGTTGAAGCTAGATCCATTTTTCTCTTTTCCAGTAGGTTTATCCAAGGAACTTAAGGTAGTAATGATGTTCATAACATCATTCGATTCATACATATAAAGCTATCTTATTCGAAGGTTTAAACTTGTAATCACTAGAACATAGTTTAGTTAATTCTAAACTTGTTCGCAAACAAAAGTTAATCCTTCTAACTTGACTTTTAAAATCAACTAAACACATGTTCTATATCTATATGATATGCTAACTTAATGATTTAAAACCTGGAAACACGAAAAACACCGTAAAACCGGATTTACGCCGTCGTAGTAACACCGCGGGCTGTTTTGGGTTAGTTAATTAAAAACTATGATAAACTTTGATTTAAAAGTTATTATTCTGAGAAAATGATTTTTATTATGAACATGAAACTATATCCAAAAATTATGGTTAAATTCAAAGTGGAAGTATGTTTTCTAAAATGGTCATCTAGACGTCGTTCTTTCGACTGAAATGACTACCTTTACAAAAACAACTTGTAACTTATTTTTCCGACTATAAACCTATACTTTTTCTGTTTAGATTCATAAAATAGAGTTCAATATGAAACCATAGCAATTTGATTCACTCAAAACGAATTTAAAATGAAGAAGTTATGGGTAAAACAAGATTGGATAATTTTTCTCATTTTAGCTACGTGAAAATTGGTAACAAATCTATTCCAACCATAACTTAATCAACATGTATTGTATATTATGCAATCTTTAGAAACCATAGACACGTATACAATGTTTCGACCTATCATGTCGACACATCTATATATATTTCGGAACAACCATAGACACTCTATATGTGAATGTTGGAGTTAGCTATACAGGGTTGAGGTTGATTCCAAAATATATATAGTTTGAGTTGTGATCAATACTGAGATACGTATACACTGGGTCGTGGATTGATTCAAGATAATATTTATCGATTTATTTCTGTACATCTAACGGTGGACAACTAGTTGTAGGTTACTAACGAGGACAGCTGACTTAATAAACTTAAAACATCAAAATATATTAAAAGTGTTGTAAATATATTTTGAACATACTTTGATATATATGTATATATTGTTATAGGTTCGTGAATCAACCAGTGGCCAAGTCTTACTTCCCGACGAAGTAAAAATCTGTGAAAGTGAGTTATAGTCCCACTTTTAAAATCTAATATTTTTGGGATGAGAATACATGCAGGTTTTATAAATGATTTACAAAATAGACACAAGTACGTGAAACTACATTCTATGGTTGAATTATCGAAATCGAATATGCCCCTTTTTATTAAGTCTGGTAATCTAAGAATTAGGGAACAGACACCCTAATTGACGCGAATCCTAAAGATAGATCTATTGGGCCTAACAAACCCCATCCAAAGTACCGGATGCTTTAGTACTTCGAAATTTATATCATATCCGAAGGGTGTCCCGGAATGATGGGGATATTCTTATATATGCATCTTGTTAATGTCGGTTACCAGGTGTTCACCATATGAATGATTTTTATCTCTATGTATGGGATGTGTATTGAAATATGAAATCTTGTGGTCTATTATTATGATTTGATATATATAGGTTAAACCTATAACTCACCAACATTTTTGTTGACGTTTTAAGCATGTTTATTCTCAGGTGATTATTAAGAGCTTCCGCTGTCGCATACTTAAATAAGGACGAGATTTGGAGTCCATGCTTGTATGATATTGTGTAAAAACTGCATTCAAGAAACTTATTTTGTTGTAACATATTTGTATTGTAAACCATTATGTAATGGTCGTGTGTAAACAAGATATTTTAGATTATCATTATTTGATAATCTTCGTAAAGCTTTTTAAAACCTTTATCTATGAAATAAAGGTTATGGTTTATTTTAAAAATGAATGCAGTCTTTGAAAAACGTCTCATATAGAGGTCAAAACCTCGCAACGAAATCAATTAATATGGAACGTTTTTAATCAATAAGAACGGGACATTTCAGTTGGTATCCGAGCATTAGTCTTAGAGAACCAGAATTTTGCATTAGTGTGTCTTATCAAGTTTGTTAGGATGCATTAGTGAGTCTGGACTTCGACCGTGTTTACTTGAAAAATGATTGCTTAACATTTTTGTTGGAAACTATATATTTTTAACATATGAATATTATGTGATATATTAATCTCTTAATGTGTTTGATATTATGTGATAGATGTCTACCTCTAGAACAAGTCCCATTGACTCACCTAATAATAATGAAGAGTCAAATATAAATTGGAATGATTCGTGGACTGATTCACAAGTTCCCGAAGAGGAACCGGAAGAAGAGTCGGAACCGGAAGAAGAATCGGAACCGGAAGAAGAATCGGAACCGAAAGAAGAAATAGAACCGGTGGGGGAAATAATAAAACGGTTAAGTAAAAGAGAATCCTCAACCAACCGACCAAGGTTAATTATGGTCAATGGTGTTTCCGCCAAGGAAGCAAAATATTGGGAGGATTACCAATTCTCCGATGAATCGGATTCCGACGAGAATTCCGATGATGTTATAGAAATTACCCCAACTGAATTTAAAAATGCAAAAGAAAATAATAAGGGAAAGGCATAAAAATAGAGAAATCTAATTCCAACCCCGATGAACTTTATATGTATCGTCAACCCCCGAAGTCCTTAAGTTGTAATAATGACCCGGGAACCTCTAAACCACCAGGTTTTTCTAAACCAATGTGGATAACGACGGCTCGTATTAGGGGAACATCATATATCCCTAGAAACTTGGCAAAACGAACCAAAACCGAAGAAGAAGAAACGAGCGAGTCGGAATAAGATAGTTGTATTCGTGTGGTGTAATATATGTAATATAGTGTGCTTATGCTTTATGATATATGTAAAAATTGCTTGTATTAATAAGTATTTTTTTTATGAATCTAACTCTTGTCTATTTTACAGTATAAAAACACAAAATGGATAGACAACCCAATATTTTAAGAGACCTATACGGAGACATGATTGATGAAATCTTGTCTAGAGTCGGTCAGAATTCCTCGGCACAACTATTTAAGGCGAGATCAGTTTGTAAGACATTCGAAGAACGTTCCAAGAATGCCTTGGTTTATAAAAGGCTTTCGTTCAAAAGATGGGGTATATCACATTGGGAAATCCATAAGTTACGATGTGTTTACTTTGACGCATATATTGCGGGGAACCCAAATGCTATTTTATGCAATGGGTTAAGAAATTATTTTGACTCAATATATTCGAATATTGGACTTCGTGATTTAGAAAAAGCGGCTAACATGCAACATAAAGAAGCATGTTATGCTTACGGATTAGTAATGTTCGCTTCTCACCAAAGTGAGAACAAGAACATCGGCCTACAACTATTAAACAAAACGTTCCCACAAGTGACGGAGTCGGTAATTGGGGTAAGAAATGAGGTTTTTAGATTGTTACGGGACTGTTGGACATTACGTAACCCTCGTCCCTTTTACGACGTTACAACACGCTGTCTTATCAACGGCCATAACGGTTATGTTCCACAAGACCAAGGATGGGAAGTAGTCCTAGTAAAACCAGAATGCATGACTTGTTTCTGGACGTATGAATTACGTGTCTTTATTGCCTTTGCTGAACGACTTGTGTACTAGCTAGAATTATCTTCACAACTATCTTGTGTCAAAGTTATTGTGTGCTATATTTCATGCTTTATGTAAAATAAGCGGTATTGTAAGTTTGTAAAATATTGTATAAAAGTTTGAACGCGAAATATTATTACAATCAGTTTTTCATATAGAATTGTAGTAGTTGAATTGTATATTAGCTACTAAGTATGAACTTAACGGGTAGGTACTACCCGAATTTAAACTTATAAAACGCTAATATGAAGAAAAAGCTTTTATAAATGAGTTCATATTATGCTACGAAATACTATTAACTACTCTTAATATTCTGTATGATTAACTTGTTCCATTTGACTATTTTGAAGGAAATGGCACCGACTACTCGACACACCGTGAATATGAATGAAGAGGAATTCCGTACTTTTCTAGCTTCAAACATAGCCGCAGTACAGGCTGCGCTACATACCAACAATAACCTTGGATCTGGCAGTACAGGAAATTGTGTAGGATGCACCTACAAAGAATTCACTGCCTGCAAACCTTTGGAATTTGATGGAACCGAAGGACCGATCGGATTGAAACGGTGCACCGAGAAGGTCGAATTGGTGTTTGCCATAAGTAAGTGTACTGAAGAGGACAAAGTGAAGTACGCTACGCATACCTTCACAGGTTCTGTGTTAACATGGTGGAATACCTATCTAGAGCAAGTGGGACAAGATGATGCGTACGCACTACCGTGGTCAGCATTCAAGCACTTGATGAACGAGAAGTACCGTCCCAGAACCGAGGTCAATAAGCTCAAGACAGAACTTAGAGGGTTACGAACCCAAGGATTTGATATTACCACGTACGAAAGACGATTTACAGAATTGTGCCTATTGTGTCCGGGAGCGTTCGAAGATGAGGAAGAGAAGATCGACGCATTTGTGAAAGGATTACTGGAAAGAATCCAAGAAGATATAAGTTCACGCGAGCCCACCTCCATACAACAGGCATGTAGAATGGCTCACAAACTAGTGAACCAGATTGAAGAAAGAATTAAAGAACAGACTGCTGAAGAGGCCAATGTGAAGCAAGTCAAAAGAAAGTGGGAGGAAAACGGTGATAAGAATCACCAATACAACAACAACAACAATTACAACAATAATCGCAACAATTATCCCAACAATCGTAACATCAATCGCAACTACAACAAATGGCCCAACAACAATAACAACAACAACAACAGCAACTACAACAATCATCCCAACAACAATAATAACCGCAACAACAACAACAATCAGAAGCAGCTATGCCAAAGGTGTGAAAAGTATCACTCGGGGTTCTGCACCAAATTTTGCAACAAGTGTAAAAGAAATGGTCATAGCGCGGCAAAGTGTGAGGTCTACGGACCAGGGGTTAATAGAACGAAAGGAACAAATGGTGTTGGAACGAGTAATGGCGGAGCAAGTAGTGTCGGAGCAAGTTATGCCAATGTAGCTTGTTATAAATGTGGAAAACCGGGCCACATTATTAGAAATTGCCCGAACCAGGAGAACACGAATGGACAAGGCCGCGGAAGAGTTTTCAATATTAATGCGGCAGAGGCACAGGAAGACCCGGAGCTTGTTACGGGTACGTTTCTTATTGACAATAAATTTGCTTATGTTTTATTTGATTCGGGTGCGGATAGAAGCTATATGAGTAGAGATTTTTGTGCTAAATTAAGTTGTCCATTGACGCCTTTGGATAGTAAATTTTTACTCGAATTAGCAAATGGTAAATTAATTTCAGCAGATAATATATGTTGGAATCGAGAAATTAAACTGGTTAGCGAAACATTTAAGATTGATTTGATACCAGTAGAGTTAGGGAGTTTTGATGTGATAATTGGTATGGACTGGTTGAAAGAAGTGAAAGCAGAGATTGTTTATTACAAAAATGCAATTCGCATTATACGAGGAAAAGGAAAACCCTTAATGGTGTACGGAGAAAAGGGCAACACGAAGCTACATCTTATTAGTAATTTGAAGGCACAAAAACTAATAAGAAAAGGTTGCTATGCTGTTGTAGCACACGTCGAGAAAGTACAAACTGAAGAAAAGAGCATCAATGATGTTCCCATTGTAAAAGAATTTCCCGATGTATTTCCGAAAGAATTACCGGGATTACCCCCACATCGATCCGTTGAATTTCAAATAGATCTCGTACCAAGAGCTGCACCAATAGCTCGTGCTCCTTACAGACTCACACCCAGCGAGATGAAAGAACTGCAAAGCCAATTACAAGAACTTTTAGAGCGTGGTTTCATTCGACCAAGCACATCACCGTGGGGAGCTCCTGTTTTGTTTGTCAAGAAGAAAGATGGTACATTCAGGTTGTGTATCGACTACCGAGAGTTGAACAAACTTACCATCAAGAACCGCTACCCACTACCGAGAATCGACAACTTATTTGATCAACTACAAGGCTCGTCTGTTTATTCAAAGATTGACTTACGTTCCGGGTATCATCAAATGCGGGTAAAAGAAGATGATATTCCAAAGACTGCTTTCAGAACACGTTACGGTCATTACGAGTTTATGGTCATGCCGTTTGGTTTAACTAATGCACCAGCTGTGTTCATGGACCTTATGAACCGAGTGTGTGGACCATACCTTGACAAGTTTGTCATTGTTTTCATTGATGACATACTTATTTACTCAAAGAATGACCAAGAACACGGTGAACATTTGAGAAAGGTGTTAGAAGTATTGAGGAAGGAAGAATTGTACGCTAAGTTTTCAAAGTGTGCATTTTGGTTGGAAGAAGTTCAATTCCTCGGTCACATAGTGAACAAAGAAGGTATTAAGGTGGATCCGGCAAAGATAGAAACTGTTGAAAAGTGGGAAACCCTGAAAACTCCGAAACACATACGCCAGTTTTTAGGACTAGCTGGTTACTACAGAAGGTTCATCCAAGACTTTTCCAGAATAGCAAAACCCTTGACTGCATTAACGCATAAAGGGAAGAAATTTGAATGGAATGATGAAAAGAGAAAGCGTTTCAGTTATTGAAGAAAAAGCTAACTACGGCACCTATATTGTCATTGCCTGAAGGGAATGATGATTTTGTGATTTATTGTGATGCATCAAAGCAAGGTCTCGGTTGTGTATTAATGCAACGAACGAAGGTGATTGCTTATGCGTCTAGACAATTGAAGATTCATGAACAAAATTATACGACGCATGATTTGGAATTAGGCGCGGTTGTTTTTGCATTAAAGACTTGGAGGCACTACTTATATGGGGTCAAAAGTATTATATATACCGACCACAAAAGTCTTCAACACATATTTAATCAGAAACAACTGAATATGAGGCAGCGTAGGTGGATTGAATTATTGAATGATTACGACTTTGAGATTCGTTACCACCCGGGGAAGGCAAATGTGGTAGCCGATGCCTTGAGCAGGAAGGACAGAGAACCCATTCGAGTAAAATCTATGAATATAATGATTCATAATAACCTTACTACTCAAATAAAGGAGGCGCAACAAGGAGTTTTAAAAGAGGGAAATTTAAAGGATGAAATACCCAAAGGATCGGAGAAGCATCTTAATATTCGGGAAGACGGAACCCGGTATAGGGCTGAAAGGATTTGGGTACCAAAATTTGGAGATATGAGAGAAATGGTACTTAGAGAAGCTCATAAAACCAGATACTCAATACATCCTGGAACGGGGAAGATGTACAAGGATCTCAAGAAACATTTTTGGTGGCCGGGTATGAAAGCCGATGTTGCTAAATACGTAGGAGAATGTTTGACGTGTTCTAAGGTCAAAGCTGAGCATCAGAAACCATCAGGTCTACTTCAACAACCCGAAATCCCGGAATGGAAATGGGAAAACATTACCATGGATTTCATCACTAAATTGCCAAGGACTGCAAGTGGTTTTGATACTATTTGGGTAATAGTTGATCGTCTCACCAAATCAGCACACTTCCTACCAATAAGAGAAGATGACAAGATGGAGAAGTTAGCACGACTGTATTTGAAGGAAGTCGTCTCCAGACATGGAATACCAATCTCTATTATCTCTGATAGGGATGGCAGATTTATTTCAAGATTCTGGCAGACATTACAGCAAGCATTAGGAACTCGTCTAGACATGAGTACTGCCTATCATCCACAAACTGATGGGCAGAGCGAAAGGACGATACAAAGGCTTGAAGACATGCTACGAGCATGTGTTATTGATTTCGGAAACAGTTGGGATCGACATCTACCGTTAGCAGAATTTTCCTACAACAACAGCTACCATTCAAGCATTGAGATGGCACCGTTTGAAGCACTTTATGGTAGAAAGTGCAGGTCTCCGATTTGTTGGAGTGAAGTGGGGGATAGATAGATTACGGGTCCGGAGATTATACAAGAAACTACCGAGAAGATCATCCAAATTCAACAACGGTTGAAAACCGCCCAAAGTCGACAAAAGAGCTATGCTGACATTAAAAGAAAAGATATAGAATTTGAAATTGGAGAGATGGTCATGCTTAAAGTTGCACCTTGGAAAGGCGTTGTTCGATTTGGTAAACGAGGGAAATTAAATCCAAGGTATATTGGACCATTCAAGATTATTGATCGTGTCGGACCAGTAGCTTACCGAATTGAGTTACCTCAACAACTCGTGGCTGTACATAACACTTTCCACGTCACGAATTTGAAGAAATGTTTTGCTAAAGAAGATCTCACTATTCCGTTAGATGAAATCCAAATCAACGAAAAACTTCAATTCATCGAAGAACCCGTCGAAATAATGGATCGTGAGGTTAAAAGACTTAAGCAAAACAAGATACCAATTGTTAAGGTTCGATGGAATGCTTGTAGAGGACCCGAGTTCACCTGGGAGCGTGAAGATTAGATGAAGAAGAAATACCCGCATCTATTTCCAGAAGATTCGTCAACACCTTCAACAGCTTAAAATTTTGGGACGAAATTTATTTAACGGGTAGGTACTGTAGTGACCCGAACTTTTCCATGTTTATATATATTAATTGAGATTGATATTTACATGATTAAATGTTTCCAACATGTTAAGCAATCAAACTTGTTAAGACTTGATTAATTGAAATATGTTTCATATAGACAATTGACCACCCAAGTTGACCGGTGATTCACGAACGTTAAAACTTGTAAAAACTATATGATGACATATATGGATATATATATATAGTTAACATGATACTATGATAAGTAAACATATCATTAAGTATATTAATAATGAACTACATATGTAAAAACAAGACTACTAACTTAATCATTTTTAAACGAGACATATATGTAACGATTATCGTTGTAAAGACATTTAATATATATATATATATATATATATATATATCATATTAAGAGATATTCATACATGATAATATCATCATAATATAATAATTTAAAATCTCATTTGATATTATAAACATTGGGTTAACAACATTTAACAAGATCGTTAACCTAAAGGTTTCAAAACAACACTTACATGTAACGACTAACGATAACTTAACGACTCAGTTAAAATGTATATACATGTAGTGTTTTAATATGTATTTATACACTTTTGAAAGACTTCAATACACTTATCAAAATACTTCTACTTAACAAAAATGCTTACAATTACATCCTCGTTCAGTTTCATCAACAATTCTACTCGTATGCACCCGTATTCGTACTCGTACAATACACAGCTTTTAGATGTATGTACTATTGGTATATACACTCCAATGATCAGCTCTTAGCAGCCCATGTGAGTCACCTAACACATGTGAGAACCATCATTTGGCAACTAGCATGAAATATCTCATAAAATTACAAAAATATGAGTAATCATTCATGACTTATTTACATGAAAACAAAATTACATATCCTTTATATCTAATCCATACACCAACGACTAAAAACACCTACAAACACTTTCATTCTTCAATTTTCTTCATCTAATTGATCTCTCTCAAGTTCTATCTTCAAGTTCTAAGTGTTCTTCATAAATTCTACAAGTTCTAGTTACATAAAATCAAGAATACTTTCAAGTTTGCTAGCTCAATTCCAATCTTGTAAGGTGATCATCCAACCTCAAGAAATCTTTGTTTCTTACAGTAGGTTATCATTCTAATACAAGGTAATAATCATATTCAAACTTTGGTTCAATTTCTATAACAATAACAATCTTATTTCAAGTGATGATCTTACTTGAACTTGTTTTCGTGTCATGATTCTGCTTCAAGAACTTCGAGCCATCCAAGGATCCGTTGAAGCTAGATCCATTTTTCTCTTTTCCAGTAGGCTTATCCAAGGAACTTAAGGTAGTAATGATGTTCATAACATCATTCGATTCATACATATAAAGCTATCTTATTCGAAGGTTTAAACTTGTAATCACTAGAACATAGTTTAGTTAATTCTAAACTTGTTCGCAAACAAAAGTTAATCCTTCTAACTTGACTTTTAAAATCAACTAAACACATGTTCTATATCTATATGATATGCTAACTTAATGATTTAAAACCTGGAAACACGAAAAACACCGTAAAACCGGATTTACGCCGTCGTAGTAACACCGCGGGCTGTTTTGGGTTAGTTAATTAAAAACTATGATAAACTTTGATTTAAAAGTTGTTATTCTGAGAAAATGATTTTTATTATGAACATGAAACTATATCCAAAAATTATGGTTAAATTCGAAGTGGAAGTATGTTTTCTAAAATGGTCATCTAGACGTCGTTCTTTCGACTGAAATGACTACCTTTACAAAAACGACTTGTAACTTATTTTTCCGACTATAAACCTATACTTTTTCTGTTTAGATTCATAAAATAGAGTTCAATATGAAACCATAGCAATTTGATTCACTCAAAACGGATTTAAAATGAAGAAGTTATGGGTAAAACAAGATTGGATAATTTTTCTCATTTTAGCTACGTGAAAATTGGTAACAAATCTATTCCAACCATAACTTAATCAACTTGTATTGTATATTATGTAATCTTGAGATACCATAGACATGTATACAATGTTTCGACCTATCATGTCGACACATCTATATATATTTCGGAACAACCATAGACACTCTATATGTGAATGTTGGAGTTAGCTATACAGGGTTGAGGTTGATTCCAAAATATATATAGTTTGAGTTGTGATCAATACTGAGATACGTATACACTGGGTCGTGGATTGATTCAAGATAATATTTATCGATTTATTTCTGTACATCTAACGGTGGACAACTAGTTGTAGGTTACTAACGAGGACAGCTGACTTAATAAACTTAAAACATCAAAATATATTAAAAATGTTGTAAATATATTTTGAACATACTTTGATATATATGTATATATTGTTATAGGTTCGTGAATCAACCAGTGGCCAAGTCTTACTTCCCGACGAAGTAAAAATCTGTGAAAGTGAGTTATAGTCCCACTTTTAAAATCTAATATTTTTGGGATGAGAATACATGCAGGTTTTATAAATGATTTATAAAATAGACACAAGTACGTGAAACTACATTCTATGGTTGAATTATCGAAATCGAATATGCCCCTTTTTATTAAGTCTGGTAATCTAAGAATTAGGGAACAGACACCCTAATTGACGCGAATCCTAAAGATAGATCTATTGGGCCTAACAAACCCCATCCAAAGTACCGGATGCTTTAGTACTTCGAAATTTATATCATATCCGAAGGGTGTCCCGGAATGATGAGGATATTCTTATATATGCATCTTGTTAATGTCGGTTACCAGGTGTTCACCATATGAATGATTTTTATCTCAATGTATGGGATGTGTATTGAAATATGAAATCTTGTGGTCTATTATTATGATTTGATATATATAGGTTAAACCTATAACTCACCAACATTTTTGTTGACGTTTTAAGCATGTTTATTCTCAGGTGATTATTAAGAGCTTCCGCTGTCGCATACTTAAATAAGGACGAGATTTAGAGTCCATGCTTGTATGATATTGTGTAAAAACTGCATTCAAGAAACTTATTTTGTTGTAACATATTTGTATTGTAAACCATTATGTAATGGTCGTGTGTAAACAGGATATTTTAGATTATCAATATTTGATAATCTACGTAAAGCTTTTTAAAACCTTTATCTATGAAATAAAGGTTATGGTTTATTTTAAAAATGAATGCAGTCTTTGAAAAACGTCTCATATAGAGGTCAAAACCTCGCAACGAAATCAATTAATATGGAACGTTTTTAATCAATAAGAACGGGACATTTCATCTAAAACATTAGAGATTACATAATCGCCATGTCGAACGAAGACAAATGATGTAGAATGTCATGTAGAATGATGATTATGTTCGAGGTATAGATTGTGATGTTGAGGCGTGTAGTATTGAGGCTTGTGATGCGGATGTTGTTGGTGGTGGTACTGGTGTTGCTGGTACTGTTGCTGAAGCTGGTAGGTTTTGCACCATGTTTTCCAAATTGATTACTCGAGCGCGAAGTTCGTTGACTTCTTCTATTATTCCTGGATGATTGTCGGTCGGAACGAGCGGATGAATAAGATCTAAAAATTGAGATAATATGTAGTCATGACGAGACACTCTGGAAATCAGAGAGAAAATGGTGTCGCGGACAGGTTCGCCGGTAAGTGCTTCAGGTTCATCGCCAAGAGGGCAATGTGGTGGATGGAAGGGATCGCCTTCTTCTTGTCTCCAATGATTAAGTAGACTACGAACCCATCCCCAATTCATCCAAAATAGATGATGGCTGATTGCTTGGTCCATTCCAGTCACACTGCTTTCGGAGCTTGAGTGAAACTTCATATTGGAATTCGAGGGACTTGAACTAGTGGAGAGTTCCATTTCGTACGATTGAATAAAAGATTTTTCGATATGAAATGATTCCTGGCTATTGGATGGTATTCTACTTATATGGAATATCTATATATATAGAATAAAAGATTTCGTAGATTACGTAGGAATTTACGGAATATGTCAAGCAAAGTTTACAGTAACAGATACGCTAAGATATGAATTAGCAGATATGCTAAGATATGAATTTTGTCTATACACTATTCATGTAATCAATGCAGTAAGATGTGTCTAGACTTTAAGGATGATGAGCAAGTAATTTTTGACACGAAAAGATAAGCACAACTTTTGACATGCAGACACGGTCGAAGTCCAGACTCACTAATGCATCTAAACAACTACCAGTTAGATACACTAATGCAAGACCTGGTTCACTAAGACCACTGCTCTGATACCACATGTAAAGACCCGTCCTAATCCATAAGAACGAATACAATAACATATGATTACATTGCGAGGTATTTGACCTCTATATGATACATTTTACAAACATTGCATTCGTTTTAAAAGACAAACTTTCATTACATCGAAAGTTGACAGGCATGCATACCATTTTATAATATCCAACTATAAATGATCTAATCTGTCATTTACTTAATCATAATCTTTACTGAACTCAATGACTTGAATGCAATGTCTTTTGAAATATGCCATGAATGACTCCAAGTAATATCTTTAAATTGAGCAAATGCCAGCGAAAGATTTCTTTCAATCCTGAGAATAAACATGCTTTAAAGTGTCAACCAAAATCATTTCCATAATTTTAATAGACCATAAAATTTTCATATTTATAAACAGAACCTCTCGTCTACATAAAGATAAAATCATTCATATGAATTGAACACCTGGTAGCCGACATTAACAAAATGCATCTAGAATAACCCCAAACATACAGAACCTCTCGTCTGTATATACAGAACCTCTCGTCTGTATAAAAATTGAAGTACTAAAGCATCCATAACCTGGATGGGACTTGTCGAGGTCCATAGATCTATCTTTAGGATTCGCGTCAACTAGGAACAGAACCTCTCGCCTGCCTAATTCTTAGGTTACCAAGCTAAAAATGGTGATATTCGGTTTAATAATCCAACCATAGAATGTAGTTTTGAGTACTTGTGTCTATTTCATTAAACATTTATAAAAGCAGCGCATGTATTCTCAGTCCCAAAAATATATATTGCAAAAGTATTTAAAAAGGGAGCAAATGAAACTCACTATATGATATTTTGTAGTAAAAATATTCATACGATGAAACTGAACAATGCAGAGTTGGCCTCGGATTCACGAACCTATATCAAGTATATATATATTAACACTTATAATGACAATTAACTAGTTTATATATTATTATTATTAATATACTTCTTGTATTAATAATTTGTTAATTAATTAGTTATATTCATTATATATATAAATACTTTATATTTATACATATATCAGATTTAAAGTATATGATATATCATTTATTATAAATATCATATATTGATGTTTAAAATATTATTTGATATATTAATATATATATATATATATATATATATATATATATATATATATATATATATATATAATATATATATATATATATATATTATTTGTAACTTAATTGTAACTAAAATGGAATAGTATATAATATTAATATAGATGAAAAATATATTTTTATATGAATGTTATTTGTTTATTAAAATAATATTTATAACCCTAAAATAATGTTAATAATAATACTCTAAATGAAATTTTAGTAAATGTAATAATAATGTTAATTTTTAAATAAAAAGATAGTTTAAAAAAATGATAATTTTTGTTAATTTTAATTAAAGTAACACTTTTAGTAATAATGAAAATAATAATAATACGGATAATAATAATAACTATAATAATGATAATTTTACTACTAATGATAATAATGATAATAATTTTTATAATAATAATAATCCTAAGTATGATAATCATATTAATGATAATAATGATAATATTAATAATAATACTTATAATAGTAATAGTAATAATGATTATAACAATTATAAATATGATAATAACGATAATAATTATAATTATGATACTAATAATAACAATAATAATAATAATAACAACAACAACAATAATAATAATAATAATAATAATAATAATAATAATAATAATAATAATAATAATAATAATAATAATAATAATAATAATAATAATAATAATAATAATAATAAACAAATGACTACCTCAAGGAAATAGGCTTTAAAACAAATAATGTCTCAGTTCAGACTCGAACCCAAGACCTCTCGTTCCCCAACAACAAACCCCAACCATTCCTCTGTTTCGTATTTCCTGATACAATACGGATCTAAATTATTTTAACCCATAATTCCGTTTTATTTCTCTTCTACACACCTATAACCGTATATCATCATATATATATATATATATATATATATATATATATATATATATATATATATATATATATATATATATATATATATATATATATATATATATATATATATATATATATATATATATATATATATATATATATATATATATATAACGACCCTGGTTTTTCCACGTTTATTAATAATTAATATTATTAATACTTGCGATTATACGAACGTATGTTATTACATTTACTTGTTGCCATGATTAACCGTACTTGATTCTTTAATGCCCGAAACGTCTTTGTGACACGCGTACATTACACGAATAATATTTTTAGAATATTATTTACATTCATGATTAGTTTTATTAATCATTTTGATTAACTATGGTTATTAGTTAATTACTTGGGCTTTAGTTGGAATAATTTGTGAATTACTTGAACTTGGGCTTGTTAAATGTTATGGACTCATGGTTATGGACTTATAAGCCCACCCTACACCTTAATGGACTTAATTAGCCCAACACTTATGTAAGTATCACTTAGGAGTTACCTAGATGAAAAACATAGTAAGAAACTTATTTACCACTTACTTGCACACTTTCCCCATAAAGTTACCCTTAACCATCCACCCTTAGTCAAAGATGCATGCTAGTTTTAATGGGCAACTCCCTCCCCCATTGGTGGGAGGTTCACGGCCACAAGGCATGTCGAGGGGGGTTTTTGTTTTCCAAGTTTGACTACATAAACTCTTGTTCCACTTCACTCTTTCACACTTCAACCTTGCATCTACTTTCTCTCTTTTTTTTCTCTCTAGTTCTTGTAAGTATTATGAGCAATACTCTCTTCTTCCTCCTTGCTAAAACCGAACCAAAACACCCCTTTAATCATCATCATTTACTTGTTGTTACTTGTTCTTGTTATTGTTACTTACTTGTAGTTGTTTTGATTACTAGTTCCTTGTTGTTACATACAAATTACTAAGAAGCAAACTTTCTAGTTTGATTCTTCATTTATCTTGTTCATAACAAGAACATGCAAGAACTAAACTTCCTAGTTTATGTTCTACATCTAATGTCTTGAAAGATTAAAGTTCATGGGTTGTAAAAATCATTACTTGAATGCATGTTAGTAAACTTAAAAGTTTACTTTCTAAAGATCAAGACTTAGGCTTGCATCTTTAAAAGTATGAAACCCATGAACTTACTACTTGTGTAATTAGTTTATTTCTTCATTTGTTCATGTATTAAAATCGTGATTTTGGTTGTAGATGGTCAAGTGTTACAAGTTAACTTTGATCTCATTTATCTTGAACTAAAGATTAACTTTAAAAGGTTCAAGAACATAAAAATTTACTTAATAACTTTTGGGTCTTGGATCTTCAAGATCAAACTAACCACTTAAGATCTTGATTAGTTAGCTTATTTTCAAGTTTGTAGTACAATATTACTTTTCTAATTCATGCATGTGTTGAATCTATGATCTTGATGCAACTTTGGTTCATCAAACTTCATACAACTCTTAAGTAAGTTGTGCTTCATATCATAGACTTACACAAGTGTTATGATGGTCAAATCTTGGTTAAGATGATGCAAACACATCAACGAGTTGTACACTTGAAGTTATATGCATCAAGGATGAGAACCGTGATAAGCATCGAGTACCAAGAAACCACCGGAACCTACTGTTTTCTGTTTCTGCTTTCTGTTTACTGTTTTCTGGGTCATACCAGAACACCTGGGCTACTGTAACTGTGATATTAAGTTATCTCTGTTCGAGTAGATAATTTTTCGTTTAGGACTCGTCTTAATCCGAGTTACGGTTTAGGATTTATGGCCCTCCGATCGTCACTATGTCCTTTTAACGTTGTGCAGAAAATTCTGACCTACTCGTACTTAAACCGTCACCACGGTCAAACGAAGATGAGTTTGCTTCTGGAATTTTTACCACGACTAAAGGACTCATATACGGATCCATGGCCACTGGTCTCACCTTATTTCAGTAGATATTGAGGCCACGGTGACTGATCCAAGCCAGCCTTTGTTTTAAACTACTTTCATAAACGAAACTTACTTTACACCTTTTGTTTGATGATGAATGATGATGACCTTTAAGACCTAATTTACTTACTTTTAAATCTATTGGGAAGATTTACTAACTTAGTAATATTTGACTTAGGTTGAGGACCTTTTGGACAAACGTATTTGCTTACTTTCCGACTCGACTTTACCGCTACCTTAACATTGTGAGTTATAGCATCCCTTTTTACTTAAACTATTTGGGACTGAGAATACATGCACGTTTTATGTTTTACATACTAGGCACGAGTACTTAAAACTTATATATGTGTGGATTATACAAAGGCACAAACATTCCCTTTAGCTCGGTAACGTTTAATCATTGGTTTTTGAACTGTGAACGCGAATCTTAGATATGGATCCATAGGGTTTGACATCCTCACTCGGGCTAGTCGCGCTAGCATATAATGAGTGTTTGATACTTCGTAATACATACACACTTGCCAAGTGTACTTTCAGGGGGTATAAACGTTAAGTTAGTTACCAAGTGCCCACGGTTAAGCATATACTTTATCATATCATTTTGAAACGCTCTTTGTAGCACTGAAATCTCGTGGCCTACCTTATATTACTGTTATACTTAAACTATAGCTCACCAACCGTTGTGTTGACATTTTAAGCATGTTTTTCTCAGGTGCCTAAGGTTTGCTTCCGCTGTGTTACTAGACTTGCTGTAGACACCCGCTGCTCTAGAGATGTCAACTGCATGAAACACTTTATTTTGCATTCAAACTTTAATACATTTGAAACTATGTTTTGTAACGACCTTAGGGTCACGTACGTTTATTCATGCTTGCTATTCGTAGAAGCATACTGTTGGTGTAAAACATTTGATGTCGGTTATGACGTCACCTTTTTTATCGTGAATGCAACTTGTTTTGAAACAGCATATAGAACTTAACCTTGTAATGATCCTGTTGTTGATGATTCGTACACGATGGTTTTGTACGGGGCATCACATTTGGTATCAGAGCATTGGTTGTAGGGAATTAGGTTGCATTAGTGAGTCTAAGACCGACCCGAGTAGGATTCACTAATTGGACTAATCTACAACTTGCTAGTTTACTTGTTTCCGCTGAACTAACTGCATGCTGTTGCTTACTGTTACTACTATATGCCGTATGCTACTACATGATTTCACTACTGCATGCTATTACTTGCTTTTTCTTGCATGCTACTTTCGTACGATTTGCTGTTATTGTCATGCTACTTACTGTCATACATGATTTAAACTGTTGGCCTAATACGTGCTTGCTTTATGACTTACTGACATGGAAAATTTATTTTTCCTTGTTCAGATGTCGGATGTACCACCTGCTAGCATTTTGGGCAGTTCAGACTCAGACTCCGCCACTTCACCTACTACTGTTCCTGATCCTCCGATTCCGTCGGTGACACCCTTTAGTGACCCAGGCGCTTCGTCTTCCGGAGCTAGTAGTAGTGTGCTGGCACCAGTGACTACTTCTGATGGACACATGGGCCCTACAGAGATTCCAGCTCCGTCTGCTCCCGTACCCTCGGAGCCATAGCCCCGCCCCGGTGGTGTTGTGATTCCCGCAGAGTTCAGGAAAGGGCCATTCCGTAACCATATGCGCATGTGGTGTCGACGCGCTCCTGATGGACGTTTAGTGCCAATTCCGCCCGGCCGATACAGACAGCTGATGGCCGCCCAAGGACGACCAGTTCAGCCACCCGTGTCACCACCACACGATTCGAACGATCCTTCATCCACTGATTCTTCACCAGACAACACCTCCTCAAACGACTCCAGTGATGATGAGGACCCTGCTGATGTACCTATACAGGCACCCTCCACCCCGCCGAAAAAGCGGTACCGTTTTGATGGCACCGTCATTCCAGGGGTGAATGGAGGTCGTGATTTCACTGACGCTTTTGGTCGGCGTCGGAGGGTTACTGCCCGTAAGCAGCTTGCGCCGTACCCTGCCGACCCACTCATACGTAAGGCACCTCGTTACGTGCTGACTATTTCTGGAGCAGGAACATCTGCACCCCGTTTTGTAAGGTCTGCACCACCCGCACTACCTGCACCACCTGCACCACCTGCTCCACCTGCACCACCTGCACCACCCGCACCACCAGTACCGCCTGCCCCAACACCTCCCACCGTCGAGGAATTGACAAGGGAGTTAGAGATTCTCCGAGCTCGGGTTACTGAGCTTGAGGATCAGCTGATCCAGGTTATGGACATCCTTCACCCACCGTCACTGTAGGGCTTTTGTATTTAGATTTCATCATGTAATCTGGTTGTAGCTTTATGTATTTCTTAAAGTATTGTATGAATCCATGTGAATGTATGAAACCTATTATTAATTAATGGAAACTTGGTGTTGTTTACTTTTTGCATAAGTGTTCTACTTGCGTTACCATATCAGGGTTTTGTGGTACCTACATCTAATTGCGTTGTTTAATCAACATGTGTTGTGCTGTTTTCATGTTGGTTGTTATATATTATACTATTACATATTGCATGCTGAATTTTGACGTGAGTCAAAACTTTTGTTTAGAACGTCATGGCTAACGGTCGATCCACACCTACTGCTGCTCAAATTGAAGAGATGATCCAGGAACGTGTAGCCGCGGCACTTGCAGAAATGCAACCACAACTTCAAGTAGTTAATCAGCCCAACCGTGATGGGTGTACTTACAAGGAATTCAAGAGCTGTAAACCACATAACTTCAGCGGAACTGAGGGGCCTGTTGGTCTCACAAGATGGTTTGAAAAGCTTGAATCAGTATTCCGAGTCAGCAACTGTTCCGAGTCCAACAAAAACAAATTTGCTTCCTGCACGCTATCTGATGGCGCCCTCACGTGGTGGAACACCATGGCACAGGCACAAGGCATTGATGAGGCGTACGCTACGCTATGGGAGGAATTCAAAACTTCTATGATCGAGGAGTATTGTCCGAGAACAAAAATACAGAAGATGGAAATTGAGTTCATGCAATTGAAAGCTGTTGGCAACGATCTCGATGGTTACAATCGGAGGTTTCTTGAGTTATCTCTTATGTGTCCTACCATGGTAACCCCGGAATTCAAGCGTATGGAGAGATACTTTTGGGGACTTCCTAAATCTATCAAGGGTAATGTCACCTCGTCCAAGCCACCGAATGTTCCCGAAGCAATGCGCATGGTACATACACTCATGAATCAGATTCTCATCGATGAACCGGAGAAGTCCAAGTCAGAAGCGGGTAGTAATGACAAGCGAAAGTGGGATAATGGTAAGGGGAGAACCTAAGATCAAACCCCTGCCAAGAGGCACAACAATGGAGGAAACCCCAACCCAGGCACAAGCTCCAACCCGAACTACAAAGGTACCCTACCGTAATGCAAGAGGTGTTACAAACACCACACTGGGTATTGTAATGTTGTCTGCGAGAAGTGCCAACGGTCTGGGCACATAGGCAAGGATTGCAAGGTCACTACTTTGAATGCGAGGGCGAATCCCAATGGGCCAAAGAAGTGCTACGAATGAGGAAAGACGGGCCACTTTAGGAACTAGTGTTCCAACAAGCGAAAATACGGCGGACCACCGCGAGGTAGAGCTTTTAATGTTAATGCAAGGGATGCACGCGAGAACCCCAACTTGGTGACAGGTATATTCACTATCAACAATATTTTAGCTTCTGTCCTATTTGATACTGGTTCCGATAGAAGTTATGTATGTAGACACTTTTGTGATAAGATAAATTGGTCGTTAGTCCCTTTAAAAGAAAGTATGCTTGTCGAGGTAGCCAACGGTAAACTTGAAAAGGTTGACCAAATTGGCCGAGGAGCTATTATTAATATAGCTGGTGCGAATTTCGAAATTGACTTGATACCTATCAAACTGGGAAGTTTAGACGTAATCGTCAGTATGGATTGGTTGACTAAAGTAAGGGCCGATATTGTTTGTGGAGATAAAGCTCTTCGTATACCACTAGGAGATGGCGAGCCGCTGGTTATTTATGGAGAGAGATGTACCTCGAAGTTGAACCTCATCAGTTGCATGAAAGCGCAAAAGATCATGAAGAAGGGACGTCTTGCTGTTCTAGCACATGTGAAAACAGTAGAAACCGAGGTGAAGTGTGTGAACGATGTACGTATTGTGAACGAGTTTCCCGATGTCTTTCCGGAGGAGTTACCTGGACTACCGCCACCGAGAGCCGTAGAGTTTCAGATTGACTTAGTGCCAGGAGCTGCACCTGTAGCTCGCGCACCTTATCGACTCGCACCTTCAGAGATGCAAGAGTTGCAGAGTCAACTATAGGAACTACTAGATCGAGGGTTTATCCAACCAAGTTTTTCACCGTGGGGCGCACCTGTTTTGTTTGTAAAGAAGAAGGATGGATCCTTCCATATGTGTATCGACTACCGTGAACTCAACAAATTGACAATCAAGAATCGGTATCCCATTCCCAGAATTGACGATCTTTTTGATCAGCTGCAAGGATCAAGCGTTTACTCTAAGATAGATTTGCGATTCGGTTACCACCAGTTGAGGGTGAAAGAGAGTGACATGATGAAGACTACGTTTAGAACCCGCTATGGTCACTACGAGTTTCTCGTGATTCCGTTCGGATTAACCAATGCACCAGCCGTGTTCATAGACCTCATGAATTGTGTCTGCAAGCCTTATTTGGATAAATTCGTTATTGTCTTCATAGATGATATCCTCATCTACTCCAAGAGCGAAGAAGAACATGAGCAACATCTTCGGTTAGTGCTTAAACTCTTGAGACGAGAGCAGCTTTATGCCAAATTCTCCAAGTATGAATTTTGGCTAAAGGAAGTCCAATTTCTGGGTCATATCGTGAGTGATCAAGGTATCAAAGTTGACCCCTCCAAGATTGAAGCTATCAGCAAGCGGAAAACCCCCACAACTCTGACTTACATTCGCCAATTTCTTGGTCTCGCCGGTTACTACCGAAGGTTTATAGAAGGATTCTCTCTGATTGCGCATCCTTTGACCGCGCTGACTCATAAGGGAAAGAAGTTCATTTGGGAACCCGCACACGAATCAGCATTTCAAACCTTGAAGAAGAAGTTAACCTCCGCGCCTATTTTATCACTCCCTGAAGGCAGTGACGACTTTGTTGTTTATTGTGATGCATCGAAGAATGGTTTTGGCTGCGTATTGATGCAAAGATCAAAGGTTATTGCCTATGCATCCCGACAATTGAAGATTCACGAGCGGAACTACACAACTCACAATCTCAAACTTGGAGCCGTTGTCTTTGCACTCAAATTATGGAGACACTATTTTTATAGAACTAAAAGTACTATCTTCACCGATCACAAGAGTCTTCAACACATCTTCGATCAGAAGCAACTGAATATGAGACAGCGTCGATGGATCGAGATGCTCAACGACTACCATTGTGAACTCTGTTATCACCCTGGCAAGGCCAATGTTGTAGCTGACGCTTTCATTCGAAAGGAGAGGACGGTACCTCTTCGCGTTCGGGCTCTGAACATCACCATCCATTCGAACCTCAACAATCAGATCCGAGTAGCCCAAGATGAGGCTCTCAAGGAGGAGAATATATCTCATGAACATTTGAACATACTTGTCTCTCGATTTGAAGTTAGGGAGTCTGGACTCCGATGTTATGCCGGAAGAATTTGGGTACCTTGTTATGGAGATCTACGAAACCTTATATTAGATGAAGCACACAAATCGAGATATTCGATTCATCCCGGAGCGGGCAAAATGTACCACGGCCTTAAAGAACGGTATTGGTGGCCGAATCTTAAGAAAGACGTTGCAACTTATGTTGGTAAGTGTTTGACTTGCTCGAAGGTTAAAGCCGAGCATCAGAGACCTTCTAGGTTACTTCAGTAAGCGAAAATCCCGCAATGGAAATGGGAAAGAATAACAATGGATTTCATCACCAAGCTACCAAAGACGGCGGGCGGATACGATACCATCTGGGTTATCGTTGATCGTCTTACCAAATCTGCACACTTTCTGGCTATGAAGGAAATGGATAAGATGGAGAGACTTGCTCAATTATACATCAAAGAGGTTGTATCTCTTCATGGTGTACCTTTATCGATCATCTCAGATCGTGATCCCCATTTTGCTTCTAGATTTTGGCGTTCTTTACAAGAAGCCATGGGAACCCGTCTCGACATGAGTACTGCGTATCATCCACAGACCGACGGGCAAAGTGAACGAACGATTCAGACTTTGGAGGACATGTTGCGTGCATGTGTCATTGATTTCGGAAAGGCCTGGGAAAGGCATTTACCATTAGCCGAATTCTCGTACAACAATAGTTATCACTCGAGCATTAATGCCGCACCTTTTGAAGCGTTGTATGGCCGCAATTGTCGATCTCCTCTTTGTTGGGCTGAAGTAGGCGAAAAGCAAATCACCGGACCCGAAGTAGTCCACGAAACAACAGAGAAGATTGCTCAGATTCAAGCTAGACTTAAGACTGCCCGCGATCTTCAAAAGAGTTATGCCGATCTTAAACGTAAAGACTTTGAATTCAACGTCGGTGACCGTGTTATGTTGAAGGTTGCACCTTGGAAAGGTGTGATTCGCTTTGGAAAATGTGGAAAGTTGAACCCACGATACATTGGTCCCTTTGAAATCTTGGAACGTGTTGGACCCGTCGCTTACCGTTTGGATCTACCAGCACAATTGAGCTCAGTTCATCCTACCTTCCACGTGTCAAACTTGAAAAAGTGTCTTGCTGCACCCGAGCTCATCATACCACTCGAGGAACTTACAATTGATGACAAACTCCACTTTGTGGAAGAACCTGTTGAAATTATGGATCGTGAGATCAAAACATTGAAATGCAACAAGATTCCAATCGTCCGAGTACGATGGAATGCCAAACGAGGACCTGAGTTTACTTGGGAGCGAGAGGATCAAATGATGCGGAAGTATCCACTCCTCTTCCCAGCTCCTTCATCTCCCTCATCTTAAAATTTCGGGACGAAATTTTCTTTAACAGGTGGGTAATGTAACGACCCTGGTTTTTCCACGTTTATTAATAATTAATATTATTAATACTTGCGATTATACGAACGTATGTTATTACATTTACTTGTTGCCATGATTAACCGTACTTGATTCTTTAATGCCCAAAACGTCTTTGTGACACGCGTACATTACACGAATAATATTTTTAGAATATTATTTACATTCATGATTAGTGTTATTAATCATTTTGATTAACTATGGTTATTAGTTAATTACTTGGGCTTTAGTTGGAATAATTTGTGAATTACTTGAACTTGGGCTTGTTAAATGTTATGGACTCATGGTTATGGACTTATAAGCCCACCCTACACCTTAATGGACTTAATTAGCCCAACACTTATGTAAGTATCACTTAGGAGTTACCTAGATGAAAAACATAGTAAGAAACTTATTTACCACTTACTTGCACACTTTCCCCATAAAGTTACCCTTAACCATCCACCCTTAGTCAAAGATGCATGCTAGTTTTAATGGGCAACTCCATCCCCCATTGGTGGGAGGTTCACGGCCACAAGGCATGGCGAGGGGGGTTTTTGGTTTCCAAGTTTGACTACATAAACTCTTGTTCCACTTCACTCTTTCACACTTCAACCTTGCATCTACTTTCTCTCTTTTTTTTTTCTCTCTAGTTCTTGTAAGTATTATGAGCAATACTCTCTTCTTCCTCCTTGATAAAACCGAACCAAAACACCCCTTTAATCATCATCATTTACTTGTTGTTACTTGTTCTTGTTATTGTTACTTACTTGTAGTTGTTTTGATTACTAGTTCCATGTTGTTGCATACAAATTACTAAGAAGCAAACTTTCTAGTTTGATTCTTCATTTATCTTGTTCATAACAAGAACATGCAAGAACTATACCTCCTAGTTTATGTTCTACATCTAATGTCTTGAAAGATTAAAGTTCATGGGTTGTAAAAATCATTACTTGAATGCATGTTAGTAAACTTAAAAGTTTACTTTCTAAAGATCAAGACTTAGGCTTGCATCTTTAAAAGTATGAAACCCATGAACTTACTACTTGTGTAATTAGTTTATTTCTTCATTTGTTCATGTATTAAAATCGTGATTTTGGTTGTAGATGGTCAAGTGTTACAAGTTAACTTTGATCTCATTTATCTTGAACTAAAGATTAACTTTAAAAGGTTCAAGAACATAAAAATTTACTTAATAACTTTTTGGTCTTGGATCTTCAAGATCAAACTAACCACTTAAGATCTTGATTAGTTAGCTTATTTTCAAGTTTGTAGTACAATATTACTTTTCTAATTCATGCATGTGTTGAATCTATGATCTTGATGCAACTTTGGTTCATCAAACTTCATACAACTCTTAAGTGAGCTGTGCTTCATATCATAGACTTACACTAGTGTTATGATGGTCAAATCTTGGTTAAGATGATGCAAACACATCAACGAGTTGTACGAAGTTATATGCATCAAGGATGAGAACCGTGATAGGCATCGAGTACCAAGAAACCACCGGAACCTACTATTTTCTGTTTCTGCTTCCTGTTTACTGTTTTCTGGGTCAGACCCGAACACCTGGGCTACTGTAACTGTGATATTCTGTTAGCTCTGTTCGAGTAGATAATTTTTCGTTTAGGACTCGTCTTAATCCGAGTTACGGTTTAGGATTTATGGCCCTCCGATCGTCACTATGTCCTTTTAACGTTGTGAAGAAAATTCTGACCTACTCGCACTTAAACCGTCACCACGGTCAAACGAAGATGAGTTTGCTTCTGGAATTTTTACCACGACTAAAGGACTCATAGACAGATCCATGTCCACTGGTCTCACCTTATTTTAGTAGGTATTGAGGCCGTGGTGACTGATCCAAGACAGCCTTTGTTTTAAACTACTTTCATAAACGAAACTTACTTTACACCTTTTGTTTGATGATGAATGATGATGACCTTTAAGACCTAATTTACTTACTTTTAAATCTATTGGGATGATTTACTGACTTAGTAATATTTGACTTAGGTTGAGGACCTTTTGGACAAACGTATTTTCTTACTTTCCGACTCGACTTTACCGCTACCTTAACATTGTGAGTTATAGCATCCCTTTTTACTTTAACTATTTGGGACTGAGAATACATGCACGTTATATGTTTTACATACAAGGCACGAGTACTTAAAACTTATATATGTGTGGGTTATACAACAGCACAAACATTCCCTTTAGCTCGGTAACGTTTAATCATTGGTTTTTGAACCGTGAACGCGAATCTTAGATATGGATCCATAGGGTTTGACATCCCCACTCGAGCTAGTCACGCTAGCATATAATGAGTGTTTGATACTTCGTAATACATACGCACTTGCCAAGTGTACTTTCAGGGGGTATAAACGTTAAGTTAGTTACCAAGTGCCCACGGTTAAGCATATACTTTATCATATCGTTTTGAAACGCTCTTTGTAGCACTGAAATCTCGTGGCCTACCTTATATTACTGTTATACTTAAACTATAGCTCACCAACCATTGTGTTGACATTTTAAGCATGTTTTTCTCAGGTGCCTAAGGTTTGCTTCCGCTGTGTTACTAGACTTGCTGTAGACACCCGCTGCTCTAGAGATGTCAACTGCATGAAACACTTTATTTTGCATTCAAACTTTAATACATTTGAAACTATGTTTTGTAACGACCTAAGGGTCACGTACGTTTATTCATGCTTGCTATTCGTAGAAGCATACTGTTGGTGTAAAACATTTGATGTTGGTTATGACGTCACCTTTTTATCGTGAATGCAACTTGTTTTGAAACAGCATATAGTACTTAACCTTGTAATGATCATGTTGTTGATGATTCGTACACGATAGTTTTGTACGGGGCATCACAATATATATATATATATATATATATATATATATATATATATATATATATATATATATATATATATATATATATATATATATATATATATATATATATATATATATATATATATATATATATATATATATATATATCACCATCATCATTTCGTGAATCTTAAACTGAATTTGACTCAGGAAATGTTATCACAATCTCGATCCTAAACTTTGTCATATTTCCATTGTGATTTACAACCACAATTCCATCTCTGATTATATGTTCTTCATGAGGTCAACTCCAAAGTCAATCGAAAGCTCTCTGGTTCGATCCATCCATTTGCAGGTTAGTTCATTTGTAAATTCATGTTTATAAATGTTTGTTTTAGTTATTTGAAACTTCGAACAGGTTCACAACATCAAATATTTCATGAATTTTTTTGGATCTACGGTTTATGACCGTCTCTGTTCATCTTAAATTTTAAAAAAAAACTGTTGTTGTTTTGCTTGATGATTCTTCACAAACAGGGTAATCGTTCCATTTAGATGATTATAAAATCGTTTTGGAGTTTAATTTCATTAAATTCGAATTTATGAATATTTGGTGCTCGTTGCTCTTGATTCAGTTCACAGTTATACTTCATATTAGGTTATTGATTCGGTTGGTAATGGTTATGGTGTTGTGGTTTGATGGTGAAATGTTTTGCAGTTTAATCAGGAGTGAATAATGACTGTATTAGGTCAACAACAGCAGTTAGCAGCGAATAGCAGTAGCAGAAGCTCTTGCACGGAAAAGAAATAATATAGAGGCTGTAGTGGTCTGAACAGGAAGGAAATAGACGTAAGTTTTTGTTTGGTTTGATGGAACTTATGGTAGTTGTTTTCGTTTGACAAAAACCAAAAGAAACAGGAAGAGATAAGCATCGAGTTTGAACAGCGGTATTTTTGTAATATGAGACTGAACAGAAGACATAAAAGTGACAGGTTTTGGTGGATCAATAGAACAGAAACAGAAAATAAACCTGTGATTATCGAGGTGTTGGAGTGGTGGTGACTCGCTGGTTTCACGATGGTGGTGATCAAGGTGGAAGTTCACGGTTTCCAAGTTTGAAGATGGTGAGAGTGTTGATAACTTAAAGAGGTGATTCTCCAGTGATGGAAACGGTTTAGTGAAAGTTTTTAGTGGTTAACTGGAGATGGTGGATTGATGTTGGAGTGGCCGGAGAAGGTGATTATGGTGGCGGTATGGGTTATCAAAGAAGGAGAAGAAAGTTGATTTGTTTAAGTTTCTAACTATCTCCCTATGTAATGTATGTATGCCTATATTTGCATCGTGTATATGTGAATGCTAATATCCCATATTGGTTTATGGAATGCTTGATTAGTGGACTTTTGGGCTGGTGAGTGGGGAACACAAAAACAACAATAGTAATATAATTGATATTCTCGTGAGCAATATACATGGAAAACAAACACAGAAACTACATGATTCAATCATGTATAGTAATAATGTGATATTAATTTCAATCATAAACAGTTATTAACTTTAATCATATGCATAGTAAAGCCATCAGGCTTTTGGTTTTATTCAGTCGACATCTTAATTATACATGTATTGTTTCGTGTTCGCTGCTAAACAGTTTATATATAAAAGTATTCAGAAAATTTCCCAATTTTTAAATTAAGACTATTTATTTATTGTGCTCATTAACTGTATGAAACCTGATCTAAAAGGTTCGTTTAATTATTTATTTTCTGTTCCAAATAATATGTACGGAGTATTAAAACCTTGCTCGAGGTATTTAAATATATTTTTAGCAAATTTAGAATTGATAAAACTTAATTATGGACCAACGTTTAATTTCAACTTCTCATAAATTCAAGTTTAAACTTGTTTAATACCGATCATAAAAATTGACCTGTCATTCGAGCTCGATCCCAACTCAAAATTAAATATTTTTAAATTTAATCAAATAGATTCTAAATATATTTTTAATAAGCCTATAATTTATATCACTCATTTTCGGGTCACCGTTTATTTCTAAAGCCATATAAGTTTGAATTTAACTTGCTTAATATCAATCGAAACATCAAACGAGTATTAAAATCATTTAATATTTATTTTTAATATACTTTTATGTATATATAGATATGTTTTAAATAGTAGTAATTATTATAATATCATATTTCATAACAACAACATTCAATATTTCAAATTATACTTCCAATTATTATTTATATATATACACACATATCTATTTATCAATAGTTATTCGTGAATCGTCGGGAATGGTCGAAAGTCAAATGAATACATGAATATAATTCCAAAACTTTTTGAGACTTCAACAATACAGACTTTGCTTATCGTGTCAGAATCTTATAAAGATCAAGTTTAAATTTGGTCGGAAATTTCCGGGTCGTCACATATAGGGAGTCAAGTCTCCCGATTTCGCATTACTTGGTGTACGAGACTTCCTAATCTACACCATTTCATACTTGCATCATTTTAAGATGTAAAGTACCGTGGGAAGAGGAGCCACCGAGCTTCACAAAGTGCTATCCTTTTTAGGAGCAATGGCTTCGTGCTAGTGTTGCTAGACAACACACGCCATAGCCAAAAGCTATGACACACTTGTGCATTCAATTAACGGAAAGGTAGTAGCTACTTCCTACCTTTTCTAAATATAAGAATAAAAGCTTGTTATGTGGGAAGTAGATGAGTGAATAAAAGCTTCAAGCTTTGACACTCCCGAGAGAGTCAAGTCCTCCCAATGTCTCATTTTGGAAGTTAGGTCTTCCAAACTTGGAAGTAAAGTCTTCCAAGTTATGTTGTGTTCCAAGCTTGAGAGTAAAGTCTCCCAAGTCAAGTTGAATCCTTTTTAAGGAAGTTAAAGTCTTCCTAGTGCTTCATATCTTGGAATTGGCGGACTCTCTTATTTATCCACGTGGGGGCCTAATTCCATGAACCTCTGTCAATGCTTTCGCCCTACTATGAGAGAAACCATAGAGTTGTGATAGAAAACTTGATGAGTGTCGGTCATCTTGAGCCCGGGGTGACCAATAAAGGTGGAGTCCCAGTCCCTTACCTTTGGCACACCCACCTTAACCCTATACTTGGAATTGACGATTATCATTTGGAATTGACGACTATTATTTGGAATTGACGAAAAATAGGTGTTTTGGGGGCATGAGGTGGAAGAAGGATAGCCATCGCAGGTTGATGAGGTGAGCACTCTTTTTGGAAGCATATTCTCTACACTATGTATTCCTTGATTAGTGGTGATGCGTACGATGTTCATGGCCCTTATTCATTTTAGGTACATCTTATATATTTTTGGTACACCTTGAGTTGGTTTGAGTAGATTTGTGTTAGATTGTAATTGATTCGAAGATTTGATGTGATTGATTAGTTTGATGATTTTATGGCTATCCCATGAATTCTACATATTTGGTCAAGGTCAAGGAGGTCTAAGTTGAGTTTGTGAATATTTGATACATTGTGATTGATGTTCGAAGACCTTCTCATAGATGAAGTTGACTTTGGCCGGGCGAATGATTGATTCGGGTAGACTTATGCTTGAAATGTGTTTGTGTTGGTGTTTGAGGATTTAGGATTCCAAGGTGTTGTAGTGAAGAGATTTTTTGGAGCTTACTTTGAGCTTGTGTTAGTAGAAGAAGATGATGTTTGTGCTTAGTCCTAAGCAAGTGCAAGTTTTTGGAGAACACTCTAGCCATCAAGTGCATATTCATGGAAGGTATCAATTTGTACCTAAACTTTTCGTGCTTTAGCATTGATCACTTATTTATTCTCTATCTCCAAAGCTTGCTTTGTCGATTTGTTTGCTTGAGGACAAGCAAAGATTCAAATTTAAGGGGTTTGATATCGCTCCATTTTTATATGTTTTATCTCGCGATATCTCCCTCACTTTGTTCAGTTTTTGATGATCTTGGAGCCTATTTTATGTGCTATTGAGCTAAATGGTAATTTAGGGGCTAAGGACTTAATTTGGTGTAAAATTGACCAAATATTGATCAAAAGTGACTAAGGAAATGGCAAGTGCAGAATTCAGCATCAAAAGCGCCGCTCCTCAACTAAGAGCGCCGCTCCTGTGTATCAAAAGCGTCGCACCTCTCTCAAAAGCGACGTTCTTATGCACGTTTTGGCTCCATTTTCCACCAGTGACCAGAAGCGCGGTTCCTACAGCCAAAAGCGCCGCTCCTATCCAGCTAAAAGCAGCACCCCTATAGCAAAAGCACCGCCCCTGAATGTTACCAAAAGCGGCATTCCTGATCAAAAGCGCCGCTCCTCACTTAAGCCAAAAGCGTCGCTCCTGGTTCAAAAGCGGCGCTCATGTCTCTGTTTCAGCCCAGATTTTCAGCACTATAAAAGGAACAAGACTAGGTTATTTTTCATATGTATCTATAGAGAGCAGCTACCACAACTCTGAATTTCACCTACAAAACCCTAATTTCATTATTCATTGGCGTTTAAGGGTGGATTCAAGGAAGCTAGCTCAAGATTCATCTTAGATTTACTCTAGATCTTCATCATTTACAATTTGGGTTGTAATCTCCACTTTTCTTCATTTACTTTGCATTAATTACTTGTAATAACTTTAAGATGGTGATTTTTTATGTTTCTATGCTTATTATTAGTTTGATTTTAGCCATGATTGGCTAAATCTCTTGTGTTTGCTTATCTATGAATCTCTAATGCTAGTGTTTGACCCAAAATCAATTGAATAATGTTGTATGAATGAATTACATGATCATGTGTCATTGAGTTAGCTAAAGATCCATTGCTATTAGTTTGTTTTAGGCTTGACTTTGATTACATATGTTGAGTAGCTCTCTTAGTGATTTAAGAAGTGAATCAATGTGTGCTTCAACACATTAGGTGATTTAGACAACTAGTTTAAGAATTTCAAGTGATTGTGTTCTTGATCTAGGTTGGTTTTCAATTGGCCTTTAGTCAACATATTAATGCCGATTATCTTAAGTGATTTCGATAATTGGGGGTTTTAAGTGATTTTAACCTAAGCATAATCTCAATAACCAAATCATGCTTAACTCGATCTTAGAATACAATGCTTATGTAAATTCACGGAGTGTTATTTGATTTGAGATTTGGTAGTAATACTAAACATTTAATAGTTCAACAACTAATGTGATAACAAAATAGGCAAAACGGGGCAAGCCAATCATATAGAGGATTAGATAAGTGAACATTTCTTAGTTAATTTGATTCAAGTCTTAATACTTCGTATTTGTTTCTTGCTACTAGTTTACTTGTTAAGTTTAAGTTTGTTTAATTGTGCAAGTTTTAGTTGTTAATAAAAATCAATCAAAACCCCCCAATCAAATAAACCCTATGACAATTGATAGTTTCAAATATTCGACTTACACCGCTCTCTTGGGATGAACTTGATAAGGATACTTACATTGAAGTGCTATAATAACCGGGTTCTAAGTGCTCGTTAGTTGTGTGTGCTTATTTGTAGTGTTTGAATCATATATAAATTTAGAGGGTAAAATATGTAACGTAGCACAACCACATCAGCACAATATTCAACAATAATATACATTCTCTAAACGAGAATCCGACACAATCATCCCTAAGCCAAGGGATCACACCTTGCTCGCCAAAAACTTCCCATTTAACAGACATAATCCAATTACCACTTAGGGTGGTAATTCAAACCCACTCTACAAAGTACAATTTATCCCAAATTATACTTGACACCAAATTGACCAACCTAGGTATATATAACAACCCTCACTTTTCGACTTCCGATTTTACTAAAATACCTAGAGTTGTTATATACAAATAAATTTAACGTTGACCGAATAAACGTACGCTTAAAATAAATAATATAATTATAAATATTATAAATAAGATTATGATATATTATATAACATAATTACATCAATGAATATATATATAATATTTATATTACTTTTGTTATTTAGTTAATAGAATATATAATTAACTAAATAATACATAATATTATAACATTTATAAAACTAATAAAAACTATAAATTAATAATCATAAATTTTAATTTTTATAAAAACTAAATATAATAATAATTTTTATATAAAATTCGTATTTAATAATTAAACAAATATAGAAATAAAATGTTAAATGTTCTTAGAAATATATTAAACAAATTTTTTTTTTTAGAATTTTATACAAAAAAAAAATCAAAACTATATCTACTTTTAATAAATAAATACAAAAATACAAACTACTTTTTCTTATTTTAACTTTTAAGATTTACTTTTAACAAAAATACAAAATACTTTTTCTTATTTTAACTTTTAAGATTTTACTTTTAATAAAAATACAAACTACTTTTTCTTATTTTAACTTTTAAGATTTTACTTTTAATAAAAATACAAACTACTTTTTTTTATTTTAACTTTTAAAATTTACTTTTAATAAAAATACAAAATACTTTTTCTTATTTTAACTTTTAAGATTTTACTTTTAATAAAAATACAAACTACTTTTTCTTATTTTAACTTTTAAGATTTTACTTTTAATAAAAATACAAACTACTTTTTTCTTATTTTAACTTTTAAGATTTTACTTTTAATAAAAATACAAACTACTTTTTCTTATTTTAACTTTTAAGATTTTACTTTTAATAAAAATACAAACTACTTTTTCTTATTTTAACTTTTAAGATTTACTTTTAATAAAAATACAAAATACTTTTTCTTATTTTAACTTTTAAGATTTTACTTTTAATAAAAATACAAACTACTTTTTCTTATTTTAACTTTTATGATTTTACTTTTAATAAAAATACAAACTACTTTTTCTTATTTTAACTTCTAAGATTTACTTTTAATAAAAATACAAAATACTTTTTCTTATTTTAACTTTTAAGATTTTACTTTTAATAAAAATACAAACTACTTTTTTCTTATTTTAACTTTTAAGATTTTACTTTTAATAAAAATACAAACTACTTTTTCTTATTTTAACTTTTAAAATTTACTTTTAATAAAAATACAAAAATACTTTTTCTTATTTTAACTTTTAATATTTTACTTTTAATAAAAATACAAACTACTTTTTTTTATTTTAACTTTTAAGATTTTACTTTTAATAAAAATACAAACTACTTTTTCTTATTTTAACTTTTAAGATTTACTTTTAATAAAAATACAAAATAATTTTTCTTATTTTAACTTTTAAGATTTACTTATTTTATTTTAATTTTTTTTACCTAACATTTTCAACTATAAATACCACATACATTTCTCATTTCAAACTTACAACTTAATCTCTCATTTCTCTCTTAAAGAACTACTTCTAGTTGATATCTCGGTCACTTACTTGCTTTACTTTCCTTTCTTGCGTGGAATACTTCAACTGCTATTTAAGGTGAGTTTCATTTGCTCCCTTTTTATATATATTTTTGGGCTGAGAATACATGCGCTGATTTATAAATGTTTTACGAAATAGGCACAAGTACTAAAACTAATTCTATGTGGGTTTAAACCAGAAATATACCCTTAGCTTGGTAACATTAAACTACTTGTCTATGTACGGTAGGCGCGAATCCTAAAGATAGATCTATTGGGTCTGACAAACCACATCCTGACTATGGGATGCTTTAGTACTTCGAGGTTATTTTAAACACACCTGATCTGGTGTACTTCAGAGGGTAAAACATGAACGTTAAGGCTTGTTACCGGGTGTCTACAACTTATAGAATGCTTTTATACACTTGCTAGTGTACGGATATTTATGAAACTGAAATCTTGTGGCCTATTATTATAACGGAAATGATTGATTTTGATAAACTAATGAACTCACCAACCTTTTTGGTTGACACTTTAAGCATGTTTTGTCACAGGTGACGAATAAGATGATTGCCATGATTGCTACCTGATGAATTGAATGCTGCTACATGGAGTCTTCATTTCATTACATTTACTTTGCATTAAGACTATTATTATTATTTCAGTTTAAATTTGATGTAAAACTTTTAATGCTTCCGCTGTTTTATTAATAAATGTTTTATTCAAAACGTCTCATATAGAGTCGTTCTCGTTTATACAACTGTGATTTGATATAATTAGTCACAAATACCCTAGGCCCTAATTTGGGGGTGTGACAGATTGGTATCAGAGCAGGTTGTTGTAGAGAATCAGGATTGCATTTTATGTGTGCCTTATACAGTTAGGTACCTTAGCAATGTAGGACTACAACTTTCCTTGACCATAGTGCCTTTAATTGTTGCCTTTAATTGATAAATGCTACACTATACCTTAGAAACTATACTTAAATCTTAAGATTATAACATACACGATAATGTGAAATTACTCGAACGTCAATGCTACTTAAGGCCCAGGGTGATCCTTGGTACCACTATGGGACGCTTGTGGATTTCGAATGCCAAACTTAGATTTTGGTCGAGAATTCCTGGGCCAACCGAAAACAATTGATCATTCAAGTGACTCGGCTGTGGCATACATGTTTGGGTATGGTGCACAATATCAAACCTGACTATAGTGATCATACAACACTTAGTCACTTACGCACTTAATAAGTGGTGAACTTATTAAGAACAACTCACCTAGTCATCTATCCTGGTTTTGTGTATTACATATGTATTACATGAAATATTATCCAAGATTTTTTGAAACTCCTATAATTCATACTCAAACGTATATAACTCCCTGTTATATCACGAACCTATATGCCTTATGCCTTTATGCATCGGTTTGCGAACCGAGAAATGTCATTGGGTTATCACAGTATACGAATTGAAAGTCTTTAATCGAAAGATTATTAGATTACATACTTATCATTTTATAATCTCGACACGTCATGCTGCCATTATTAGAGTATAGACAAATCATATCTTAGCATATCTATTCCCAATAGACCTTGTCTAACACTTTTCCTAAATTTCCTCCGTAAATTACGGAAATCTTTCTGCTATATATACGTATTCAAGGAGATGAATATATCATTCAATATTCAACACCCATTTCATATCAAACCCTATTCCAAACACATAATATGGATTTCTCACCTAATTCCTCAAGTTCTTCTAGCTCCAAAGATAGCGTGACAGGAGCACACCCACCGATCAATTACCGTGATTTCTTTAGAAAATGGGGATGGGTTCGCGAAATACTCACCCTATGGAGAAATGAAGAAGGTACTCCTTATCACGAGCCAAACTTACCACCAAACGTCTGAGTACTCGATCCTCTTACTGGCGAACCTGTTCGCAATACCGTTTTCACTCTTTTCGCAAGGATTTTCCGCCTCGAAGGTCGACTCGATGTAACCAACGACAATATTCGTCCTCTACTCTCGAATTCTAACCAGAAAGGGTTATTAGAAGAAGTTAGAAGACTTCGAACTAAATATCAAGAATTGACAAACCTTACAGAGGAATGGGTAGAACAAATCCATAGACTCGAGCGTAAAGTAGAAACCCTGGAGGAAATAGTGCGCGATTTGGTAGCTAGGCTCACACTTACTAACCAAGTACCACAAGCAGCACCAACAGCAGCACCAGCACCAGCACCAGCACCACCAGTACTATCAGTATCACCACCAACAGCATCAGCTTCACCAACAACAACATCAGCATCCCACGTCTCAACATCATAATCGGTACCTCAAACATCGACATCATACGCCCATAGATACTAAGGAATATTAGTAATAATGAGTTAAGATGTATTGACTCATTCTTCCTGAAGAATTATATATGTATACTTTATATATATATGGTTTGGAACAATAATAAATCTTTTCGTACTAAACTATTACGTGTGAATCTTAACTAGTATGTACTACTTGGTTAATTCATATCACTAATACGCTATGATGTACATCCTTCGTTAATGACTTAACAATCATTAATCACTGCTTCAGTACAATAAACTCCATTTCATAATAAACTAAGTGTATTATTCAAATGCATGTGTGATTTTACACTCCTATTTTTCGATGTACTCGAAAATTTCTCGAAAACATCATTTGTGCCTTATGAATTTCACAAGAAATCCACGAGCATCAACATCATTTACTGAGGTATATTAATAACAATTAACGATGAAGTATTGATTCATAACTTCATTAAAGAAATATTCCGCGACGATTATGTAATCTCTAAAGTTTTGGAGATTATTTATTCTCGTTTCAACCGTAAATCAAATGAGTTTAATATTATATTAACTTATTAAATCCATAATTACATCTGAAGAAAATATATATGTATGTATATTTTCATAAAGATTGTATTTAAAAATTCTTTTGTACAACTGTTAATTGTGAAAATATTTTAACGGGTAGGTAATACCCAAGAAATATCTAACATTCACATTAATATATTACATTGTACATTCTTCAAAATCCTTGAAAACATATCAGATTGATAATCAATGATTCAGATCAGTTAACCTTGAGAATGCTGATGAAGCAGCAAAAGCTGTAGATGGCCTTAATGACCAGAAGCTTGATAATAAAGAATTGTGTGTTGGAAAAGCTCAAAAGAATATCTGGTATTGAAAGACGGATTGAGCAAAACATGAAGGAGACCAAGGACAAATCCCAAGGACTAAACCTATATCCAAAGAATCTAGATGATTCGATTTCTGAAAGAAATCACAGAAGATCTTTTTACGCATTCTAAATCCTTACAGAAGAATTTCTTCATTATCCATCGATTTTAGAAATTCTAAAATATCATCATATCTTTCGTTATAAATATCCTCGATATTTCTAAAGATATCTTCATAACGATTCTTATCCGCAATTAATTATCTCTTTGCAATATCTTTATTACATCATAAAGGAAAACTGTTTAAGTTTCTATATTCCGTAAAATTTAAATTCAAATTTTGAATGATTTGAAGTAGTGTTGAGAATTGAAGCATGAGTTAGTATAATATAATGACGTCAGGCCAACATGATTATATTACAGTAAGTCATGCTAAATTTTTAATGGAAGATGATGATTCATAGACTTTATAATCATCATTTGCCATGTTACACGACTCTTACATTCTACTTAATCTCTGAACATATCAAGCAAATATATTCTTGATAGTTCTATCCTCAGTAATTCTGGTAATTTACCAAATCAAATCGTGATATTACGCTTAGAACAGTAGGTCCATTCGAAACTTCATACCTACAAATTCTGGACCATTACTCGCTTTACTTAGAGTCGAGAGGAGCATAAAAAGGCAAAGAGCTCCGACATATAAGGGAAAATATGTAGCCCGATAACGATACCGAAATTACAAACCGTGTATATCAATACATATTGCAACGTAAAGACATGGGAGAATTAAAAACACTATAACCCCAAGGTAATAGTAGAAGAAAACAAATTCCTCTAGTGGTAAATGAAAAAGAAGCTGAAATGATAGTCAGAAAAATATCCAGGATAAGAACTGGATGGAGCATTCTCATAATCTTTGGAAGTATGAATTGAGGAAGAAAGTATAGAAGTGGTGAAGATAATGAAACGGAAGAAGCTAATTTATAGCAAAATTCCAAACACAGCAATTGAAGCAATTCACCTCATTTAATCAAAGAAAATTTCAAATTCCTTAATTACCGGAGAATCAAATCTTATGGATTACGAAGATTTCCTTTAATCCCTTGAATTCCAAAAATCAATCGTGACTACGTCAAAAGTTAAGGCGAACATTTAATTTCTCATTCACTCTTTTACAATAGCTTCGTTTATACGCTTCCTATAATCAAATCGTTTTATCCATATTATTCAGTAGTGATAAAACTTTATTTTTTCAACTTATATTCATCATTACAATATTCTTGTTGTAAAAAATGATGATCTCTATCAAACTTCATGACTATAATTTTCATGAACTACTCTCTGTTTTGTCTACCCTAATACTGTGACATAAACACTCAAAGTTTTAAATAAGCTCAATACTATTCATAACACATTTCATGTGTTCAGTTTACTAAAATGCTCGTATAACACCATCATCCCTTTTGAGGATAACCTAGTCAAATGACACTCTTATTAATCCTTTAGATAACCTCCGCATTAATGATAAAATGCACTTTATAGAAGAACCTGTAAGAAATTAGGGTTCGTATTATTTAAATGCATGAAACAGAACAATATTCTATCCGTTGGAATTCACGAAAGGCCCCGAACCTACCTGGGAACGTGAAGACCAGATAAAACGTAAATATCCTCGTTTAGGTACGAACAACGCTGATTGATGGCAAAAACTAAATTTCGGGACGAAATTTCTTTTAACGGGTAGGTACTATAACAACCCTCACTTTTCGACTTCCGATTTTACTAAAATACCTAGAGTTGTTATATACGAATAAATTTAACGTTGACCGAATAAACGTACGCTTAAAATAAATAATATAATTATAAATATTATAAATAAGATTATGATATATAATATAACATAATTACATCAATGAATATATATATAATATTTATATTACTTTTGTTATTTAGTTAATAGAATATAGAATATATAATTAACTAAATAATACATAATATTATAACATTTATAAAACTAATAAAAACTATAAATTAATAATCATAAATTTTAATTTTTATAAAAACTAAATATAATAATAATTTTTATATAAAATTCGTATTTAATAATTAAACAAATATAGAAATAAAATGTTAAATGTTCTTAGAAATATATTAAACAAATTTTTTTTTTTAGAATTTTATACAAAAAAAAAATCAAAACTATATCTACTTTTAATAAATAAATACAAAAATACAAACTACTTTTTCTTATTTTAACTTTTAAGATTTACTTTTAACAAAAATACAAAATACTTTTTCTTATTTTAACTTTTAAGATTTTACTTTTAATAAAAATACAAACTACTTTTTCTTATTTTAACTTTTAAGATTTTACTTTTAATAAAAATACAAACTACTTTTTTTTATTTTAACTTTTAAAATTTACTTTTAATAAAAATACAAAATACTTTTTCTTATTTTAACTTTTAAGATTTTACTTTTAATAAAAATACAAACTACTTTTTCTTATTTTAATTTTTAAGATTTTACTTTTAATAAAAATACAAACTACTTTTTCTTATTTTAACTTTTAAGATTTACTTTTAATAAAAATACAAACTACTTTTTCTTATTTTAACTTTTAAGATTTTACTTTTAATAAAAATACAAACTACTTTTTCTTATTTTAACTTTTAAGATTTACTTTTAATAAAAATACAAAATACTTTTTCTTATTTTAACTTTTAATATTTTACTTTTAATAAAAATACAAACTACTTTTTCTTATTTTAACTTTTATGATTTCATTGGTGTTTAAGGGTGGATTCAAGGAAGCTAGCTCAAGATTCATCTTAGATTTACTCTAGATCTTCATCATTTACAATTTGGGTTGTAATCTCCACTTTTCTTCATTTACTTTGCATTAATTACTTGTAATAACTTTAAGATGGTGATTGTTTATGTTTCTATGCTTATTATTAGTTTGATTTTAGCCATGATTGGCTAAATCTCTTGTGTTTGCTTATCTATGAATCTCTAATGCTAGTGTTTGACCCAAAATCAATTGAATAATGTTGTATGAATGAATTACATGATCATGTGTCATTGAGTTAGCTAAAGATCCATTGCTATTAGTTTGTTTTAGGCTTGACTTTGATTACATATGTTGAGTAGCTCTCTTAGTGATTTAAGAAGTGAATCAATGTGTGCTTCAACACATTAGGTGATTTAGACAACTAGTTTAAGAATTTCAAGTGATTGTGTTCTTGATCTAGGTTGGTTTTCAATTGGCCTTTAGTCAACAAAGTAATGCCGATTATCTTAAGTGATTTCGATAATTGGGGGTTTTAAGTGATTTTAACCTAAGCATAATCTCAATAACCAAATCATGCTTAACTCGATCTTAGAATACAATGCTTATGTGAATTCACGGAGTGTTATTTGATTTGAGGTTTGGTAGTAATACTAAACATTTAATAGTTCAACAACTAATGTGATAACAAAATAGGCAAAACGGGGCAAGCCAAGCATATAGAGGATTAGATAAGTGAACATTTCTTAGTTAATTTGATTCAAGTCTTAATACTTCGTATTTGTTTCTTGCTACTAGTTTACTTGTTAAGTTTAAGTTTGTTTAATTGTGCAAGTTTTAGTTGTTAATAAAAATCAATCAAAACCCCCCAATCAAATAAACCCTAGGACGATTGATAGTTTCAAATATTCGACTTACACCGCTCTCTTGGGATGAACTTGATAAGGATACTTACATTGAAGTGCTATAATAACCGGATTCTAAGTGCTCGTTAGTTATGTGTGCTTATTTGTAGTGTTTGAATCATATATAAATTTAGAGGGTAAAATATGTAACGTAGCACAACCACATCAGCACAATATTCAACAATAATATACATTCTCTAAACGAGAATCCGACACAATCATCCCTAAGCCAAGGGATCACACCTTGCTCGCCAAAAACTTCCCATTTAACAGACATAATCCAATTACCACTTAGGGTGGTAATTCAAACCCACTCTACAAAGTACAATTTATCCCAAATTATACTTGACACCAAATTGACCAACCTAGGTATATATAACAACCCTCACTTTTCGACTTCCGATTTTACTAAAATACCTAGAGTTGTTATATACAAATAAATTTAACGTTGACCGAATAAACGTACGCTTAAAATAAATAATATAATTATAAATATTATAAATAAGATTATGATATATAATATAACATAATTACATCAATGAATATATATATAATATTTATATTACTTTTGTTATTTAGTTAATAGAATATATAATTAACTAAATAATACATAATATTATAACATTTATAAAACTAATAAAAATTATAAATTAATAATCATAAATTTTAATTTTTATAAAAACTAAATATAATAATAATTTTTATATAAAATTCGTATTTAATAATTAAACAAATATAGAAATAAAATGTTAAATGTTCTTAGAAATATATTAAACAAATTTTTTTTTTAGAATTTTATACAAAAAAAAATCAAAACTATATCTACTTTTAATAAATAAATACAAAAATATAAACTACTTTTTCTTATTTTAACTTTTAAGATTTACTTTTAATAAAAATACAAAATACTTTTTCTTATTTTAACTTTTAAGATTTTACTTTTAATAAAAAATACAAACTACTTTTTCTTATTTTAACTTTTAAGATTTTACTTTTAATAAAAATACAAACTACTTTTTTTATTTTAACTTTTAAAATTTACTTTTAATAAAAATACAAAATACTTTTTCTTATTTTAACTTTTAAGATTTTACTTTTAATAAAAATACAAACTACTTTTCCTTATTTTAACTTTTAAGATTTTACTTTTAATAAAAATACAAACTACTTTTTCTTATTTTAACTTTTAAGATTTACTTTTAATAAAAATACAAAATACTTTTTTCTTATTTTAACTTTTAAGATTTTACTTTTAATAAAAATACAAACTACTTTTTCTTATTTTAACTTTTAAGATTTTACTTTTAATAAAAATACAAACTATTTTTTCTTATTTTAACTTTTAAGATTTACTTTTAATAAAAATACAAAATACTTTTTCTTATTTTAACTTTTAAGATTTTACTTTTAATAAAAATACAAACTACTTTTTCTTATTTTAACTTTTATGATTTTATTTTTAATAAAAATATAAACTACTTTTTCTTATTTTAACTTCTAAGATTTACTTTTAATAAAAATACAAAATACTTTTTCTTATTTTAACTTTTAAGATTTTACTTTTAATAAAAATACAAACTACTTTTTCTTATTTTAACTTTTAAGATTTTACTTTTAATAAAAATACAAACTACTTTTTCTTATTTTAACTTTTAAAATTTACTTTTAATAAAAATACAAAAATACTTTTTCTTATTTTAACTTTTAAGATTTTACTTTTAATAAAAATACAAACTACTTTTTTTTATTTTAACTTTTAAGATTTTACTTTTAATAAAAATACAAACTACTTTTTCTTATTTTAACTTTTAAGATTTACTTTTAATAAAAATACAAAATACTTTTTCTTATTTTAACTTTTAAGATTTTACTTTTAATAAAAATACTAACTACTTTTTCTTATTTTAACTTTTATGATTTCATTGGTGTTTAAGGGTGGATTCAAGGAAGCTAGCTCAAGATTCATCTTAGATTTACTCTAGATCTTCATCATTTACAATTTGGGTTGTAATCTCCACTTTTCTTCATTTACTTTGCATTAATTACTTGTAATAACTTTAAGATGGTGATTGTTTATGTTTCTATGCTTATTATTAGTTTGATTTTAGCCATGATTGGCTAAATCTCTTGTGTTTGCTTATCTATGAATCTCTAATGCTAGTGTTTGACCCAAAATCAATTGAATAATGTTGTATGAATGAATTACATGATCATGTGTCATTGAGTTAGCTAAAGATCCATTGCTATTAGTTTGTTTTAGGCTTGACTTTGATTACATATGTTGAGTAGCTCTCTTAGTGATTTAAGAAGTGAATCAATGTGTGCTTCAACACATTAGGTGATTTAGACAACTAGTTTAAGAATTTCAAGTGATTGTGTTCTTGATCTAGGTTGGTTTTCAATTGGCCTTTAGTCAACATAGTAATGCCGATTATCTTAAGTGATTTCGATAATTGGGGGTTTTAAGTGATTTTAACCTAAGAATAATCTCAATAACCAAATCATGCTTAACTCGATCTTAGAATACAATGCTTATGTGAATTCACGGAGTGTTATTTGATTTGAGGTTTGGTAGTAATACTAAACATTTAATAGTTCAACAACTAATGTGATAACAAAATAGGCAAAACGGGGCAAGCCAAGCATATAGAGGATTAGATAAGTGAACATTTCTTAGTTAATTTGATTCAAGTCTTAATACTTCGTATTTGTTTCTTGCTACTAGTTTACTTGTTAAGTTTAAGTTTGTTTAATTGTGCAAGTTTTAGTTGTTAATAAAAATCAATCAAAACCCCCAATCAAATAAACCCTAGGACGATTGATAGTTTCAAATATTCGACTTACACCGCTCTCTTGGGATGAACTTGATAAGGATACTTACATTGAAGTGCTATAATAACCGGGTTCTAAGTGCTCGTTAGTTGTGTGTGCTTATTTGTAGTGTTTGAATCATATATAAATTTAGAGGGTAAAATATGTAACGTAGCACAACCACATCAGCACAATATTCAACAATAATATACATTCTCTAAACGAGAATCCGACACAATCATCCCTAAGCCAAGGGATCACACCTTGCTCGCCAAAAACTTCCCATTTAACAGACATAATCCAATTACCACTTAGGGTGGTAATTCAAACCCACTCTACAAAGTACAATTTATCCCAAATTATACTTGACACCAAATTGACCAACCTAGGTATATATAACAACCCTCACTTTTCGACTTCCGATTTTACTAAAATACCTAGAGTTGTTATATACAAATAAATTTAACGTTAACCGAATAAACATACGCTTAAAATAAATAATATAATTATAAATATTATAAATAAGATTATGATATATTATATAACATAATTACATCAATGAATATATATATAATATTTATATTACTTTTGTTATTTAGTTAATAGAATATATAATTAACTAAATAATACATAATATTATAACATTTATAAAACTAATAAAAACTATAAATTAATAATCATAAATTTTAATTTTTATAAAAACTAAATATAATAATAATTTTTATATAAAATTCGTATTTAATAATTAAACAAATATAGAAATAAAATGTTAAATGTTCTTATAAATATATTAAACAAATTTTTTTTTTAGAATTTTATATAAAAAAAAAATCAAAACTATATCTACTTTTAATAAATAAATACAAAAATACAAACTACTTTTTCTTATTTTAACTTTTAAGATTTACTTTTAACAAAAATACAAAATACTTTTTCTTATTTTAACTTTTAAGATTTTACTTTTAATAAAAATACAAACTACTTTTTCTTATTTTAACTTTTAAGATTTTACTTTTAATAAAAATACAAACTACTTTTTTTTATTTTAACTTTTAAAATTTACTTTTAATAAAAATACAAAATACTTTTTCTTATTTTAACTTTTAAGATTTTACTTTTAATAAAAATACAAACTACTTTTTCTTATTTTAACTTTTAAGATTTTACTTTTAATAAAAATACAAACTACTTTTTCTTATTTTAACTTTTAAGATTTACTTTTAATAAAAATACAAAATACTTTTTTCTTATTTTAACTTTTAAGATTTTACTTTTAATAAAAATACAAACTACTTTTTCTTATTTTAACTTTTAAGATTTTACTTTTAATAAAAATACAAACTACTTTTTCTTATTTTAACTTTTAAGATTTACTTTTAATAAAAATACAAAATACTTTTTCTTATTTTAACTTTTAAGATTTTACTTTTAATAAAAATACAAACTACTTTTTCTTATTTTAACTTTTATGATTTTATTTTTAATAAAAATACAAACTACTTTTTCTTATTTTAACTTCTAAGATTTACTTTTAATAAAAATACAAAATACTTTTTCTTATTTTAACTTTTAAGATTTTACTTTTAATAAAAATACAAACTACTTTTTCTTATTTTAACTTTTAAGATTTTACTTTTAATAAAAATACAAACTACTTTTTCTTATTTTAACTTTTAAGATTTACTTTTAGTAAAAATACAAAATACTTTTTTCTTATTTTAACTTTTAAGATTTTACTTTTAATAAAAATACAAACTAATTTTTCTTATTTAAACTTTTAAGATTTTACTTTTAATAAAAATACAAACTACTTTTTCTTATTTTAACTTTTAAGATTTACTTTTAATAAAAATACAAAATACTTTTTCTTATTTTAACTTTTAAGATTTTACTTTTAATAAAAATACAAACTACTTTTTCTTATTTTAACTTTTATGATTTTATTTTTAATAAAAATACAAACTACTTTTTCTTATTTTAACTTCTAAGATTTACTTTTAATAAAAATACAAAATACTTTTTCTTATTTTAACTTTTAAGATTTTACTTTTAATAAAAATACAAACTACTTTTTCTTATTTTAACTTTTAAGATTTTACTTTTAATAAAAATACAAACTACTTTTTCTTATTTTAACTTTTAAAATTTACTTTTAATAAAAATACAAAAATACTTTTTCTTATTTTAACTTTTAAGATTTTACTTTTAATAAAAATACAAACTACTTTTTCTTATTTTAACTTTTAAGATATTTTTTTAATAAAAATACAAAATAATTTTTCTTATTTTAACTTTTAAGATTTACTTATTTTATTTTAATTTTTTTTTACCTAACATTTTCAACTATAAATACCACATACATTTCTCATTTCAAACTTACACCTTAATCTCTTATTTCTCTCTTAAAGAACTACTTCTAGTTGATATCTCGGTCACTTACTTGCTTTACTTTCCTTTCTTGCGTGGAATACTTCAACTGCTATTTAAGGTGAGTTTCATTTGCTCCCTTTTTATATATATTTTTGGGCTGAGAATACATGCGCTGATTTATAAATGTTTTACAAAATAGGCACAAGTACTAAAACTAATTCTATGTGGGTTTAAACCAGAAATATACCCTTAGCTTGGTAACATTAAACTACTTGTCTATGTACGGTAGGCGCGAATCCTAAAGATAGATCTATTGGGTCTGACAAACCACATCCTGACTATGGGATGCTTTAGTACTTCGAGGTTATTTTAAACACACCTGATCTGGTGTACTTCAGAGGGTAAAACATGAACGTTAAGGCTTGTTACCGGGTGCCTACAACTTATAGAATGCTTTTATACACTTGCTAGTGTACGGATATTTATGAAACTGAAATCTTGTGGCCTATTATTATAATGGAAATGATTGATTTTGATAAACTAATGAACTCACCAACCTTTTTGGTTGACACTTTAAGCATGTTTTGTCTCAGGTGACGAACAAGATGATTGCCATGATTGCTACCTGATGAATTGAATGCTGCTACATGGAGTCTTCATTTCATTACATTTACTTTGCATTAAGACTATTATTATTATTTCAGTTTAAATTTGATGTAAAACTTTTAATGCTTCCGCTGTTTTATTAATAAATGTTTTATTCAAAACGTCTCATATAGAGTCGTTCTCGTTTATACAACTGTGATTTGATATAATTAGTCACAAATACCCTAGGCCCTAATTTGGGGATGTGACAGTATAACCGTATAACGGCCCGTCAAGTACCCTTAACGGCTCCGTCACTTGGTCCCACAGCTTGATCATAACTCTAAATGAATTTAATAAATAACATTGCATTCTCTATTTAAAAAAAAAAAAGATTTCCTATAAAGGAAGCCTACCAAAATATGTAAGTTTATAAAAACCAACATAAGTACTTAACCAAAAGTTGACCAAAACAAAGTCAACAAACACCCACGATTTAATATAATCAAAATAGAATGCAAGTTAATATTTATCAAAAGCTGCCAACATGCATGCAGACACTGTAAGCATAGCGGAAGCCAAGTAATCAAGTACCTAAGAAAACGTGCGAGTAAACTGCCAACAAAAATGTTAAGTGAATTATAGGTTTAAATACCGTATAAACTTTAGACCAATGATTTCAAATGTTAGAAAACATAAAAATATTATTCGATTAATCCATGTGCTACCTGGTAACCATTTAACCATTTCCTTACCCTTACCAAACAACAATATACATTGAACATGTGTATCTTCAAAATTTACGAAGTACTAATACATTCCGTTTATAAATTGCTAGCGCGACTAGCTCGAAATGGGGCTGTCAAGCCTAATAGATCTATCCATAGGATTCGCGTTCACCAGTAGAAACCAGTGATTACATTTACCATATTAGGGAATATTTTCGTTCACCTCATAATGAATAATTTAAATCAATTTCCACTTGTGTCTAAACGTAAAACAAAAAATTGCATGTAATCTCATCCCAAAAATACTTTAAAATAGTATGAAAAGCGGGACTATAACTCACCTTAAAGGAAATGAAGAAAATGAAATAGATAAGCGAACAGCAAAGGTAACGTGATCAAGAATGACCACAACTCCGACCTAAAAATAAAGCAGGTCGATATAAATAACTAACTTAGGTCAAGTCTTAGTATGATAACCATAGTACTTGTTGTAGTAAAGCATGGAACATCACTCGGTATGATTCGATTTGATCAGGACAGCGTAATAACACGTACTTTCTATTTTTAGAAAGTTTATATTTTTAGAAAAATTTCTATTTTAGAAAAGTTTCTATTTTAGGAAAGTTTCTATTTTTAGAAAAGTTTCTATTTTTGGAAAGTTTCCTTATTTAGAAAAGTCAACAAAAGTCAACTAAAAGTCAAAGTCAACCTTGGTCAAACTTAGTCAACATTGAAATTTAAAGTGTAAATTATATTAATAATATAAGTTATAATATTATTAAAAATAATATTTGTATAAACATGTCATATCATAAGTTTAATTGAATTAAATCGAATTATAAAGTTAATATAAGTTTAAATGATATAATAGGTATAACATAAGTATTTAATTAATTAATTAAATACTAATCATATCATAAGTATTATTAATTAATAATGAATTATTAATCATAATATAAGTATCTTGAATTAATTATGAAATGTTACACATATCATAATTATTATTAATATAATTATTAAACCAAAAGTAAATAATAATAAAATTGTATTATTAATAATTACTAACTAAGTGTTATAATAAATAAATAAATAATTAACCTTTATTATAAGTCTTGATATAATCATCTCATAACATAAGTTTTATACTTATCATAAGTATTCCATTAATAATAATTGTATTATTAATCATAAGTTTAAGTATAAGAATAATTAAATCTTCATGTAATTATTAAATGACATAATAAATATATATCATAAGTATTAATTAAAAATAATTACTTTTATAACATAAGTAATTTAATTATAAAGAAAATCATTATTTATAACCTAAGTTTCAATTTCACAACCATAAGTATAATTAAAGATTCGTCGGGTCATAACTCAAGCCTCGGGTGTCGGTTTTTGACGAATTTTTTATATATCCTCGTCTAACCAACCATTCCGACACCTTAGAACACTCAAGAACACCCTAATATCAATTCATGGGGTCGTGAAGAATAGCCATGAACCGAATTTTTCTTTAATCCGTTTCAAAACTTGTTTTAGCCATTCCGGGTGATCCGTGGCACGGATTTCGATGACCGCAACATGAATGTTTATCCCATCATCAATCTTAACCCAATGGCACACCCTAAAGACACCAAATATGGTTTAACAACCCAAACCAAATCGCAATCGAACCCGCTTGAAATATAACAAAAAAAAATTGTTTGATCAGCAAATGGCGCGGCGCGCCAGAAGGCCGCGCGGCGCGCCATTCTGGTCTGTCCCAAAAGTCTTGAAATGCGAAAAAGATTGGCCACTTCCCGACATAATTAGACAAAACGCTTTTAATAACATATTCAAATATGTAAAACTAAGACATTCCATTAATAAAATGAGTTTTACGAAGCGGGGCCCACATCGGCCGTTTAACGAGTTTAATACAAAATATGAGTTTCGACCATTAAAAAGTTTAAGTACCAAACTACACTACGAGCATGGTATTTGGGATTAAACTACCCAAGTCTCGGTCAAAATCCAAAAGCTAAATATCTCAAAAGCGTTCTCTAACAACGACGGGATCTTTAATCCAAGATGATGCCCTTACCCTTGTCCACAACTGTGATGACCCGGGAATTTTTGACCAAATTTAAACTTAATCCTTATATGTTCCTGACACGATAAGCAAAGTCTGTAATATTGAGTCTTAAAATTTTTGAACTGTTTTCATATATTCATTTGACCTTCGACTGTTCCTGACGATTCACGAACAATTGTATATAATTAAATATGTATACTTATATGTATAAATGTAAATAAATATAAATATAAATGAAAGTGTATATATATATAATAAACTGAATTAATAAAATACACTTTAATTAATTGGAATTAAGAATGTAAAATGTTAAATAAAATAATTAAGTTACTATTAAAATAAATACATACAAATATATATATAATTTATAATTAGTTGTAATATATATATATATATATATATATAAATATATATATATATATATATATATATATATATATATATATATATATATATATATAAATATATATATATATATATATATATATATATATATATATATATATATATATATATATATATTAAATAAATGTTATCATACAATATAATATTGGATATTATATTAAATGTAGTTACCAGTATAGTTATTATATATTTATATTCAATATTAATAATATTATTAAAACCAATTATATGAGATTCAATACATTTGAGTTATTATAATTACTAATAATATTGCCATCGTTGTTAACATCATTATTATTATTATAACAAGTAGTAAAGTTGAAATTTTAATTATTATGATTAATATTAATGATATTATTAGATATAAATATTATATTGAACAATTAAAAATAAATAATATTATCATTAATAAAATTATTATTATCATTGTTATAACTATTATTATAGTTTTTATAATTTATTATTGTTAGTTTTATTATTATTAATATGATTATTGCTATTATTATTGACATTATCATTATTAGTATTAGTATATTTTATTATTATTATTATTAGTATTCTTAACCAAATTAATAATATTAAAAGATTTTATTAATAAAGTGATAGCAATAATTTATCTAATATAAACCTTATATAAATACAAATATAATCGGTATATAAATGTAATATAGATACACTCCGTATATACATAGCTACATACAGATATTATCAGTATTTTTTTTATTATTATTTATTATTATTAATAGAATTATTATTATTAATGTAACTATGGGTATTTACTAGTAAATTTAATATAACAAGCGATTATATACTGAATCTGTTTTATCATTATTAATCTTTAGTAGGTGTTGAATTTTATCTATAACTCTGTACTAGAACGAATCCAGTAACAGTTTTATCCAAACACAGTTGCCATCTATTTCACCATTATTTTTTTTTATTATTTCTGTACTGAAAAATTGGATTTTATGTCGACATAATTGAATAAATAACAAACGATTACTTTGTGTTTTTTTAACGTATTCATTCAACCTTATATTATCAATTATCATTTACAAGCCATACAACTGGTTCAATTATATTCAAATAAACCAAACTTTATAAAAAAAGCCCGATATGCTTTGTATCTATATATTTTTGGCAAAATCACGAATTCGAATTTGTTCTCAAAATCTGTAAGTGTGGTTTTGTTAGGATCATGTTACTCAAGCTTTATTCAAAATCCCAAGTTCCAATTCTTAGAAACAAAGACGAATTTTGAGGTCAAAGTTTTTGCTTCAAAAAGTCAACTTTTGTTCTTGAGCCAAATTTGATTTTTCTGTTTCGATTTGAGTTCAATTGATGATTGAAAACATTTTATTGGATCATTTGAAACACAAGTCGTTTTATAACCTTTTGCTAAAGCTTTGTAAAACTCAAAAATAAATTTTTTTTTTTTTTAACTAGCGACGAACAGTATGTCTGTTTTGATTTTTTTTTTTTTTTTTTTGCTTATTAATCTAGTATCTCTGTTATCAAGTATTTACGGGAGCATTGGATATAATAAAAACGAACAGTACAACTCTATATGATGAATTAGATTCCTGGTTGAGTTAATGATGAAGAAGAAGTGGAAACAAAAGGGAACGGTTTATATATTTTTAGAATAGATACAATTCAGAAAAGGCAAGGCAGATCAGAGGGTTAAGAGGGGTGTCGGGTTATCAGAGGGTCACGAGTTCGAGTCCTGGCAGGGACATATTTTTTTATCCAGTTGATTGAGGTAGTTTTTCATGTTATTATTATTATTATTATTAATATTATTATTATTATTATTATTATTATTATTATTATTATTATTATTATTATTATTATTATTATTATTATTATTATTATTATCATTATTATTGTTATTAATTGTTGTTATTATTAATTATTACTAATGTTACTAGTATTATAATTATAGTTATTATTATCATTACTATTATTACTAAAATAAGTATAGTTATCATTTATTATTGTTATCATGATATAAATATAATTACAATTACAAATATTATTATTATTATTATCATTGTTATTATTGGTATTATTGTTATAGCTATCACTAGTAGTAAAAATTATCATTTTAGTTATTATTATTATCAGTAGTAGTAGTAGTATTATTATTAACATAAATATCATTCTTAACAATGTCATTATTATTATTAGTATTATTATGATGAATATGTTTAATATTATTATTATTATGAAAATAATATAGATTATTATTATTTTCATGGATATTAGTATTAATATCTTTTTATGAACAAAATTAACATAAGTAATATTGGATATATTATCACAAGTATTATTATTATTATTATTATGTAAGTTATAAAAGATATCAATCGATACATAAATATATTTTTATCATATAAAAACTCTAGTATAAGTTTTTATTTTATTTATTACCTATTATAAAGAAAGATAAATATTAGTATGTATATAAAATATATAAATTAAATATAGTAAATTTAACTAAATAACATAAAATATAACAAGCATATCATAAATAACAATATATATATATATATATATATATATATATATATATATATATATATATATATATATATATATATATATATATATATGTGTGTGTGTGTGTGTGTGTGTGTGTGTGTGTGTGTGTGTATGTGTGTGTGTGTGTTCGATTACAATTATGTATATTAATAATTATACAAATGATATAGGTTCGTGAATCTGAGGCCAACCCTATACTTGTTCAATGTCGTCATATGTATTTTTACTACAAAATACATTAGGTGAGTTCATTTGCTCCCTTTTACTCTTTACATTTTTGGGACTGAGAATACATGCGCTGTTTCTACAACTACTTTATTAAATGCTTTTGAAATATATTTTGAACTGTGAATACTTGCAAATGCTTTATTAACTGTTTTACAATATTTATATGCGTGAGTTTCATTATTCCCTTTTTATATACATTTTGGGCTGAGAATACATGAAAGTGCTTTATTAACTGTTTTACAATATTTATATGCGTGAGTTCATTTGCTCCCTTTTACTCTTTACATTTTTGGGACTGAGAATACATGCACTGTTTCTACAACTGCTTTATTAAATGCTTTTGAAATATATTTTGAACTGCGAATACATGTAAATGCTTTATTAACTGTTTTACAATATTTATATGCGTGAGTTTCATTTGCCTTTTTACCCTTTATATTTTTGGGCTGAGAATACATGTGCAATTTTTATAAATGTTTTACGAAATAGACACAAGTAATCGAAACTACATTATATGGTTGAATTATCGAAATCGAATATGCCCCTTTTTATTAAGTTTGGTAATCTAAGAATTAGGGAACAGACACCCTAATTGACGCGAACTCTAAAGATAGATCTATCGGGCCCAACAAGCCCCGTCCAAAGTACCGGATGCTTTAGTACTTCGAAATTTATATCATGTCCGAAGGAGGATCCCGGAATGATGGGGATATTCTTATATGCATATTGTGAATGTCGGTTACCAGGTGTTCAATCCATATGAATGATTTTTGTCTCTATGCATGGGACGTATGTTTATGAGAATTGGAAATATGGAATCTTGTGGTCTATTAAAATTATGAAATGATTATTTATGCTAAATTAATGAACTCACCAACCTTTTGGTTGACACTTTAAAGTATGTTTATTCTCAGGTACGAAAGAAATATTCCGCTGTGCATTTGCTCATCTTAGAGATATTACTTGGAGTCATTCATGATATATTTCAAAAGACGTTGCATTCAAGTCGTTGAGTTCATCAAGATTATTATTAAGTCAATTATAGTAAGATATATAACTAAATGGTATGCTTGTTGTCAACTTTCGATGAAATGAAAAATTGTCTTTTCAAAAACGAATGCAATGTTTGTAAAATGTATCATATAGAGGTCAAGTACCTCACGATGTAATCAACGGTTGTGAATCGTTTATAATCGATATGGACTTCGTCCGGATGGATTAGGACGGGTCGCTTCAGTTGGTATCAGAGCGGTGGTCTTAGCGAACCAGGTTTTGCATTAGAGTGTCTAACTAGTAGTTGTTTAGATGCATTAGTGAGTCTGGACTTCGATCGTGTCTGCATGTCAAAGGTTTTGCTTATCATTTCTAGTCGGAAATCATCTGCTTATCATCCTTAGAAAATTACCTGCTTATCATTCTTAGTCAAGACACATCTTACTGCAATGATTGCATGAATAGTATATAGACAAAATTTATATCTTAGCATATCTACTAATCCATATCTTAGCGTATCTGTCACTATACACTTTATCTGACACGTTTCCTTAATTTTCTCCGTAATTCATAGGATCTTTGGAAGTATGTATAGATATTCTATATATAATTAGAATATCATTCGATATTTGAAAATCATTTCATATCAAATACCCTTTAACTGATCGTGAGAGATGGATCCTACACCTAGCTTGGATTCCATTAGTTCCGGAAGCGATTTCGAGATGTATATTGAAGCAGACTCTGAAGTCAATGAACCAGAAGTGCCTCAACCATTTAGTTATTTTTCTTTCTGGAGGAGATGGGGGTGGGTCCGAGACTTACTCACTCGATGGAGAAATGAAGAAGCCGAGCCCTACCGCGAACCAAACTTACCTCCTAACATCGGAGAAAAACAATGTACTCACCGATGAACCTATGCGCAACACTGTATTCAACCTTCTTGCTAAAGTTTTCCACCTCGAAGGTCGCGTTACTGTAATCTCAGAAAATATTCAACCTCTACTTCCGAATACCAATCGAAGGGGAATATTAGAAGAAGTTAGGGAACTTCGAATTGATAATCAAGATCTATCGAATCAGATGAGTGGATGGATAGAAATGATAGAGGGTAGGATAGAAACCCTGACAAGAATGGTGCGTGAATTACAAGCTATACTTACTACTCCAACATCATCATCAACCTCAGCACCAACAACACTTGTAGCACCGACAGCAACAGTACCACCATCAGTAGCACCAGCAGCATAACCAGTACCAACAACAACAACATCATCACACTTCTCAACCTCGCAATCTATACCTCAAGCATAATCATCGTTCTACGAATCGTTCTACATAAACTATCTTCGTCCTTCATGGCAATTATGTAATCTCTAATGTTTTAGAGATTATGTACTATAGTTCTAGCCGTAAATCTGATGAGTTTAATATCACATTGACTCATTAAATCCATGATTACGTCTGAAGAAAATATATATGTATATATATTTTTTCATAGAGATTGTAATTAAAATTTTTATTGTACAAACTGTTAATGGTAAAAATATTTTAACGGGTAGGTAATACCCGAGGAATATTTAGATTTCGCATTAATAAGTTACACTGTACATTCTTCAAATCTGATTCAACAGTCATTTACTATCCTATTTACATCCACAGATATACGTAACCATTCACCACAGAATAATCGTTTTTCATTCAATTTCATATTTGGATTTTGATTTATCAGAATTCAACAAGTGGCATAATGAAGAAAACATTGGACAAAATAAAATTTGTTAGAAACAAACAAATTAACTATGAGAAATTTTATTAAGAATCCACGTTAACTGTTCCTAGCTAACTGATTACATTTTATTTATCGCAGTTTATTTATCGCAATTTAATTATCGCAATTTTATTTATCGTCATTTAATTTCTGTTATTTACTTTATGCATTTTATTTATCGTCATTTAAATTCTGTATTTATTTTAATCACTTTAAATATCGGGACACGTATACAAGGTTTTGACATATCATATCGACGCATCTATATATATTATTTGGAATAACCATAGACACTCTATATGCAGTAATGTTGGAGTTAGCTATACAGGGTTGAGGTTGATTCTACAATAATATATATAGTTTGAGTTGTGATCGAGTCTGAGACATGTATACGGGTCACGATACGTATTAATTAATTCGAATATTATATAGTAACCTATATATGAATTATTATTTGTACACTGCGAACTGTGGACTATCAACATTGGATAATTAAAATGAATTAAAATATTGATTATAACATATGAAACTAAATAATTCTTCAAGTTTGCCACTTGATTTCATCCTAAACTTCATTTGTATCTTGACGATTACAATCTGCGTCCAAACCATTCGTAATTCTTGAAAACACCTCAATCGAGAGGATGAACCAACCGCACTTCATCAACGTAAGAAGAGATTTATGCATATAGTTATGCACTTGAAAACTCTTGGAAGCTGAGTAAACGTTTAACACGTATCTGTGCTAATTCCTTTAGTATTATTATTACCAAAAATGACTTGGTAATTCCTATTAAAGTAGCAAATTTTGTCACAGCTCCAGCAAATCAACTTTGACTTTCGTTCAGATTAAACTTATTATAACTTGATTTATAAGCCTGCCTTTCATCATCGTTACCGGGGTACTGTTTACATTTCACCACATTAACAGAAACTTATCAGCAACTTCATTACTCATCGACTTAAGTTCTCCGAAGAATCATTATATTTGTTCGTTAAAACCCAATCATATACTCATCCGCGTTTTGTAACGATAATTGCCGTACCAGTTACCGAGAATCAGCAATCAGTATTTTGAAACCTCGCAGCACGTCTACATCAACAGTTATATGTATACATATAACAATTATCTCTTAGAATTATGATGTTTCATTCTAAAATTTTGAAAAGCATCCAGCCTACGAATCAATACTTTGAACTTTGAAAAAGTTGAATGAAACAGCAGAAACTATAGGTAACTGTAAACGACCTCAACAGCCAAAAGTTGATGATAAAGAATTGTATGTTGGCAAAGCTCAGAAAAAGTTTGAAACTGAAAAACTAATTGAGCAAACTATGAAGGAGTCTCTGAACAAATCACAAGGACTAAATTTGTACATTAAGAATCCTGATGATTCTGTTTCTGATGAAATCATTAGCGAATACCTTGCTTCTGACTCCAAACTCGTGCGGACAAATTTTCTTCACCATTTTTCGATATTAGAAATTCCAAGATATCATCGTATCTTTCATTATAAATATTCTCCATATTTCTGAAGATATTTTCATAACTGTTCTTATCTGAAATCATTAATCTCATCTTGCTATCAGTGTTACATCATATAGAAACTGTTGGTTTCTATATTCTGTAAAATTTCGAGTTTAAAATATGAATGTTATTGAAGTAATGTTGGGAACTGATGCATGAGTTAGTATAATATAATGACACTTGATCAACGTGATTATATTACAGTAAGTCATGCTGAGTTTCTAAATGGAACATGATGATTCACAGATTATAACGTCATCATGTGTCATGTTACATAACTTTTTCATTCTGATTAACTTCTGAACATATCAAGAAAATATATTCGTGATCGTTCTATTCTCAGAGATTCTGGTAATTTGACAAATTAAATCGTGCTAATACATTCTTTCTTATTTAGAACATGATGTTTATCCGAAATTCCATACTTATGAATTCTGGACCGTTACTCGCGTTACTAGAGGTCGGGAGGATAATAAAAAGGCAAAGAGCTCCAAATTATAAGAGAAAATGTAAAGCCCAATGACGACACGGAGGTTACAAACTGTGGATATTAATACGAATAGCAATATAAAGACACGGTATAATTAAGAATAGTATCACCCCAAGGTAATAGTAGAAGTAAACAGATTCTTCTGATGGAAGATTGAAAAGAAGGATGACAGAAATAATAATTAGGAAAATATTAGGGATTAGAACTGGACTAAGCATTTTCACAATCTTTTGGATGTATGAACTAAGAAAGAAAGTATAGGAATGGTGAGAATAATGGGACGGAAGAGCTTACTTTATAATGGAAATATCAGACAGAGTAATCAAGGCAGATCATTGCATTTATTTATGGAGATCTTAATTTCATTATTCGCCAAAGAATCAAATCTTTTAGATTTCAAAGATTTCTTTAGATCCCTTGAATTCAGGAATTCAACCAAGACAACGCCAAAAGTTAAGACGCACCTTATTTTCTAAAACCAACCATGACTACGTCACCAGTTAAGACGAATTCCTATTCCTCATTTCACTCTGTTATAATAGCTTCAGTCATACGCTTCGAGTAAACGAATTGTTTTATCCATATTACTCAATGATGATAAAACTCTAATTATCAACTCATATTTGTCATGAAAACATTTTTATTGTTAGCCATGACCACCTCACTCAAATTTCGGGACGAAATTTCTTTAACGGGTAGGTACTGTGATGACCCGGGAATTTCTGACCAAATTTAAATTTAATCCTTATATGTTCCTGACACGATAAGCAAAGTCTGTAATATTGAGTCTTAAAATTTTTGAACTGTTTTCATATATTCATTTGACCTTAAACTGTTCCTGACGATTCACGAACAATTGTATATAATTAAATATGTATACTTATATGTATAAATGTAAATATATATAAATATAAATGAAAGTGTATATATATAATAAACTGAATTAATAAAATACACTTTAATTAATTGGAATTAAGAATGTAAAATGTTAAATAAAATAATTAAGTTACTATTAAAATAAATACATACAAATATATATATATATAATTTATAATTAGTTGTAATATATATATATATATATATATATATATATATATATATATATATATATATATATATATATATATATATATATATATATTAAATAAATGTTATCATACAATATAATATTGGATATTATATTAAATGTAGTTACCAGTATAGTTATTATATATTTATATTCAATATTAATAATATTATTAAAACCCATTATATGAGATTCAATACATTTGAGTTATTATAATTACTAATAATATTGTCATCGTTGTTAACATCATTATTATTATTATAACCGGTAGTAAAGTTGAAATTTTAATTATTATGATTAATATTAGTGATATTATTAGATATAAATATTATATTGAACAGTTAAAAATAAATAATATTATCATTAATAAAATTATTATTATCATTGTTATAACTATTATTATAGTTTTTATAATTTATTATTGTTAGTTTTATTATTATTAATATGATTATTGCTATTATTATTGACATTATCATTATTAGTATTAGTATATTTTATTATTATTATTATTATTAGTATTATTAGTTTTCTTAACCAAATTAATAATATTAAAATATTTTATTAATAAAGTGATAGCAATAATTTATCTAATATAAACCTTATATAAATACAAATATAATCGGTATATAAATGTAATATAGATACACTCCGTATATACATAGCTACATACATATATTATCAGTATTTTATTATTATTATTTATTATTATTAATAGAATTATTATTATTAATGTAACTATGGGTATTTACTAGTAAATTTAATATAACAAGCGATTATATACCGAATCTGTTTTATCATTATTAATCTTTAGTAGGTGTTGAATTTTATCTATAACTCTGTACTAGAACGAATCCAGTAACAGTTTTATCCAAACACAGTTGCCATCTATTTCACCATTATTTTTTTTTATTATTTCTGTACTGAAAAATTGTATTTTATGTCGACATAATTGAATAAATAACAAACGATTACTCTATGTTTTTTTTAACGTATTCATTCAACCTTATATCATCAATTATCATTTACAAGCCATACAACTGGTTCAATTATATTCATATAAACCAAACTTTATAAAAAAGCCCGATATGCTCTGTATGTATATATTTTTGGCAAAATCACGAATTCGAATTTGTTCTCAAAATCTGTAAGTGTGGTTTTGTTAGGATCATGTTACTCAAGCTTTATTCAAAATCCCAAGTTCCAATTCTTAGAAACGAAGACGAATTTTGAGGTCAAGGTTTTTGCTTCAAAAAGTCAACTTTTGTTCTTGAGCCAAATTTGATTTTTTTGTTTCGATTTGAGTTCAATTGATGATTGAAAACGTTTTATTGGATCATTTGAAACACAAGTCATTTTATAACCTTTTGCTAAAACTTTGTAAAACTCAAAAATCAGTTTTTTTTTTGTTTTGTAACTAGCGACGATCAGCATGTCTGTTTTGAAATTTTTTTTTTATTATTATTATTAATCTAGTATCTCTGTTATCAAGTATTTACGGGAGCATTGGATATAATAAAAACGAACAGTACAACTCTATATGATGAATTAGATTCCTGGGTGAGTTAATGAAGAAGAAGAAGAAGTGGAAACAAAAGGGAACGGTTTATATATTTTTAGAATAGATACAATTCAGAAAAGGCAAGGCAGATCAGAGGGTTAAGAGGGGTGTCGGGTTATCAGAGGGTTACGAGTTCGAGTCCTGGCAGGGACATATTTTTTTATCCAGTTGATTGAGGTAGTTTTTCATATTATTATTATTATTATTATTATTATTATTATTATTATTATTATTATTATTATTATTATTATTATTATTATTATTATTATTATTATTATTATCATTATTATTGTTATTAATTGTTGTTATTATTAATTATTACTAATGTTACTAGTATTATAATTATAGTTATTATTATCATTACTATTATTACTAAAATAAGTATAGTTATCATTTATTATTGTTATCATGATATAAATATAATTACAATTACAAATATTATTATTATTATTATCATTGTTATTATTGGTATTATTGTTATAGCTATCACTAGTAGTAAAAATTATCATTTTAGTTATTATTATTATCAGTAGTAGTAGTAGTATTATTATTAACATAAATATCATTCTTAACAATGTCATTATTATTATTAGTATTATTATGATGAATATGTTTAATATTATTATTATTATGAAAATAATATAGATTATTATTATTTTCATGGATATAAGTATTAATATCTTTTTATGAACAAAATTAACATAAGTAATATTGGATATATTATCACAAGTATTATTATTATTATTATTATGTAAGTTATAAAAGATATCAATCGATACATAAATATATTTTTATCATATAAAAACTCTAGTATAAGTTTTTATTTTATTTATTACCTATTATAAAGAAAGATAAATATTAGTATGTATATAAAATATATAAATTAAATATAGTAAATTTAACTAAATAACATAAAATATAACAAGCATATCATAAATAACAATATATATATATATATATATATATATATATATATATATATATATATATATATATATATATATATATATATATATGTATATATATATATATATATATATATATATATATATATATATATATATATATATATGTGTGTGTGTGTGTGTTCGATTACAATTATGTATATTAATAATTATACAAATGATATAGGTTCGTGAATCCGAGGTCAACCCTATACTTGTTCAATGTCGTCATATATATTTTTACTACAAAATACATTAGGTGAGTTCATTTGCTCCCTTTTACTCTTTACATTTTTGGGACTGAGAATACATGCGCTATTTCTACAACTACTTTATTAAATGCTTTTGAAATATATTTTGAACTGCGAATACATGCAAATGCTTTATTAACTGTTTTACAATATTTATATGCGTGAGTTTCATTATTCCCTTTTTATATACATTTTGGGCTGAGAATACATGAAAGTGCTTTATTAACTGTTTTACAATATTTATATGCGTGAGTTCATTTGCTCCCTTTTACTCTTTACATTTTTGGGACTGAGAATACTTGCGATGTTTCTACAACTTTTTTATTAAATGCTTTTGATATATATTTTGAACTGCGAATACATGCAAATGCTTTATTAAGTGTTTTACAATATTTATATGGGTGAGTTTCATTTGCCTTTTTACCCTTTATATTTTTGGGCTGAGAATACATGCGCAATTTTTATAAATGTTTTACGAAATAGACACAAGTAATCGAAACTACATTATATGGTTGAATTATCGAAATCGAATTTGCCCCTTTTTATTAAGTCTGGTAATCTAAGAATTAGGGAACAGACACCCTAATTGACGCGAACTCTAACGATAGATCTATCGGGCCCAACAAGCCCCTTCCAAAGTACCGGATGCTTTAGTACTTCGAAATTTATATCATGTCCGAAGGAGGATCCCAGAATGATGGGGATATTCTTATATGCATATTGTGAATGTCGGTTACCAGGTGTTCAATCCATATGAATGATTTTTGTCTCTATGCATGGGACGTATGTTTATGAGAATTGGAAATATGGAAACTTGTGGTCTATTAAAATTATGAAATGATTATTTATGCTAAATTAATGAACTCATCAACCTTTTGGTTGACACTTTAAAATATGTTTATTCTCAATTACGAAAGAAATCTTCTGCTATGCATTTGCTCATCTTAGAGATATTACTTGGAGTCATTCATGACATATTTCAAAAGACGTTGCATTCGAGTCTTTGAGTTCATCAAGATTATTATTAAGTCAATTATAGTAAGATATATTACTAAATGGTATGCATGTTGTCAACTTTCGATGAAATGAAAGATTGTCTTTTCAAAAACGAATGCAATGTTTGTAAAATGTATCATATAGAGGTCAAGTACCTCGCGATGTAATCAACGGTTGTGAATCGTTTATAATCGATATGGACTTCGTCCGGATAGATTAGGACGGGTCGCTTCAACAACCGAACCTATAAAAAGGTAAACAACGAAAGGGTAATCAAAGCTTAGTGAATGCAATAATTACACATACATATATATAACTCATCTATTTGCAATCACATTCACCAAATACCTCATACGAACTTGTAACTCAATTAGCATGTCATCGTACCCAAAACATTTAACAAGTCGTACATTAACACGAAACCGCATTAGCATATACTCAACACTATATATATATATATATATATATATATATATATATATATATATATATATATATATATATATATATATATATATATATATATATATAAATAATATGCTAAATAAACGACAATCTCAATATGGTTAACCATAAACGCTATGGTGCTACCGGCTCGTGGTTCACATCATACGCAATTGAGTAATACTCTTTTATAGTGCTACCGGCTCGTGGTTCACACTCGATGGTACCGGCTCGTGGTTCACATCTAGTTTATACTGCTACCGGCTCATGGTTCACACTCGATGCTACTGGCTCGTGGTTCACATCTTGTTTATAGTGCTACCGGCTCGTGGTTCACACTCGATGCTACCGGCTCGTGGTTCACATCTTATTGCACACATGTTATGGCACTACCGGCTCGATGGTTCATACCATAACACTCACAAATAAACGCGTCATATACACATACGTATAATTACTCCACTCACCTCAAAATCTCTTATGAAAGATAATCAAGCTCGGAAATCTTCAATGTAACGTACCTATTACATTATACATAATATCAATCACAAACTCAAGTTGGTCAACCAATTAAAACTCCATTCTAGTGTATCTTGACCCATGGTGCAATTTTGACCCATTCACACCCTTAACCCTAATATTTGGGTTAACATCCCCAAAACCCTAATCATTAGCCAAGTTAGGTTTAAAACGTATTTCAACACAAGGTTCATGCATTACACAACAACATTAACTAACTTTGGTCCATCTTGACCCATTTGACCAAATTAAGGTCAACACACCCATTCCGGGTCATCCCCCAACCACACAACGCCCATTTACTTATCTCTAGGTGTGCTAGTAATTAACTAACTAATTTAAGCTCATAAACATCAATTAATACTTCAAAAAACCCTAGTTAATCATCTTTAGGTCTTCATGACCCAAATTCACCCAAAACACCCAATTTACTAACAAAGTGGGTTTTAAGTTCACCATTAACCCTAACACTAACCCTTTCACAAAATTAAATTAGGAAATCAAGATTAGAGCATACCACTACAATCAAAACGTAGCTAGAGGATAGATGAAAAACTTTAATGCTTGCACTTAGACCCGAAGTCAGATTAGAATTAACCATGAAAGTACCTGAGACAACTTCGTTCGATTGTTTGGCTTCATCGTTGGTCATCAAATAATTGCGACCCCTAGCCATACCCGCCGCCTTCTCTAACCGCTTAACATTATCATTGCGCAACTCGGGACACTCGGGCCTTTTGTGCCCCTCCTTACCACAATTAAAACAAGTAAGCTTGGTCGTCGCCTTGGTACAATCACGGGCGATGTGCCCTCTTTGATTACAATTATAACACGTGGGTTCGAAACCTCCGGAAGCACCCTTCTTCACACTATTAACGCTCTCGGAGCCTTTCTTATTCTTTTTATTTGAAAAGTTCGAATAACTCGAACCTTCAAACTTTCTCTTCGAAAAAGTGAAATCGCTTTTCCTCGCAACCTCCGGTTCAAAACCCCTAGCCAATTCGTATAAATCTTCGAAAGACTTAGCCATACCCCGGCTAATCTTACCCTTCAACTCATCACTTAAAGTACGGTAGAAATCTAGCATCAACTTGTGATCATCACCAACGTACTCCGGACAAAAATGAGTCTTCGCCAAGAAGGTAGACTTGAGAGTAACCAGTTCCATTGAACCTTGTCGCAAATGGTGCAACTCGTCCCGGATTTTATCAAGATCGGAAGAAGTTCGGTATTCTTGGAAAAATTCCTTCTTAAACTCTTCCCATGTCAAGCACATGCATTGCTCTTCACCATATAATTTGATTTTATCGTCCCACCACAATTTGCCCTCTTCGCGCAACATGCTAGACCCATACCTCGTCTTCTTCTCGGGAGGACACTCTGTGGTACGGAACGCTCCCTCGATATCGGAAATCCAACAAGTGCTTTTCAATGGATCCCTCACCCCATTAAACATCGGAGGTTGAGTATCCTTGAAATTTTTATAGTGGAAGTCCCGCCTTCCACCCCCACCATTACCTTCACCCCCTTCACCTCGAGGATAAATGTTTCTAGCCTCTAAATCCTCCTCTATTGCGGCTTTCATTCGATCATTGATCATTTCGGTCACTTGTCCATCGACCGACTCTTGGAAGACCTTTCGGACATCGTCAAGAAAATCCTTCTTTAGCCTTTTAAAGATGGCCTCAACCTTGGCCGTGAGTTCAACGTCCTCACTTGTACTTCCGTCATTGGTGTCGTGTCCATTTCTCATCTTCATTCTATAAAATGAAGTAAATTAAGCAACAAAACAAAAGGACTTAACACATATGTATATACATATACACCACACTACCCCATCTTGCTCAACAATCGTCGTACATCACTTGTTTGACACGATTTGAACCCGTAACAATGGTAGCTAATCATTATTACGCGAGCACATCGCATTAACTCACTAGTACTACGTCTTTTTCGCTTGATGATTTCAAATGCCACACAAAACAATAGCGCGTGATTAGTTCACATAAACCTATGCACTAGCCAAAACCCGATTCGACCCAAAGTCCTACAAGTCCCGCATAATGCGCACACAAAAAGTCTAAGTCTAGGCGCCTATCTCAAGTCACCTAAATCCCTTAGACCATGCTCTGATACCACTTGTAACAACCCAAACCAAATCGCAATCGAACCCGCTTGAAATATAACAAAAAAAAAATTTGTTTGATCAGCAAATGTCGCGGCGCGCTAGAAGGCCGCACGGCGCGCCATTCTGGTCTGTCCCAAAAGTCTTGAAATGCGAAAAAGATTGGCCACTTCCCGACATAATTAGACAAAAAACTTTTAACAACATATCCAAATATGTAAAACTAACACATTCCATTAATAAAATGATTTTTACGAAGCGGGGCCCACATCGGCCGTTTTTCGAGTTTAATACAAAATATGAGTTTCGACCATCAAAAAGTTTAAGTACCAAACTACACTACGAGCATGGTGTTTGGGATTAAACTACCCAAGTCTCGGTCAAACTCCAAAAGCTAAATATCTCAAAAGCGTTCTCTAACAACGACGGGATCTTTAATCAAAGATGATGCCTTTACCCTTGTCCACAACCGAACCTATAAAAAGGTAAACAACGAGAGGGTAAGCAAAGCTTAGTGAATGCAATAATTACACATACATATATATAACTCATCTATTTACAATCACATTCACCAAATACCTCATACGAACTTGTAACTCAATTAGCATGTCATCGTACCCAAAACATTTAACAAGTCGTACATTAACACGAAACCGCATTATATATATATATATATATATATATATATATATATATATATATATATATATATATATATATATATATATATATATATATATATATATATATATATATATATATATATATATATATATATAACAATATGCTAAATAAACGACAATCTCAATATGGTTAACCATAAACGCTATGGTGCTACCGGCTCGTGGTTCACACCATACGCAATTGAGTCATACTCTTTTATAGTGCTACCGGCTCGTGGTTCACACTTGATGCTACTGGCTCGTGGTTCACATCTAGTTTATAGTGTTACCGGCTCGTGGTTCACACTCGATGCTACCGGCTCGTGGTTCACATCTAGTTTATAGTGCTACCGGCTCGTGGTTCACACTTGATGCTACCGGCTCGTGGTTCACATCTTATCGCACACATGTTATGGCACTACCAGCTCGATGGTTCATACCATAACACCCACAAATAAACGCATCATATACACATACGTATAATTACTCCACTCACCTCAAAATCTCTTGTGAAAGATAATCAAGCTCGGAAATCTTCAATGTAATGTACCTATTACATTATACATAATATCAATCACAAACTCAAGTTGGTCAACCAACTAAAACTCCATTCTAGTGTATCTTGACCCATGGTGCAATTTTGACCCATTCACACCCTTAACCCTAATATTTGGGTTAACATCTCCAAAACCCTAATCGTTAGCCAAGTTAGGTTTAAAACGCATTTCAACACAAGGTTCATGCATTACACAACAACATTAACTAACTTTGGTCCATCTTGACCCATTTGACCAAATTAAGGTCAACACACCCATTTCGGGTTATCCCCCAACCACACAATGCCCATTTACTTATCTCTAGGTGTTCTAGTAATTAACTAACTAATTTAAGCTCATAAACATCAATTAATACTTCGAAAAACCCTAGTTAATCATCTTTAGGTCTTCATGACCCAAATTCACCCAAAACACCCAATTTACTAACAAAGTGGGTTTTAAGTTCACCATTAACCCTAACACTAACCCTTTCACAAAATTATATTAGGAAATCAAGATTAGAGCATACCACTACAATCAAAACGTAGCTAGAGGATAGATGAACAACTTTAATGCTTGCACTTAGACCCGAAATCGGCTTCTGAAATGTCCCGTTCATATTGATTATAAACGTTCCATATTAATTGATTTCGTTGCGAGGTTTTGACCTCTATATGAGACGTTTTTCAAAGACTGTATTCATTTTTAAAACAACCATAACCTTTATTTTATCAATAAAGTTTTTAAAAGCATTACGTAGATTATCAAATAATGATAATCTAAAATATACTGTTTACACATGACCATTACATAATGGTTTACAATAGAAATATATTACATCGACATATGTTTCTTGAATGCAGTTTTTACACAATATCATACAAACATGGACTCCAAATCTTGTCCTTATTTTAGTATGCAACAGCAGAAGCTCTTAGTATTCACCTGAGAATAAACATGCTTTAAACGTCAACAAAAATGTTAGTGAGTTATAGGTTTAACCTATATATATCAAATCATAACAATAGACCACAAGATTTCATATTTCAATACACATCCCATACATAGAGATAAAAATCATTCATATGGTGAACACCTGGTAACCGACATTAACAAGATGCATATATAAGAATATCCCCATCATTCCGGGACACCCTTCGGATATGATATAAATTTCGAAGTACTAAAGCATCCGGTACTTTGGATGGGGTTTGTAGGCCCAATAGATCTATCTTTAGGATTCGCGTCAATTAGGGTGTCTGTTCCCTAATTCTTAGATTACCAGACTTAATAAAAAGGGGGCATATTCGATTTTGATAATTCAACCATAGAATGTAGTTTCACGTACTTGTGTCTATTTTGTAAATCATTTATAAAACCTGCATGTATTCTCATCCCAAAAATATTAGATTTTAAAAGTGAGACTATAACTCACTTTCACAGATATTTCCTTCCTCGAAAATAAGACTTGGCCACGGATCGATTCACGAACCTATACAAATATGTACATATATATCAAAGTATGATCAAAATATAATTACAACCATTTTTATTATGTTTTAAAGATTTGAGTGTATTAAGTCAGTTGTCCTCGTTAGTAACCTACAACTAGTTGTCCATAGTTAGATGTACTGAAATAAATCGATATATATTATCTTGAACCAATCCACGACCCAGTGTATACACGTCTCAGGCTAGATCACAACTCAAAGTATATATATTTTTGGAATCAACCTCAACCCTGTATAGCTAACTCCAACATTACTGCATATAGAGTGTCTATGGTTGTTCCAAATAATATATATACATGGGTCGATATGATATGTCAAAACATTTGCATACGTGTCTATGGTATCCCAAGATTACATAATATATTAGAATACATGTATAATACAATATAAGTTAGCTAGGATATGATTTGTATAGATTTGTTAAACATTTCCCGTAGCTAAAAAGATCAAAAATATTCAATCTTGTTTTACCCATAACTTCTTCATTTTAAATCCATTTTAAGTGAATCAAATTGCCATGGTTTCATATTGAACTCTAATTTAAGAATTCAAACAGAAAAAGTATAGGTTTATAGTGGAAAATTTAAGTTACGTGTCAATTACTAAAGAGGTAGTCATTTCCGTCGAAAGAACGACATCTTGATGACCATTTTGAAAAACATACTTTCACTTTGAGTTTAACCAAGATTTTTGGATATAGTTTCATGTTCATATGAAAAATTATTTTCCCAGAAGAACAACTTTTAAATCAAAGTTTATCATAGTTTTTAATTATCCAAACAGCCCCCGGTTTCACTACGACAGCGCATATCCGATTTTATGGTGTTCATCGTGTTTCCAGGTTTTAAATCATTAAGTTAGCATATCATATAGATATAGAATATGTGTTTAGTTGATTTTAAAAGTCAAGTTAGAAGGATTAACTTTTGTTTGCGAACAAGTTTAGAATTAACTAAACTATGTTCTGGTGATTACAAGTTTAAACCTTCGAATAAGATAACTTTATATATATATGAATCGAATGATGTTATGAACATCATTACTACCTCAAGTTTTATGGATAAACCTACTAGAAAAGAGACAAATGGATCTAGCTTCAAAGGATCCTTGGATGGCTTGAAAGTTCTTGAAGCAGAATCATGACACGAAAACAAGTTCAAGTAAGATTTCCACTCGAAATAAGATTGTTATAGTTATAGAAATTGAATCAAAGTTTGAATATGAGTATTACCTTGTATTAGAAAGATATCTTACTGTAAATAAGAAAGATTTCTTGAGGTTGGATGATCACTTTACAAGATTGGAAGTAAGCTAGCAAACTTGGAAGTATTCTTGATTTTATGAAACAAGAACTTATAGAATTTATGAAGAACACTTAGAACTTGAAGATAGAACTTGAGAGAGATCACTTAGATGAAGAAAATTGAAGAATGAAAGTGTTTGTAGGTGTTTTTGGTCGTTGTTATATGGATTAGATATAAAGAATGTGTAATTTTGTTTTCATGTAAATAAGTCATGAATGATTACTCATATTTTTGTAATTTTATGAGATATTTCATGCTAGTTGCCAAATGATGGTTCCCACATGTGTTAGGTGACTCACATGGGCTGATAAGAGCTGATCATTGGAGTGTATATACCAATAGTACATACATCTAAAAGCTGTGTATTGTACGAGTACGAATACGGGTGCATACGAGTAGAATTGTTGATGAAACTGAACGAGGATGTAATTGTAAGCATTTTTGTTAAGTCGAAGTATTTTGATAAGTGTCTTGAAGTCTTTCAAAAGTGTATGAATACATATTAAAACACTACATGTATATACATCTTAACTGAGTCGTTAAGTCATCGTTAGTCGTTACATGTAAATGTTGATTTGAAACCTTTAAGTTAACGATTATGTTAAATGTTGTTAACCCAATTTTTATTATATCTAAAGATATGTTAAATTGTTATATTATCATGATATTATGATATATAATATATATTAGTATGATATATATACATTTAAATGTCGTTACAATGATAATCGTTACATATATGTCTCGTTTCGAAATCATTAAGTTAGTAGTCTTATTTTTACATATGTAGTTCATTGTTAATACACTTAATGATATATTTACTTATAGTTTAACATAATTAAACAAGTGTATCAATATCTTACTAGGTACATATGAATCATATTAAGATATTGATACACTTGGTTAATTATGTTAAATGATAAGTAAATATATTATTAAGTGTATTAACAATGAAATACATATGTAAAAATAAGACTACTAACTTAATGATTTCGAAACGAGACATATATGTAACGATTATCGTTGTAACGACATTTAACTGTATATATATCATACTAAGATATATTATATATCATAATATCATGATAATATAAAAATTTAACATCTCATTTGTTATAATAAATAATGGGTTAACAACATTCAACAAGATCGTTAACCTAAAGGTTTCAAAACAACATTCATGTAACGACTAACAATGACTTAATGACTCAGTTAAAATGTATATACATGTAATGTTTTAATATGTATTCATACACTTTTGAAAGACTTCAAGACACTTATCAAAATACTTCTACTTAACAAAAATGCTTACAATTACATCCTCGTTCAGTTTCCTCAACAATTCTACTCGTATGCACCCGTATTCGTACTCGTACAATACACAGCTTTTAGATGTATGTACTATTGGTATATACACTCCAATGATCAGCTCTTAGCAGCCCATGTGAGTCACCTAACACATGTGGGAACCATCATTTGGCAACTAGCATAAAATATCTCATAAAATTACAAAAATATGAGTAATCATTCATGGCTTATTTACATGAAAACAAAATTACATATCCTTTATATCTAATCCATACACCAACGACCAAAAACACCTACAAACACTTTTATTCTTCAATTTTCTTCATCTAATTGATCTCTCTCAAGTTCTATCTTCAAGTTCTAAGTGTTCTTCATAAATTCCAAAAGTTCTAGTTTCATAAAATCAAGAATACTTCCAAGATTGCAAGTTTACTTCCAAGTTTTCTAAATCCATTCCAAGTAATCATCCAAGATCAAGAAACCTTTGTTACTTACAGTAGGTTATCTTTCTAATACAAGGTAATAATCATATTCAAACTTTAATTCAATTTCTATAACTATAACAATCTTATTTCGAGTGGAAATCTTACTTGAAATTGTTTTCGTGTCATGATTCTGCTTCAAGAACTTTCAAGCCATCCAAGGATCCTTTGAAGCTAGATCTATTTTTTCATTTCCAGTAGGTTTATCCAAGGAACTTAAGGTAGTAATGATGTTCATAACATCATTCTATTCATACATATAAAGCTATCTTATTCGAAGGTTAAATTTGTAATCACTAGAACATAGTTTAGTTAATTCTAAACTTGTTCGCAAATAAAAGTTAATCCTTCTAACTTGACTTTTAAAATCAACTAAACACATATTCTATATCTATATTATTTGCTAACTTAATGATTTAAAACCTGGAAACACGAAAAACACCGTAAAACCGGATTTACGCCGTCGTAGTAACACCGCGGGCTGTTTTGGGTTAGTTAATTAAAAACTATGATAAACTTGATTTAAAAGTTGTTATTCTGGGAAAATGATTTTTATTATGAACATGAAACTATATCCAAAAATTATGGTTAAACTCAAAGTGGAAGTATGTTTTCTAAAATGGTCATCTAGACGTCGTTCTTTCGACTGAAATGACTACCTTTACAAAAATGACTTGTAACTTATTTTTCCAACTATAAACCTATACTTTTTCTGTTTAGATTCATGAAATAGAGTTCAATATGAAACCATAGCAATTTGATTCACTCAAAACGGATTTAAAATGAAGAAGTTATGGGTAAAACAAGATTGGATAATTTTTCTCATTTTAGCTACGTGAAAATTGGTAACAAATCTATTCCAACCATAACTTAATCAACTTGTATTGTATATTATGTAATCTTGAGATACCATAGAAACATATACAATGTTTCAACCTATCATGTCGACACATCTATATATATATTTCGGAACAACCATAGACACTCTATATGTGAATGTTGGAGTTTGCTATACAGGGTTGAGGTTGATTCCAAAATATATATAGTTTGAGTTGTGATCAATACTGAGATATGTATACACTGGGTCGTGGATTGATTCAAGATAATATTTATCGATTTATTTCTGTACATCTAATTGTGGACAACTAGTTGTTGGTTACTAACGAGGACAGCTGACTTAATAAACTTAAAACATCAAAATATATTAAAAGTGTTGTAAATATATTTTGAACATACTTTGATATATATGTATATATTGTTATAGGTTCGTGAATCAACCAGTGGCCAAGTCTTACTTCCCGATGAAGTAAAAATCTGTGAAAGTGAGTTATAGTCCCACTTTTAAAATCTAATATTTTTGGGATGAGAATACATGCAGGTTTTATAAATGATTTAAAAAATAGACACAAGTACATGAAACTACATTCTATGGTTGAATTATCGAAATCGAATATGCCCCTTTTTATTAAGTCTGGTAATCTAAGAATTAGGGAACAGACACCCTAATTGACGCGTATCCTAAAGATAGATCTATTGGGCCTAACAAACCCCATCCAAAGTACCGGATGCTTTAGTACTTCGAAATTTATATCATATCCAAAGGGTGTCCCGAAATGATGGGGATATTCTTATATATGCATCTTGTTAATGTCGGTTACCAGGTATTCACCATATGAATGATTTTTATCTCTATGTATGGGATGCATATTGAAATATGAAATCTTGTGGTCTATTGTTACGATTTGATATATATAGGTTAAACCTATAACTCACCAACATTTTTATTGACGTTTAAAGCATGTTTATTCTCAGGTAAATACTAACAGCTTCCGCTGTTGCATACTAAAATAAGGACAAGATTTGGAGTCCATGTTTGTATGATATTGTGTAAAAACTGCATTCAAGAAACTAATTTCGATGTAACATATTTGTATTGTAAACCATTATGTAATGGTCGTGTGTAAACAGAATATTTTAGATTATCATTATTTGATAATCTACGTAAAGCTTTTTAAACCTTTATTTATGAAATAAAGGTTATGGTTTGTTTTAAAAATGAATGCAGTCTTTGAAAAACGTCTCATATAGAGGTCAAAACCTCGCAACGAAATCAATTAATATGGAACGTTTTTAATCAATAAGAACGGGACATTTCAGTTGGTATCCGAGCGTTGGTCTTAGAGAACCAGAAAATTTGCATTAGTGTGTCTTATCGAGTTTGTTAGGATGCATTAGTGAGTCTGGACTTCGACCGTGTTTTCTTTAAAAATGATTGCTTAACATTTTTGTTGGAAACTATATATTATTAACATGTATATATTATGTGATATATTAATCTCTTAACATGTTTGATATTGTGTGATAGATGTCTACCTCTAGCACAAATCCCATTGACTCACCTAATAATAACGAAGAGTCGAATATATATTGGACTGATTCACAAGTTCCCGAAGAAGAACCGGAAGAAGAATCAGAACCGGAAGAAGAATCAGAACCGGAAGAGGAGGAACCGGAGGAGGAAATAGAACCGGTGGGGGAAATAATAAAACGGCTAAGTAAAAGAAAATCCTCAACCAACCGACCAAGGTGAATTATGCTCAATGGTGTTTTCGCCAAGGAAGTAAAATATTGGGAGGATTACCAATTCTCCGATGAATCGGATTCCGACGAGAATTCCGATGATGTTATAGAAATTACCCCAACTGAATTTAAAAAGGCAAAAGAAAATAATATGGGAAAGGGCATAAAAATAGAGAAATCTAATTTCAACCCCGATGAACTTTATATGTATCGTCAACCCCTGAAGCCCTTAAGTTGTAACAATGACCCGGGAACCTCTAAACCACCAGGTTTTTCTAAACCGTTGTGGAAAACGACAGCTCGTATTAGGGGAACATCATATATCCCTAGAAACTTGGCAAAATGAACCAAAACCGAAGAAGAAGAAGAAACGAGCGAGTCAGAATAAGATAGTTGTATTCGTGTGGTGTAATATATGTAATATAGTGTGCTTATGCTTTATGATATATGTAAAAATTGCTTGTATTAATAAGTATTTTTTTTTATGAATCTAACTCTTGTCTATTTTACAGTATAAAAACACAAAATAGATAGACAACCCAATATTTTAAGAGACCTACCCGGAGACATGATTGATGAAATCTTGTCTAGAGTCGGTCAGAATTCTTCGGCACAACTATTTACGGCGAAATCAGTTTGTAAGACATTCGAAGAACGTTCCAAGAATGTCTTGGTTTATAAGAGACTTTCCTTTGAAAGATGGGGGATATCACATTGGGAAACCCATAAGTTACGATGTGTTTACTTTGACGCATATATTTCGGGGAACCCAAATGCTATTTTACGCAACGGGTTAAGAAATTATTTTGACTCAATGTATCCGAATATAGGACTTCATGATTTAGAAAAAGCGGCTAACATGCAACATAAAGAATCATGCTATGTTTACGGGTTAGTAATGTTCGCTTCTCACCAAAGTGGGAAAAAGAACATCGGGCTACAACTATTAAACAAAACATTCCCACAAGTGACGGAGTCAGTAATTGGGGTAAGAAATGAGGTTTTTAGGTTATTACGAGACTGTTGGTCATTACGTAACCCTCTACCCTTTGATGACGTTACAACACACTGTCTAATCAACGGCCATAACGGTTATGTTCCACAAGACCAAGGATGGGAAGTAGTCCTAGTAAAACCAGAATGCATGACTTGTTTCTGGACGTATGAATTACGTGTCTTTATTGCCTTTGCTGAACGACTTGTGTACTAGCTAGAATTATCTTCACAACTATCTTGTATCAAAGTTATTGTGTGCTATATTTCATGCTTTATGTAAAATAAGCGGTATTGTAAGTTTGTAAAATATTGTATAAAAGTTTGAACGCGAAATATTATTATAATCAGTTTTTCATATAGAATTGTAGTAGTTGAATTGTATATTAGCTGCTAAGTATGAACTTAACGGGTAGGTACTACCCGAATTTAAACTTATAAAACGCTAATATGAAGAAAAAGCTTTTATAAATGAGTTCATATTATGCTACGAAATACTATTAACTACTCTTAATATTCTGTATGATTAACTTGTTCCATTTGACTATTTTGAAGGAAATGGCACCGACTACTCGACACACCGTGAATATGAATGAAGAGGAATTCCGTACTTTTCTAGCTTCAAACATAGCCGCATTACAGGCTGTGCTACATACCAACAATTACCTTGGATCTAGCCGTACAGGAAATCGTGTAGGATGCACCTACAAAGAATTCACTGCCTGCAAACCTTTGGAATTTGATGGAACCGAAGGACCGATCGGATTGAAACGGTGGACCGAGAAGGTCGAATCGATGTTTGCCATAAGTAAGTGTACTGAAGAGGATAAAGTGAAGTACGCTACACATACCTTCACAGGTTCTGCGTTAACATGGTGGAATACCTATCTAGAGCAAGTGGGACAAGATGATGCGTACGCACTACTGTGGTCAGCATTCAAGCACTTGATAAACGAGAAGTACCGTCCCAGAACCGAGGTCAATAAGCTCACGACAGAACTTAGAGGGTTACGAACTCAAGGATTTGATATTACCACGTACGAAAGACGATTCACAGAATTGTACCTATTGTATCCGGGAGCGTTCGAAGATGAGGAAGAGAAGGTCGACGCGTTTGTGAAAGGATTACCGGAAAGAATCCAAGAAGATATAAGTTCACACGAGCCCGCCGACATACAACAGGCATGTAGAATGGCTCACAAACTAGTGAACCAGATTGAGGAAAGAATTAAAGAACAGACGGCTGAAGAGGCCAATGTGAAGCAAGTCAAAAGAAAGTGGGAGGAAAATGGTGATAAGAATCACCAATACAACAACAACAGCAATTACAATAATAATCGCAACAATTATCCCAACAATCGCAACATCAATCGCAACTACAACAAACGGCACAACAACAACAACAACAACAACAACAACAACAACAACAACAACAACAACAACAACAACAACAACAACAACAACAATAACAACAACAACAACAGCAGCAACTACAACAGCAACTACAACAATCATCCCAACAACAATAACAACCGCAACAACAACAACAATCAGAAGCAGCTATGCCAAAGGTGTGAAAAGTATCACTCGGGGTTCTGCACCAAATTTTGCAACAAGTGTAAAAGAAATGGTCATAGCGCGGCAAAGTGTGAGGTCTACGGACCAGGGGTTAATAGAACGAAAGGAACAAATGGTGTCGGAACGAGTAATTGCGGAGCAAGTAGTGTCGGAGCAAGTTATGCCAATGTAGTTTGTTATAAATGTGGAAAACCGGGCCACATTATTAGAAATTGCCCGAACCAGGAGAACACGAATGGACAAGGATGCGGAAGAGTTTTCAATATTAATGCGGCAGAGGCACAGGAAGACCCGGAGCTTGTTATGGGTACGTTTCTTGTTGATAATAAATCTGCTTACGTTTTATTTGATTCGGGTGCGGATAGAAGCTATATGAGTAGAGATTTTTGTGCTAAATTAAGTTGTCCATTGACGCCATTGGATAGTAATTTTTTACTTGAATTAGCAAACGGTAAATTAATTTCAGCAGATAATATATGCCGGAATCGAGAAATTAAACTGGGTAGCGAAATATTTAAGATTGATTTGATACCAGTATAGTTAGGGAGTTTTGATGTAATAGTTGGCATGGACTGGCTGAAGAAGGTGAAAGCAGAGATCGTATGTTATAAAAATGCAATTCGCATTGTACGAGAAGAAGGAGAACCCTTAATGGTGTACGGAGAAAAGGGCAACATGAAGCTACATCTTATTAGTAATTTGAAGGTATAAAAACTAATAAGAAAAGGTTGATATGCTGTTCTAGCACACGTCGAGAAAGTACAAACTGAAGAAAAGAGCATCAATGATGTTCCCGTCGCAAAATAATTTCCCGATGTATTTCCGAAAGAATTACCGGGACTACCTCCACATCGATATGTTGAATTTCAAATAGATCTTGTACCAGGAGCTGCACCAATAGCTCGTGCTCCTTATAGACTCGCACCCAGCGAGATGAAAGAACTGCAAAGCCAACTGCAAGAACTATTAGAACGTGGTTTCATTCAACCAAGCACATCACTATGGGGAGCTCCTGTTTTGTTTGTCAAGAAGAAGGATGGTACATTTAGGTTGTGTATTGACTACATAGAGTTGAATAAACTTACCATCAAAAACCGTTATCCAATGCCGAGAATTGACGACTTATTTGATCAACTACAAGGCTCGTCGGTTTTTTCGAAGATTGATTTACGTTCTGGATATCATCAAATGCGAGTAAAGGAGGATGATATTCCAAAAACTGCTTTTAGGACGCGTTATGATCATTACGAGTTTATGGTTATGCCGTTTGGATTGACTAACGCACCAGCTGTGTTCATGGACCTTATGAACCGAGTGTGTGGGCCATATCTTGACAAGTTTGTCATTGTTTTCATCGATGACATACTTATTTACTCAAAGAATGATCAAGAGCACGAAGAACATTTGAGAAAAGTGCTAGAAGTATTGAGGAAAGAAAAACTGTACGCTAAGTTTTCAAAGTGTGCATTTTGGTTGGAAGAAGTTCAATTCCTCGGTCACATAGTGAACAAAGAAGGTATCCAGGTGGACCCAGCAAAGATCGAAACCGTTGAAAAGTGGGAAACCCCAAAAACTCCGAAGCATATACGTCAATTTTTAGGATTGGCTGGTTACTACAGAAGATTCATCCAAGATTTCTCCAAAATAGCAAAACCCTTGACTGCATTAACGCATAAAGGGAAGAAATTTGAATGGAAGGATGAACAAAAGAAGGCGTTTCAATTATTGAAGAAAAAGCTAACTACGGCACCTATATTGTCATTGCCTGAAGGGAATGATGATTTTGTGATTTATTGTGACGCATCAAAGCAAGGTCTCGGTTGTGTATTAATGCAACGGACGAAGGTGATTGCTTATGCGTCTAGACAATTGAAGATTCACGAGCAAAATTATACGACGCATGATTTGGAATTAGGCGCGGTTGTTTTTGCATTAAAGACTTGGAGGCACTACTTATATGGGGTCAAAAGTATTATATATACCGACCACAAAAGTCTTCAACAAATATTTAATCAGAAACAACTGAATATGAGGCAGCGTAGGTGGATTGAATTGTTGAATGATTACGACTTTGAGATTCGTTACCACCCGGGGAAGGCAAATGTGGTAGCCGACGCCTTGAGCAGAAAGGATAGAGAACCCATTCGAGTAAAATCTATGAATATAATGATTCACACTAACCTTACTACTCAAATAAAGGAGGCGCAACAAGGAGTTTTACAAGAGGGAAATTTAAAGGATGAAATACCCAAAGGATCGGAGAAGCATCTTAATATTCGGGAAGACGGAACCCGGTATAGGGCTGAAAGGATTTGGGTACCAAAATTTGGAGATATGAGAGAAATGGTACTTAGAGAAGCTCATAAAACCTGATACTCAATACATCCTGGAACGGGGAAGAGGTACAAGGATCTTAAGAAATATTTTTGGTGGCCTGGTATGAAAGCCGATATTGCTAAATATGTAGGAGAATGTTTGACGTGTTCTAAGGTCAAAGATGAACATCAGAAACCATCAGGTCTACTACAACAACCTGAAATCCCGGAATGGAAATGGGAAAACATTACCATGGATTTCATTACTAAATTTCCAAGGACTACTAGTGGTTATGATACTATTTGGGTAATAGTTGATCGTCTCACCAAGTCAGCACACTTCCTGCCAATAAGAGAAGATGACAAGATGGAGAAGTTAGCATGACTGTATTTGAAGGAAGTCGTCTCCAGACATGGAATACCAATCTCTATTATCTCTGATAGGGATGGAAGATTTATTTCAAGATTCTGGCAGACATTACAGCAAGCATTGGGAACTTGTCTAGACATGAGTATTGCCTATCATCCACAAACTGATGGGCAGAGCGAAATGACGATACAAACGCTTGAAGACATGCTACGAGCTTGTGTTATTGATTTCGGAAACAGTTGGGATCGACATCTACCGTTAGCAGAATTTTCCTACAACAACAGCTACCATTCAAGCATTGAGATGGCGCTGTTTGAAGCACTTTATGGTAGAAAGTGCAGGTCTCTGATTTGTTGGAGTAAAGTGGGGGATAGACAGATTACGGGTCCGGAGATAATACAAGAAACTACCGAGAAAATCATCCAAATTCAACAAAGATTGAAAACCGCCCAGAGTCGACAAAAGAGCTACGCGGACAGTAAAAGAAAAGATATAGAGTTTGAAATTGGAGAAATGGTCTTGCTTAAGGTTTCACCTTGGAAAGGCGTTGTTCGATTTGGTAAACGGGGGAAACTAAATCCAAGGTACATTGGACCATTCAAGATTATAGATCGTTTCGGACCAGTAGCTTACCAACTGGAGCTACCTCAACAACTCGCAGCTGTACATAACACTTTCCACATCTCAAATTTGAAGAAATGTTTTGCTAAAGAAGATCTCACTATTTCGTTGGACGAAATCCAAATCAATGAAAAACTTCAATTCATTGAAGAACCCGTCGAAATAATGGATCGTGAGGTTAAGAGACTTAAACAAAACAAGACACCGATTGTTAAGGTTCGATGAAATGCTCGTAGAGGACTCGAGTTCACCTGGGAGCGTGAAGATCAGATGAAGAAGAAATAGCCGCATTTATTTCCAGAAGATACGTCAACACCTCCAACTGCTTAAAATTTCGGGACGAAATTTATTTAACGGGTAGGTACTGTAGTGACCCGAACTTTTCCATGTTATTATATATATTAAATGAAATTGTTATTTACATGATTAAGTGTTTCCAACATGTTAAGCAATCAAACTTGTTAAGACTTGATTAATTGAAATAGGTTTCATATAGACAATTGACCACCCAAGTTGACCGGTGATTCACGAACGTTAAAACTTGTAAAAACTATACGATGACATATATATGGTTATATATATAGTTAACATGATTTTATTATAAGTATGTATCTCATTAGGTATTTTAACAATGAGTTATATACATAAAAATGAGACTATTAATTTAAGAAACTCGAAAACGATATATATAACGATTATCGTTATAACAACGTCTTACTAGGTACATATGAATCATATTAAGATATTGATACACTTGGTTAATTATGTTAAATGATAAGTAAATATATTATTAAGTGTATTAACAATGAAATACATATGTAAAAATAAGACTACTAACTTAATGATTTCGAAACGAGACATATATGTAACGATTATCGTTGTAACGACATTTAACTGTATATATATCATACTAAGATATATTATATATCATAATATCATGATAATATAACAATTTAACATCTCATTTGTTTTAATAAATAATGGGTTAACAACATTCAACAAGATCGTTAACCTAAAGGTTTCAAAACAACATTTACATGTAACGACTAACGATGACTTAACGACTCAGTTAAAATGTATATACATGTAGTGTTTTAATATGTATTCATACACTTTTGAAAGACTTCAAGACACTTATCAAAATACTTCTACTTAACAAAAATGCTTACAATTACATCCTCGTTTAGTTTCATCAACAATTCTACTCGTATGCACCCGTATTCGTACTCGTACAATACACAGCTTTTAGATGTATGTACTATTGGTATATACACTCCAATGATCAGCTCTTAGCAGACCATGTGAGTCACCTAACATATGTGGGAACCATCATTTGGCAACTAGCATAAAATATCTCATAAAATTACAAAAATATGAGTAATCATTCATGACTTATTTACATGAAAACAAAATTACATATCCTTTATATCTAATCCATACACCAATGACCAAAAACACCTACAAACACTTTTATTCTTCAATTTTCTTCATCTAATTGATCTCTCTCAAGTTTTATCTTCAAGTTCTAAGTGTTCTTCATAAATTCCAAAAGTTCTAGTTTCATAAAATCAAGAATACTTCCAAGATTGCAAGTTTACTTCCAAGTTTTCTAAATCCATTCCAAGTAATCATCCAAGATCAAGAAACCTTTGTTACTTACAGTAGGTTATCTTTCTAATACAAGGTAATAATCATATTCAAACTTTAATTCAATTTCTATAACTATAACAATCTTATTTCGAGTGGAAATCTTACTTGAAATTGTTTTCGTGTCAAGATTCTGCTTCAAGAACTTTCAAGCCATCCAATGATCCTTTGAAGCTAGATCTATTTTTCTCATTTCCAGTAGGTTTATCCAAGGAACTTGAGGTAGTAATGATGTTCATAACATCATTCTATTCATACATATAAAGCTATCTTATTCGAAGGTTTAAACTTGTAATCACTAGAACATAGTTTAGTTAATTCTAAACTTGTTGGCAAATAAAAGTTAATCCTTCTAACTTGACTTTTAAAATCAACTAAACACATGTTATATATCTATATGATTTTCTAACTTAATGATTTAAAACCTGGAAACACGAAAAACACCGTAAAACCGGATTTACGCCGTCGTAGTAACACCGCGGGCTGTTTTGGGTTAGTTAATTAAAAACTATGATAAACTTGATTTAAAAGTTGTTATTCTGGGAAAATGATTTTTATTATGAACATGAAACTATATCCAAAAATTATGGTTAAACTCAAAGTGGAAGTATGTTTTCTAAAATGGTCATCTAGACGTCGTTCTTTCGACTGAAATGACTACCTTTACAAAAATGACTTGTAACTTATTTTTCCGACTATAAACCTATACTTTTTCTGTTTAGATTCATGAAATAGAGTTCAATATGAAACCATAGCAATTTGATTCACTCAAAACGGATTTAAAATGAAGAAGTTATGGGTAAAACAAGATTGGATAATTTTTCTCATTTTAGCTACGTGAAAATTGGTAACAAATCTATTCCAACCATAACTTAATCAACTTGTATTGTATATTATGTAATCTTGAGATACCATAGACACGTATACAATGTTTCGACATATCATGTCGACACATCTATATATATTTCGGAACAACCATAGACACTCTATATGTGAATGTTGGAGTTTGCTATACAGGGTTGAGGTTGATTCCAAAATATATATAGTTTGAGTTGTGATCAATACTGAGATACGTATACACTGGGTCGTGGATTGATTCAAGATAATATTTATCGATTTATTTCTGTACATCTAACTGTGGACAACTAGTTGTAGGTTACTAACGAGGACAGCTGACTTAAAAAACTTAAAACATCAAAATATATTAAAAGTGTTGTAAATATATTTTGAACATACTTTGATATATATGTATATATTGTTATAGGTTCGTGAATCAACCAGTGGCCAAGTCTTTCTTCCCGATGAAGTAAAAATCTGTGAAAGTGAGTTATAGTCCCACTTTTAAAATCTAATATTTTTGGGATGAGAATACATGCAGGTTTTATAAATGATTTAAAAAATAGACACAAGTACGTGAAACTACATTCTATGGTTGAATTATCGAAATCGAATATGCCCCTTTTTATTAAGTCTGGTAATCTAAGAATTAGGGAACAGACACCCTAATTGACGCGAATCCTAAAGATAGATCTATTGGGCCTAACAAACCCCATCCAAAGTACCGGATGCTTTAGTACTTCGAAATTTATATCATATCTGAAGGGTGTCCCGGAATGATGGGGATATTCTTATATATGCATCTTGTTAATGTCGGTTACCAGGTATTCACCATATGAATGATTTTTATCTCTATGTATGGGATGTATATTGAAATATGAAATCTTGTGGTCTATTGTTACGATTTGATATATATAGGTTAAACCTATAACTCACCAACATTTTTGTTGACGTTTAAAGCATGTTTATTCTCAGGTAAATACTAAGAGCTTCCGCTGTTGCATACTAAAATAAGGACAAGATTTGGAGTCCATGTTTGTATGATATTGTGTAAAAACTGCATTCAAGAAACTGATTTCGATGTAACATATTTGTATTGTAAACCATTATGTAATGGTCGTGTGTAAACAGAATATTTTAGATTATCATTATTTGATAATCTACGTAAAGCTTTTTAAATCTTTATTTATGAAATAAATGTTATGGTTTGTTTTAAAAATGAATGCAGCCTTTGAAAAATTTCTCATATAGAGGTCAAAACCTCGCAACGAAATCAATTAATATGGAACGTTTATAATCAATATGAACGGTACATTTCAACATTTCACTTAATCCACCAATTAACAACATAAACTAAGTACTTAAGTACTTATTACACCAACAATAGCCTCAAATCCTAGTTTGACACCAAATCAAGGTCAACACCCATTTTAACCAATAAACATGTTCTGATGAACATCATAATTACCAACACACTTGCTAACTAGTGATTAACACCCAAACCATGACAACTACTTCCAAATTCGCCATCTAGCCCTAAACCCACAATATCGGGTTTACTTACACAATACATACAACAAAACCTCCAATGTCATAAAAATGTGGTTTATAACCCAACACTAACACAAACCCAAACTCAAATCAAGAATCTAACACTAAAATTCGGATATATGGTTTTCCTTAGCACCAAAATGAGTCCTAGTAGCTAGAAACATCAAGAAGCACCAAGATCCACTCCAATTTGGGCAAGAATCATCATCTTCTTCAACCATGCAAGCTTTCTCTCTCTAAAAACCCACTTCCTCTCTCTAAGAAGGGTTTGGTTGGTGAGAAATGAAGATAAGAGTAGGTTTTGAGGTATAAATCTGACTCCATGTGCAAAGACCCAAATGCCCTCATCAATTTTACAAAATTACAAAATAAAACCCTTCAGGCACAAAGTGTAAGACCCAGTTTTCAGTTCAGTAAAATGGGACGCCGTCCAAACATCTAGGACGCCGTCCAAGTGGTCTGACGGGCCAGCTTAGGTAAATTGTTTTATTTAGAAAGGTATTTTGGTATTTTCACTTGTGGGACGAATTCAGGCCACAAAACCTGATCCATCGTCATCCTTATCTTCATTTATCACACTCTTCCACCTCCATCTTAAATTAGAGAGAGAAACGAGGTTTCTAGAGTGAGAAAGTGAAGATACTTGAAGAGGGAGAGTGATTCGGGTCAAAGCGTAAGAGTCAAGGTTGTTCTCATTGTTACTAGCTAGGTTTTGATTGTGGTGGTATATCCTAATCTTGATTTTCTTTACTTTGATTTGTGCGTGGGTTAGGGTTTGGGTTAGTAGTGAGCATAAAACCCATTTGTTGGTGATTTGGGGGTTTTTGGGTAAGATTGGGTCATGAGAACCCAAGAATGACTAACCTAGGTTTTGAGATGATAAATTGTGTTTATGGGTCTTAAATGGGTGGTTAATTACTAGCACACTTTGTTGCTAAGTGAATGGGTGATGTTTGGGTTTGTGGATGACCCAAATGGGTGTGTTGACCTTGGAATGGGTCAAATGAGTCTTAGGTGACCTAAGTTGCCTAATGAGTATGAAAATACACTAACCTTGTATTAGTAAGGGTATTAAGACCATAATCAATTGATGTTAGTGATTTGGTGTAGTCTAGACCTAGTGTGAGGGTTAATGGTGCAAATGGGTCACATTTGCACTATGGGTCAAAATGACACTAGGATGGTGAGTGAGTTGGTTAACTAACTAGATTGTATGATTGATTATGTGCATAATGTAAAAGGTACGTTACATTGAAGGTTGCAAGCTTGACTTATCGTTCACCAAATGCATTAAGGTGAGTGGAATAATTATGCGTGTACGTATATAATGTATTTATTTGTGTAGCGCGAAATGTGGGTTAGTCGCGGTGTTAAGACACTACATTTCATGTGACGAGTGGGTTAGTAGCGGTGTTAAGACACCACTCCTAGAAGTTTGATGGGTGGGTTAGTCACGGTGTAAAGACACCACCCGGGGGTTAGTGATACGCGGTGTTAAGTACGCTAACAGATATTGTGAACACCGATGGTCTTTCGCGAGCACCATTCTCTTGTATGATTGGTTAACCATGGTTATGTGTTATAGTGTAGCATATTCTATTGTTTTGACTATATGCTATTGGATATGCTATATGCGGTATTGGAGATTATTAGCTTTATACTTTGAGATGGTATGCTAATTAAAATGCTAGCATGTATGCGGTATGTGTGTAAGTGTTTGCAAGTAGGTATATTATATATGTATGTGTATAATTATTGCATTTACTAATCGTTTTGCTTACCCTCTCGTTGTTTACCTTTTTAGCTTCAGGTGTGGATAAGGCTCAGGGCAAGCTTGGGGAATAGAGGACTTCCCATCATTTTGTGTTGGATAACGTTTTGGATTTTGGCCTAAGTATGGGGTAGTTTAATCCCAAACACCATGTTCGTTAAATGTTTGGAAGTTAAACTCTTTTGGGTCAAAATTGCTACATTAACGTAATTAACGGGTCGTTGTAGTCCCAAGGGTCGTTGTCTAAACACTTCTATCTTATGTATTGGATGTATTTAAACATAGGGCAATGATTATATATTATTTCGGTATTGAATCGAAGTGTTTAATGGGATTTTAAAAGTGTTGGGGTTGTTCAGGTCTGCTGGGCGCCGTCAAGGATAAACGGCCCTTATAAATGGCTTGGCTTGACAAACGACCCCTGCAAACGGCCTGCCAAACGGCTTGCCAAACGGCCTGCCAGCCCTTTGCAGGGAAATTTTATGCTTATTTAAAGGGTCTTTGTCATTCATTCCAACACACACTTCAATTCACTTCTTTCTATCACTTGTACAATATTAGTCATACTTTCAAGGTCTTCGACTCCGTGCGAGAAACCTAGTACCCGGAGAAGAACGCCGAAGATTGTATTAGGAGCGGTCTGGAGTTTGAAGTTGTCACTTTTGTATTCAGAACTGGTTTAATAGACTGGTACTTCTATCCTTTGTCTTTATCTAATGTCTTCTATCATTATGTTCTGTGATGTTGTTGCCATGATTAGCGAGTAGTTATCTTTAGTGTATGCTACGATGTAATAGTTATAATGCCGAAATAATGTTATGGTTTATGTATGTTGTTGAAATGCTTTCCGATTATGCTTTAAACTCAATCACTTTTCCAACTAATAGAACGTAGTTATTGGCTCTGCTATTGGGAAGTCGCGAACCCCGATTCAGAGTACACTATCTGTGTCTCCCCTTGGTAAGAGAAGTCTATCAGATACAACGTAAGATCAACTGAGGCACACCGGTTGTAGTAAGTCTATCAAGCTTTAGATTCCGACTGAGGACTCTTTCGTAGTGAAACATCTGACTAGACCCTTAGTACATTGTTGGTCCCAGACCATGCTAGTGTAGTCACCAAGCATATAAACTTCGTACGTGCATGCTGAAGCACAACGGTTGTTGTAAGCTGTACCTCTGCTAAGTAAGGCCGTGGAACACGGCCAGTGTTGATTAATACACTGCACCATAACGTGATCTCAAGCATTGCTCCCCGCTTGAGAGATTCTTAGTTAATTAAGGAACTGTTTGTTTAAACATATACAGGATTGGACGGTTAGGATAACCGAACGTGTTCATGGAAGTCAACCTGACTTGGCCATGGTGTTCTTTATGGTTGAACTCTTTTTAAGGGCCTAACTATCTTTTAAAAACCAATCATTAACGAAAGCATTGAAACACATCACGTCTCTCGGATATGGTAAACCATGCATTCTATTATGTTTAAGAAAGTTTAGACCTTTATGGAATGTTAATACATCACCCAACCGAGTCACTCAATTGGATGAACCGTCTGAATGTGTATGCATGTAGTCAAATGCATGGGCGTTGGGGGTAAGGGACGTTGCTGTCTATTCAGAATCTTCAAGCCTATCGCATTACCCAGTGACATGTCTTACGATAGGGGCGTTTAGGACAAGTGTAATGAATACAAGGACTCTTCCTATTCATGAGCCAGCATTCAATAATCTCGGCAGAATAACTGATGAAATTATAGTATGTACTTGTTTTAACCTTATCTGAATTACGAATTTTATCGCATTTACTTTATCTGTCTTATAAACTAGAAAAGCCCAAAATTAGGTAACCACTACTCCTTCATAACTACCTTAAGCTTTAATATAGGTTCGATTCTACTGATATCTTAATAATACGACTCTAGGTCATACTTCCCTTACTCATAATAAGGAGTAGTATGATTTAGGCCCCACTAAATATAAATTTAAAACAGTACCCCCCTCTTGGTGGTTGATTCTAACGTGTTGCGACTAAACGACACCGCACAAATAAAACCGTCCGTTTCGGCCATATCAAGAGGGAAGCTAGTTTTTGGCATCGCTGCCAGGGAACTGGTATCAGACAATACTACTCTCTATCAAACTTATTCACAAGCATTTAGTGGTGTCTAAGAAAGATAATTATATACGGACTTGGTTGTTGGATTTTCCGAACAGTCTCCAATTATATTGGGACCAAAAGGATCCAGCCTCTCCGTATTCAGCCTGGCCACTTGGTGTGTTGACTAGTTCGTGCGAAGCTTTGTTATCGAAATACCAGGGAATCAGTAGCCAGAGCCAAAAACATATTCAACCTTAGGATAGTTAGTTTATCTTAGACTAAATTAGATTACTTTAGACTACCTTAGATTAAGATTACCTTAGATTACAATTACCTTAGATTACCTTAGAAGTTTAGTTTATCTGCTTAAAATTAAAAAGGCATACCCAGTGTATGACCCAAACCCGATGTAGACCAGTGTCGTTGTTATTCGTACCTGATCCAGACGCAATAATCTCTAAAACACGCAAGGAAGCATGAATCAGAAATCAAATGGCGTTACGCGTTACTTTAGCCAAAAATACCAAACCCTCGATTGAAGGTCGAAGAGGACCAATCAGATTTCCAGAGATTCAAGGACACTCGTTTGAGTTAAAACATCACATCATCCAGCTCATCCAAAATAGCTGTCAGTTTCATGGATTATCGAATGACGATCTTAATTCTCACCTTGATAAATTCATATCTCTTTCAAACTCCTACAAACAGCCAGGGATATGACAAGATATAGTCCGGCTATACTTGTTTTCCTATTCTCTCACTCATCATGCTCAAACATGGTTCGAAGGACTGGAAAATGATTCCATCACGTCATGGACAGAGATGGCTACTAAATTCCTAACTAAATATTTCCCTCCTTCTAAACAAACCTAACTAAAGAATGACATCATTAACTTCAAAAAAAGTTATGATGAATCTCTTTACACTGCATGGGAACGATTCAAAACCCTGCTGAAGAATTGCCCTAATTACCAACTAGAACAGTCAGCTCAAATCTGTACCTTCTAAAATGGTCTTACGGTAAATCATAGGACGATGATCGATGCAGCAGCTCAAGGAAATCTGATGAACCAAACTGCAGACGAAGCATGGGAATTGCTCGAGAATATGACAATGCATCATCATGACTGGAACAGTGGTGAAACAACTTCATCATCTGTCCCACTCTCTGCACTTAACAATCAAACGGAGGACATCAAATCCCTCACGGATAAGATGGAATCTCTCGCTAAACAACTTGGAGAATTGAAGATGCAGCCGCAGAAGGTCAACCAAGCTCAGGCTTGTGTTAATTGTACTAACCTGCAACCCACTGAAGAATATCAAGTTGAGTACGAAAACCCTGACGATTCAGTCTATTATGTTCAATACCCATCTCGTCCATCAAATCCTGGATTCAAACAATAACCTAGGGTTAATCAATTTCAACGAAGCAACTAGCCTTTTCACTATCGCTACCCACCTTATCCAGCTCAACAATCTCAATTGTCCTACGATCAACCACTTCAACTCACTGGTTCACCAGTCGAGGAAAATTCCCCTACCACCCAGATTAGAAAAGTAACTAACCCCACTCTCGGAGCTGATGATCAGTTGACTCAGTTCATTCAAGGACAATAACAGCTAAATCAGAGAACTGTAGCCAGACAAGATCAGACAGAGATACTAATGAGAAATCAATTGGCTTTACTCAAAAGTCTGGAGACGCAGCTTAGACAGTTATCACAACGCCTTGACACCCGACCACAGGGAAGGTTACCCAATAATACTATCTAAAATCTCCACTTAGAGGAAGCTAAGCAAATGGATTCCGTAATCCCAGAGGAAGAACCACAGAGAAGGTCAGCTAGGCTCAAGAACAAATCAGCATATACTCAGAAGCTGACCCCTGCAACTGTAGTTCGTGTACCCTATCCTGGAAGGCTACAGGAGGAACCATCCAAGCATGATTCCAGTTTCTAACGACCCCTGCAAACGGCCTGCCAAATGGCCTGCCAGCCGTTTGCAGGGAAATTTTATGCTTATTTAAAGGGTCTTTGTCTTTCATTCCAACATACACTTCAATTCACTTCTTTCTCTCTCTTGTACAATATTAGTCATACTTTCAAGGTCTTCGACTCCGTGCGGGAAACCTAGTACTCATAGAAGAACGCTGAAGATTGTATTAGGAGTGGTCTGAAGTTTGAAGTTGTCACATTTGTATTCAGAACTCGTTTAATCTACAGGTACTTCTATCCTTTATCTTTATCTAATGACTTCTATCATTATGTTCTGTGATGTTGTTGCCATGATTAGCGAGTAGTTATCTTTAGTGTATGCTATGATGTAGGCAGTTATAATGTCGAAATAATGTTATGGTTTGTGTATGTTGTTGAAATGTTTTCCGATTATTCTTTAAACTCATTCGCTTTTCTAACTAATAGAACGTAGTTATTGGCTCTGCTATTGGGAAGTCATGAACCCCGATTCAGAGTACACTATCTGTGTCACCCCTTGGTAAGAGAAGTCTATCGGATACAATGTAAGATCAGCTGAGGCACACCGGTTGTAGTAAGTCTATCAAGCTTTGGATTTCGACCAAGGACTCTTTCGTAGTGAAACATCTGACTAGACCCTTAGTACATTGTCGGTCTCAGACCAAGCTAGTGTAGTCACCAAGCATATAAACTTCGTACGTGCATTCTGAAGCACAACGGTTGTTGTAAGCTGTACCTCTGCTAAGTAAGGCCATGGAACACGACCAGTGTTGATTAGTACACTGCACCATAACGCGATCTCAAGCATTGCACCCCGCTTGAGGGATTCTTAGTTAATTAAGAAATTGTTTGTTTAAACACATAAAGGATTGGACCGTTAGGATAACCGAACGTGTTCATGGAAGTCAACCTGACTTGGCCATGGTGTTCTTTATGGTTGACTCTTTTTAAGGGCCTAACTATCTTTTAAAAACCAATCATTAATGAAAGCATTGAAACACATCACGTCTCTCGGATATGGTAAACCCTGTATTCTATTATGCTTAAGAAAGTTTAGACCTTTGTGGAATGTTAATACATCACCAAACCGAGTCGCTTAATTGGATGAGACGTCTGAATGTGTATGCCTGTAGTCAACTACACGGGCGTTGGGGGTAAGGGACATTGTTGTCTATTCAGAATCTTCAAGCCTATCGCATTACCCAGTGACATGTCTTACGATAGGGGCGTTTAGGACCAGTGTAATGAATACAAGGCCTCCGCCTATTCATGAGCCAGCATTTCGTAATCTCGGCAGAATAACTGATGAAATTATAGTATGTACTTGTTTTAACCTTATCTGAATTACGAATTTTATTGCATTTACTTTATCTGTCTTATAAACTAGAAAATCCCAAAATTAGGTTACCACTACTCCTTCATAACTATCTTAAGCTTTAATATTGGTTCGATTCTACTGATATCTTAATAATACGACTCTAGGTCATACTTCCTTTACTCATAATAAGGAGTAGTACGATTTAGGCCCCGCTAAATATAAATTTAAAATAGTACCCCCTCTTAGTGGTTGATTCTGATGTGTTGCGACTTAACGACACCGCACAAATAAAACGGTCCGTTTCGGCCATATCAGTACTTGTGCAAGTTCAAAATGCTCATACCGCGCAGTCGATTCTTGTAATAACTTCAAATATTTTTGCATTGAGAGTTCATGCGCGTCGAATGTGCCATTGAACTGATTTGCCACTAACTGTGAATCTGTGAAAGCGCGCAATTTGGTGACATGCATTTTATGCGCGATATTCAAACCAGCAAGTAGTGCTTCATATGCAGCTTCATTATTTGTTACATCAAAATTGAAACGTAGCGTGTATGTATGCTCCTCACCACGTGGGGCTGTTAACACTAGACCCGCACCAGCACCCTCTGCGCATGAGGCTCCATCAGTAAATAAATCCCATGTCTCGCCTGGCACTGTGTTTGACTCTGTTCGTTCATTAATTACTTCCATCTCACCAGACATTTTTGCTAGGTAGTCCGCTAAAACTTGCCCTTTTATAGCGTTACGCTGAAGATATGAAATTTCATAAGCACCTTACTCCACTGCCCACATCGCGAGCCTACTATATATTTCCGGTTTTGTTAACACTTGCTTAATTGGCATGTTAGTTAGTACATGAATTAGATGCCCTTGAAAATATCTCTGCAACCTTCGTGACGTTAATATAAGTGCGTACACAAATTTTTCGATAGGGGCATAGTTTATTTCACTACCCGTAAGAGGTTTGCTAACAAAGTACATTGGCTTTTGTATCTTGTCTCTTTCCGCAACTAAAACTGATCCAAAGGCTTCATTTGCCACTGATATATAGAGGTAAAGAATTTCGCCCTTAATTGGTGCCATTAATGTAGTCAAAGTTTTCAAATATTTCTTCATTTCCTGAAACGCGGTTTCAACCTCACTTGTCCATACAAAGCTTTTTTGCTTTAAACATCCCTTCAAAGTCCTGAAAAATGGCAACTGCCTTTCTGCGGCCTTGGACAAAAATCTTGTTAATGCAGCTAATTTGCCCACAAACTTTGCACTTCTTTAACTGTCTCCGGCGCAGTCATATTCTTAATAACCGCAATTTTCTTCGGGTTAGCTTGAATACCTTATTCAGTAACAAAATAGCCAAAAACTTTCCTTCTGTCTCGCCAAAACTACATTTTGACGGATTAAGCTTCATATTTATCCTGCGCAACGTATTAAATGTTTTTCGCATATCGTCCATAATGCGTGCTTGCATTGTACTTTTAATTACTAGATCATCCACATAAGCCTCAAGGTTGCGCCCAATTTGGTTTTCAAACGCAGCGTCAATTAGCCGCTGGTATGTTGCACCCGCATTGATTAATCCAAAGAGCATCGTTATATAAGAAAATATACCTTTGCTTGTGTAGAAAGCGGTTTTATCTTCATCTTCCTTAGCCATTGGAATCTGATGATATCCCCTCGCAGCATCTAAAAAACATTTGAATGGAAAGGCATGTAATGACTCCACTTTTAAATAAATTTCTGGAAGCGGGTAATTATCTTTAGGACATGCTTTATTGAGATCTTTGAAATCAATACACATCCTCCATGAGCCATCGGGCTTCTTTACTAAAACCGGGTTCGCGATCCATTATTGGTATTTAAGTTCGCGCAAAATTCCTGCTGCTACCAGCTTTGTTACCTCCTCGCATAACCATTTAGTGCGATCTGGGGCCATACCCTTGCGCTTCTGGACTACAGGCTTTAAGGCAGGATTGACATTAAACTTGTGTTCTGCTATATGACGCGGAACACCAGTCATATCCTTCTCACACCAAACAAAAACATATATGTATTCCATGAGTAATTGCACAATCTGCGCTTTTGTATCCGCACTAATATTAAGGTCGATTTTAAATTTTTGATCGGGATACTCAAGATTAACCACTACCATGTTATCCTCAGCATCAGCGCATTCTTTAACTACACCTTTCATGGTAACAGTTGCACAAATAGGGATGACACTCGTCGAGCTTACCGTCGCCACACCTTTACGCGTTGTAAATTTAATCATGGCATGAATGGTAGATGGAACAGTTCCAAATTTTCCCAGCGCAGATCTACCTAATAGCATATTGTAGCGGGAAGAAGTTCGCATAACATAGAAGTCTAATTGTGCTTGGCGCACCAAATTAGCATCATTTTTGAAATGTCCCGTTCATATTAATTATAAACGTTCCATATTAATTGATTTCGTCGCGAGGTTTTGACCTCTATATGAGACGTTTTTCAAAGACTGCATTCATTTTTAAAACAACCATAACCTTTATTTTATCGATAAAGGTTTAAAAAGCATTACGTAGATTATCAAATAATGATAATCGAAAATATACCGTTTACACACGACCATTACATAATGGTTTACAATAAGAATATATTACATCAAAAATAATTTTCTTGAATGCAGTTTTTACATAATATCATACAAGCATGGACTCCAAATCTTGTCCTTATTTTAGTATGCAACAGCGGAAGCTCTTAATAATCACCTGAGAATAAACATGCTTAAAACATCAACAAAAATGTTTGTGAGTTATAGGTTTAACCTATATATTATCAAATCATAATAATAGACCACAAGATTTCATATTTCAATACATCCCATACATAGAGATAAAAAAATCATTCATACGGTGAACACCTGGTAACTGACATTAACAAGATGCATATAGAATATCCCCATCATTCCGGGACACCCATCAGACATGATAAAATTGAAGTACTAAAGCATTCCAAATTCCAGAATGGGGCTTGTTGGGCCCGATAGATCTATCTTTAGGATTCGCGTCAATTTGGGGGTCTGTTCCCAAATTCTTAGGCTACCAAGCTAAAAAGGGGCATATTCGGCTTCGATCATTCACCCATATAAATTAGTTTCATTTACTTGTGTCTATTTCGTAAAATATTTATAAAATTGCATGTATTCTCATCCCAAAATATTAGATTTTAAAAGTGGGACTATAACTCACTTTCACAGATTTTTACTTCGTCGGTAAGTAAGACTTGGCCACTGGTCGATTCACGAACCTATAACAAATATGTACATATATATCAAAGTATGTTCAAAATATATTTACAACATTTTTAATACGTTTTAATGTTTTAAGTTTATTAAGTCAGCTGTCCTAGTTAGTAACCTACAACTAGTTGTCCATAGTTAGATGTACAGAAAATAAATTGATATATATTATCATGACCCAATCCACGACCCAGTGTATACACGTCTCAGGCTAGATCACAACTCAAAGTATATATATTTTTGGAATCAACCTCAACCCTGTATAGCTAACTTCAACATTACTGCATATAGAGTGTCTATGGTTGTTCCAAATAATATATATAGATGGGTCGATATTATATGTCAAAACATTTGCATACGTGTCTATGGTATCCCAAGATTACATAATATATTAGAATATATGTATTATACAATATAAGTTCGCTAGGATATGATTAATATAGATTTGTTACCAATTTTCACGTACCTACAACAAGTAAAAAATATCCAATCTTGTTTTACCCTTAACTTCTTCATTTTAAATCCGTTTTGAGTGAATCCAATTGCTATGGTTTCATATTGAACTTAAGTTTATGAATCTATACAGAAAAAGTATAGGTTTATAGTCGAAAATATAAGTTACAAGTTGTTTTTGTAAGAGTAGTCATGTTAGTCGAAAGAACGACGTCTTGATGACCATTTTGAAAAACATACTTTCCACTTTGAGTTTAAACGTATGAAATCATCTTAATGAAAAATGTCGAGTTACTTAACTTATCGATATCCAACATCTAAGTTATTTACACTCCACGTTCTTACTTATAAATTACTTTACCATTTTCCGAATGTTGTCAAAAAGAATAGATTTCTTAAATCACAGTGGACCTCATAACATAGACCCGTAATCATATCACAATGTATCTGATAAATCAATCATTTGATATTATCTTCTAATTCCATCGATAAACATATTGAAACAAATACATTCATATAAAGTATTATACGTTTAATACTTTATTAATATTCTCAAGTTATAATATATATATATATATATATACATATTTATTTATATAAAACGGTTCGTGAATCGTTGAAATTTGGCTGAGGTTATAATGAACGTATGAACACAATTTAAAATTCTTGAGATTTAACTTAACAAACTTTGCTTATCGTGTCGGAATAATATAAAGATAAAGTTTAAATTTGGTTGGAAATTTCCGAGTTGTCACAGTACCTACCCGTTAAAGAAATTTTGTCCCGAAATTTGAATGGGATAGTCATGGCTGACAATAAGTATGTTTTCATGACGTATACGAGTTGGAAATTAGAGTTTTATTATCATCAAGTAATATAGATAAAGCAATTTGATTTTTGTGAAGAGTACGAGTGAAGTTATCACAAAAGAATGAAATAAGTAAATGCACGTTCTTTTCAACCATTGACATAGTCACAGTTGATTTCCGAAATTCAAGGAATTTAGAGAAAATATTCGTAATAATATTTGGTTCTTCGGTAATTAAGGAAGTTAGGATCAGCTTTGATTGAATGCGATAATCTGTTTTGATTGCTCTGTCAGATATTTTACTATATATCCACCCCCTTCGTTTCCTTATTTCCACAACTCACACCTTTTATTCTTTCTCCCTCAATTCATACTTTATAGCATTCGCTAATATGCTCCATCCAGTTCTGATTCTTGATATACTCCTAACTTTCATATCTGTCATTCTTCTTTTTCATCTGCCGCCGGAAGAATCTATTTACTTCTACTATACTCTTGGTTTTATAGTGTTTTTAGTTCTCCTGTGTATTTATATTGCTATATGCATCGATATATATGGTTTGTAATTTCTGGGTTGTTGTTGGGTTTTATATCTTCCCTTATACTTCAAAGTCCCTGCTTCTGTCTTCTATAATCATTGTCATCCACAGTTAATACTCCCTCCTATTTGCTGCGATTTATACTCCAATTTCTATTTTGGGGCTTTGTCTTTTCGTTTCTTCTTCTTGCGATTAAGCATATCTTGTAATGGTCCATAATTCGTAGATATAGATTTCGGAATGAACATTGTTAATGTTCTAAGAAGGAAATGGTAATTGCACGGTCTTGATTTGTTAATTTACCAGAATACACTGGAAAAGACCGAATCATCAAGAAATATTTTCTTAATATTTTAGAGGTTAAATAGAATACAAGAGTCGTGTAACATGGCACATGATGATGTTATGATCTGTGAATCATCACGTTCCATTTAAAAACTCAGCATGACTTACTGTAATATAATCACGTTGATCAAGTGTCATTATATTATACTAACTCATGCTTCAGTTCCCAACACTACTTCAATAGTATACATATTTTAAATTCGAATTTTTCAGAATTTAAAAACTAAAATAGTTTCTTTTATGATGTAACACAGATAGCGCAAAGAGGTAAATGATTTCGAATAACAATAGTTATAAAGATATCTTCAGAAACATAGAAGATATTTATAATGAAAGATATGATGATATCTTAGAATATCTAAGATCAGAGGATGATGAAGAATATTATTCACAAGGGTTTAGAGTCAGGAGTAAGGTATTTGATAATAATTTCAGCAGACACTGAATCATTTGGATTCTTTGAAGGTAGGTTTAGTTTTTGTGATTTGTCCATAGCCTCCTTCATGGTCTGCTTAATCCATTTTCCAGTTCCAAACCTTCTCTTTTTCTGAGCTTTTCCAACACACTATCTTTTATTATCAAACTTTTGACTGTTAAGGTCGTTTACAGTTTTTGCTACTTCATCAGCATTTTCTAAACTTCGGAGAACTAGTTCGCATTTTAGAGTGTTTTTCAGAAACTTCACATTCAAAGTATATAAGTCTAGGAGATAGACGTTATATATATACACCTATAACCGTTGGCGGAGACATGCTGCAAGATTTTAAAATACTGATTGCTGATTCCCAGTAATTGGCATGACAATTCTTGTTACAAGATGCGAATGAGTAAATGATGGGGTTTCGATAAATATAATGACTTTTCGGAAAGTCAAAGATCAGTGAAGTTGTTGGTAAGTTTATTTCTAATGTGGTGAGACATAAAAGGTTCTCCGGTAATGATGACGAAAGGGCAACGTCTATATCAAGGTTATAATAAGACTGTTTCAACTAAAAAGTTGAAGTTGACTTGCTGAAGCTGTGACAAAACTGACTAATTTGAAAAGGAATCGTAAAGTTATTTTTGCTAATAAATGCCAAAGGGTCTGACACGGATACGTGTTAAATTATGACTCTCGTTTCGAGAGCTTTTCAGATGCAAGACTGTGGTTAATATGTGGTTGGATCATCATCTCGATTGTTCATTATTTGAAGTGTCTTCAGGAATTTCTAAGGGTTTTGAACGCAGATTGTAATAGTTAATATACATATGATGTTCTAACATAGTTTTGAAGTCAAAGTATAGCTTGTAAAAGATGTAAGGATCTAAGAATGATGATTTTGGTCATATCTCGAGTTGAATTCTGAGATTTCAAAATTAGAATATGTAATTAAATTCTGAATGAGTATGGTTGTTTTGATTTCTATAAAAGAATGTATATTGTTGTAAAAGTAGGGAGTATAATAGATGATTTGCTGAATCAGATTCGAAGAATGTAACATATTAATTGTGAATTTACATATCTCTCGGGTATTACCTACCCGTTAAAAAAAATTTCACAATTAATATTTTGTACAAAAGAATTTTATTACAGTCTTTATGAAAATATATATATGTATATTTTCTTCAGATGTAACATAGATTTAATGAGTTAATGTTAAATTAAACTCATTTGATTTACGGTTGTAACTAGAATTGAATATCCCTAAAGGCTTTAAAAATTACATAACTTTTACGGAGTATTTATTTAATGACATTGAAATTATGAATCAATACTTCGTTATTTGTTGATGTATAATGTTCGGTTCGTGGAATTCTTGTGAATTTCGCAAAGTACGAATGATGTTATTTGAAAAGTTTCAAGTACATCGATGATGAAAGTGTAAAATCAAACATATATTTGAATAATACACTTGATTTATTATGAGATGGAATTTATTGAATTAAAACAGAGATTGTAGTTAACGATGGTTAAGTTGTTAAGGAAGGGTGTACATCTTAGCATATTAGTAATATGAATTTAATCGAGTAGTATCTACCCTTATTTAATTCATACGTAATAGCTTAGTACGAAAGATTTATTTTGATCTCAATATATATATATATATATATATATATATATATATATATATATATAATATACATATAATTTCTTCAGATGAAATGAGTTAATACTTCATAACTCGTTGATAAAATATACGCGTCATTGATTCGTAATGATGTCCACGGTGATTCTTGAACTGACGGAGTTTGTGATGTTATAGGTGCTGCTGATTCTAATGACACTGACGACACTGACTGTGATGGTGATGCTACGGTACTGTTGATTATGTTGGTAACACAAGTCTAGCTTATAAATCACGCATCATTCTTGTCAGGGTTTCTACTCTTCCTTCTATCATTTCGATTCACTCATCTGATTTATGGTTAGGGTTAGAATAGATAATCTCTAAGACTTTAGAGATTACATAATCGCCGCGGAGTGTTTCTCCAATGAAGTTATGAATAAATACTTCATCATTTGTTGTTGTTGGTATTCCTTGGTATCTACAGGGCATATGACATTGGTGCTCGTGGGACAGATTGTAAAGTTGAGGTTTACGACACGGTTGTGGTTGGGGGTGTAATGGTACTGTTGGCGTTGATGATGGTAGTATTGATTCTGCTGCTGGTGCTGCTTCTGGTATTTGTAACCTTTGCACCATATTCTCCAAAGCCACTACCCGAGCGCGAAGCTCGTTGACTTCTTCTATTACACCGGGGTGATTGTCGGTTCGGACGAGCGAATAAATAAAATCTAAAATTTGATGTAGTATATAATCGTGACGAGATACTCTGGAGATGAGAGAGAAAATGGTGTTTCGGATAGGTTCGCCGGTAAGTGCTTCAGGTTCTTCGCCAAGAGGGCAATGTGGTGGATGGAAAGGATCGCCTTCTTCTCTCCAATGATTGAGGAGGCTATGAACCCATCCCCAATTCATCCAAAATAGATGATGGCTGATTGATTGATCCATTCCAGTCACACTGCTTTCAGAGCTTGAGTGAGATTCCATATCGGAATTCGAGAGACTTGAACTAATGACGAATTCCATTTTATTCGATTGAATAAAGGATTTTTCGATATGAAATGATTTTCCGGCTATCGGGTGGTATTCTAATTACATAGAATAACTATATATATAGCGCAAAAGATTTTGTAGATTACGGAGGAATTTACGGGATATGTTAGGAAAAGTTTACAGTAACAGATATGATAAGATATGAATTTTGTCTATACACTATTCATGCAATCAATGCAGTAAGACGTGTCTAGACTAAGAATGATAAGCAGGCAATTTCCGACAAAAATGATAAGCAAAACTTTTGACAATGCAGACACGGTCGAAGTCCAGACTCACTAATGCATCCTAACGACTATCAGTTAGACACACTAATGCAGACCTGGTTCGCTAAGACCACCGCTCTGATACCAACTGAAAGGACCCGTTCATATACATTATAAACGATTCACAATAGTTGATTACATCGTGAGGTATTTGACATCTATATGATACATTTTACAAACATTGCATTTATTTTTAAAAGACAAACTTTATTCACATCAAAAGTTGACGGCATGCATACCATTTCATAATATCCAAATATAAATGATCTAATCTGTCATTTACTTAATCATAATCTTTATTGAACTCAATGACTTGAATACAACGTCTTTTAAAATATGCCATGAATGACTCCAAGTAATATCTCTAAAATGAGCAAATGCACAGCGGAAGATTTCTTTCATACCTGAGAATAAACATGCTTTCAAGTGTCAACCAAAAGGTTGGTGAGTTCATTAGTTTATCATAAACGATCATTTTCATTATTTTAATAGACCACAAGATTTTCATTTCTCATAAATACACATCTCATATCAGGCATTTCGCAAACTGCATAGAGTTAAAAATCATTCATATGGATTGAACACCTGGTAACCGACGTTAACTTAATGCATAGAATATCCCCAAAACAGAACCTCTCATCTGTATAATAATCTCGAAGTACTAAAACATTCGTACCCCGAATGGGACTTATCAAGGTCCATAGATCTATCTTTAGGATTCGCATCAATCAGGGGCCATTTCCCTAAATTCTTAGGTTACCATACTTGAAGGGCGATATTCAGTTTAATAATCCAACCATAGAATGTAATTTTAAGTACTTGTGTCTATTTCGTAAAGCAATTGTAAAAGCAGCGCATGTATTCTCAGTCCCAAAAATATATATTGCAAAAGCATTTAAAAAGGGAGCAAATGAAACTCACAATACTGTATTTTGTAGTAAAAATACATATGACGTCATTGAACAAGTGCAATGTTGGCCTTGGATTCACGAACCTATATTAATTATATATATTTATATGTTTGATCAATATCTGTCTAACAATTTAGGTCAAGTCATAGTGTATCACAATTCTAATGCTCGAGACTAAATATGCAAAAGTCAACAAAATCATATTGACCAAAATGTCTTCCAAAATTTATACATGATTATTATATAGTTTAAATATAGTCGTTTTATTTATTTAAATATTTTTAATAGATTTTATTAAAGTAAATAATATAGTTCTTTTATTAATAAATAAAATTTTATATTAAAATTTATATAATAAAAATATACTTTTATATATCTTAAGTAATAAAATTTAAAAACTTCAATTAATATCATAAAAATAATATAATAGGTATTATTAATGTAATTATATTATACGTAGTAAAATATCTTTGTATCACATATTTATTTGATAAAATAATATTGATAATAATAATAATAATAATAATAATAGGTAAAAGTTGTATTATTTTGTAATAATTATTATTATTCTACTAATAAAAATAACAATAATTATATTTTTTAAAAATGATAAAATGATATTTTTTATTAAGAAAAGTACTAAAATGATAATAATAATGATGTTTCATATTAATAATGATATTTTTATTAAAAATAATAATTTTAGTAAAAATGATAGTTTTAATATTAATAATACTTTTAATAATAATAATAGTAAATTAATGAAAATGATATTTTTCCTTTAAATCAATATCTTACAATATCCTAATTTCATCATGATACTCATACTCATTATTTCCTAATCGCTTCGTTTAATAGCTTTTAGTCGTCTTTTATATCGCGTTCATACTAATAATAATAATAGTAATCATAATAATTAGATGTTACTAATATTAGTTTTAATTATAATAATACTAATAATAATATTAATGATAATACTAATAACTATTTGAATGATAATAATAATAATAATAATAATAATAATAATAATAATAATAATAATAATAATAATAATTATAATTATAATTATAATAATAATAATTATAACCTTAACGATAATAACGATAGTAATAATAATGAAAATAACAATAATATCTTTTATTAATAACGACAATGATAATAATAATAATTATAATAATTATAATAATTAGATTATAACGACGATAATAACGACGATAATAATAATCATTTTTAATAATAATACAAAAATTCAATTGACTTTAACTTCTAAACCGTTCATCTAAACCATTCGATATCTAAATGAAAAGTTCTCAATTTTTCGCTAGCTTTCCAATGACATGCATATCATATATCTTATCTTAATAGCATATGTATTTAATTCAAGATTTGACATAACCTATCTAACGACAATAACGAACGTATAAGCATGCATAATCCTATATACTCGAGCACTAGTCAGGGATACACTAATAATATATAAAAGTTAAGTTATGAGTGCTCACGTATCAATATTGAGATTCAATATTGCAGGAAAAGTACGTAGACGCAACGAAGATGATAAACACTAGTTTGACTCACGAGCAATACTCCCGAACCATACCCATAACCTCCATAGCTATAACCCATAATTTCCTTAGCTCTATCCCGCTCGAAAAACAATTTCGAAATCACTCGGACAGCACTCCGTCGTAATATTATATGTATACTAATAATATCTTGAAATAATACGGAGTAAATATATATATATATATATATATATATATATATATATATATATATATATATATATATATATATATATATATATATGTAAATCGATTGAGAGAGTTTAGAGAAAAATATATTCAAGTTTCTATGAAATAATGAAACCTATTGAATTCTTTTTATAATAGATTTTTAAATTATTAAAGTGAATTATTAATGTATGAATTATTAAAGTGAATTATTAAAGTATGAATTATTAAAGTGAATTATTAAAGTATGAATTATTAAAGTGAATTATTAAAGTTAAAGTAAAGTAAAAATAAAGTAAAGGTAAAGTTTAAGTATAGTAAAAGTATAAAACTATGTAAGTATAATACGCGTATAAATATATATAATATTAATTTAAATCGTTATATATATTTAATATAAATATCGTTATCTTTATCATACTGGTTAAGTAATGAGTTGTCAAAAGTGGTTCTAGATATTTATAAAAGTTATATATGTTATAATAATAATGTTCTTTTTAAACTGAAAACGTTTTTGTACGTTTGAAACTAAATCAAATAAATATGATAATTTTGTTTTCCAAAACTAAATATATTTAAGAATCATTTTGTTTAAAGGTTAAAATAATGAAAATCGTTATATCATAAAACGTTTTAGAAAAGTAGAATCATATATATATTCATAATAGGCTTCAAGTTTTTAAATTACAGTCTGTTGGTGAAGCATGCGATAAAGTTCAAAGGTTAAATAAACGTATGAAATCATCTTAATGAAAAATATCGAGTTACTTAACTTGTCGATATCCAACATCTAAGTTATTTACACTCCACGTTCTTACTTATAAATCACTTTACCATTTTCCGAATGTTGTCAAAAAGAATAGATTTCTTAAATCACAATGGACCTCATAACATAGACCCGTAATCATATCACAATGTATCTGATAAATCAATCATTTGATATTATCTTCTAATTCCATCGATAAACATATTGAAACAAATACATTCATATAAAGTATTATACGTTTAATACTTTATTAATATTCTCAAGTTATAATATATATATATATATATATATATATATATATATATATATATATATATATATATATATATATATATATATATATATATATACATATTTATTTATATAAAACGGTTCATGAATCGTTGAAATTTGGCTGAGGTTATAATGAATGTATGAACACAATTTAAAATTCTTGAGATTTAACTTAACAAACTTTGCTTATCGTGTCGGAATAATATAAAGATAAAGTTTAAATTTGGTTGAAAATTTCCGGGTTGTCACAACAAACGACCTCTGCTCTCACCTTTTTCAACCAGTCCATACCAATTATTACATCAAAACTCCCTAACTCGACTGGTATTAAATCAATTTTAAACGTTTCATCCCCCAGTTTAATTTCTCTATCCCGACATATATTATCTGCTGAAATTAATTTACCGTTTGCTAATTCGAGCAAAAATTTACTATCCAAAGGCGTCAATGGGCAACTTAATTTAGCACAAAAATCTCTACTCATATAGCTTCTATCCGCACCCGAATCAAATAAAACATAAGCAGATTTATTATCAATAAGAAACTTACCCGTAACAAGCTCCGGGTCTTCCTACGCTTCTGTCGTATTAATATTGAAAACTCTTCCGTGGCCCTGCCCATTAGTATTCCCCTGATTCGGACAATTACTTCTAATGTGGCCCGGTTTTCCACATCCATAACAAACAAAGGCGGCATTACATGTTTCGCCACTATTTGTTCCTTTAGTTCGGTTAAACTTTGGTCCGTAGACCTCGCACTTTTTTGCACCATGGCTAGTTCTTTTACACTTGGTGCAAAATGTCGTGCAGAACCCATTCTGGTGATACTCTTCACACCTTTGGCATTTTTGGTTTTTGTTGCCGTTGTTGTTATTGAGGTTGTTGTTGAGATTATTATTGTTATTGGAATGGTTGTTGTAGTTGTTGTTATTGGGACGTTTGTTGTAGTTATTGTTAGGATTGCGGTTATTGTTACGATTGTTGTTGCGGTTGTGGTTGTAATTGTTGTTGTTGTTGTATTGGTGACCCTTGTCACTGGTTTCTTCCCACTTTCTCTTGAGTTGTTTCGTGTTGGCTTCTTCGGCTGCCTGCTCTTTAATTCTTCCCTCAATCTGATTTATGAGTTTATGAGCCATTCTACTTGCCTTTTGTATGGAAGTGGGCTCGTGTGAACTCACATCTTCTTGAATCCTTACTGGTAACCGTTTTACAAATGCGTCAATATTCTCTTCTTCATCTTCGAACGCTCCCGGACACAATAGGCACAACTCTGTGAATCGTCGTTCATATGTGGTAATGTCGAACCCTTGTGTTCGTAACTCCCTAAGTTCTACCTTGAGTTTATTGACTTTGTTTCTAGGACGGTACTGCTCGTTCATCAATTGCTTGAATGCCGACCACGGTAGTGCGTAAGCAGCATTTTGCCCTACCTGTTCAAGATAGGTGTTCCACCACGTTAACGCAGTACCTGTGAAGGTATGCGTAGCGTACTTAACTTTGTCCTCTTCAGTACACTTACTTATGGTAAACACCGATTCGACTTTCTCGGTCCACCGTTTCAATCCAATTGGTCCTTCAGTTCCATCAAATTCCAAAGGTTTGCAGGCAGTGAATTCTTTGTAGGAGCATCCTACACGATTTCTTGTGGAATTAGTTCCACTGCTAGATCCAGAGTTATTGTTATTTTGCATCGCAGCCTGTACTGCGGCTATGTTTGCTGCAAGGAAAATACGAAAGTCTTCCTCGCTCATGTTCAAATTCTGACGAGTCGCCGGTGCCATTTCCTTTAAAAATAGCCAAAAGAATTGAGTTAATCATATAGAATTTAAGAGTAGTCAATAGTATCTCGTAGCATTATATGAACTTATTTATAAGAGCTTTTTCTTCATATTAGCATTTTCTAGTTTAAATTCAGGTACTACCTACCCGTTAAGTTCATACTTAGTAGCTAATATACAATTCAACTACTACAATTCCATATGAAAAATTGATTATAATAATATATCACATACAAATATTCTTCAAACTTACAACTTCGCTATATTACATATAACATGAAATATAGTACACTTTGATACAAGACAGTTTTGAAGATAAACCTAGTTAATACGCAAGTTGTTCAGCAAAGGAAATAAAGACACGTAATTCATAAGTCCAGAAACAAGTCATGCATTCTGGTTTTACTAAGACGACTTCCCATCCTTGGTCTTGTGGAAAATAACCGTTATGACCATTGGCTAGGCAGCATGTTGTAATATCGTCAAAAGGACGAGGGTTTCGTAATGTCCAACAGCCCCGTAATAATCTAAAAACCTTGTTTCTCACCCCAACTACTGAATCCGTCACTTGTGGGAAGGTTTTATTTAAAAGTTGCAATCTGATGTTCTTTTTCTCACTTTGGTAAGAAGCGAACATCACTAACCCATAAGCATAACATGCTTCTTTATGTTGCATGTTAGAAGCTCTTTCTAATTCACGAAATCCTATATTGGGATATGTTGAGTCAAAATAGGTTCTTAACCCGTAGCGTAAAATTGCATTTGGGTTCCCTGCATTTAACGCTTTAAAGAAAACATGGCGTAACTTACGGTCTCCCCAATGTGATATACCCCACCTATTAAAGGAAAGCCTTTTATAAACTAAGGCATTTCTGGAAAGTCTTTCAAATGTTTGACAAGTTAATTTTGCCATAATTAATTATGCTGATGAATTCTGACCGACTCTAGACAAGATTTCCTCAATCATATCCTCTGGTAGATCTTCAAAAATATTCGGTTGTCTACCCTTAACGTCCATTTTGTTTTTATACTGTAAAATAGACAAGGATTAGATTCGTAAAAGATAATTAACAAACAATACAAGCAATTTTTACATAGAACATAAAAGTACAAGCACACTACAATACATATAATACACAACATGATTACAACCCTCTAATCTGAATCACTGGTTTCTTATTCTTCGGACTTGGTTCGTTTTCCTAATTTTCTAGGAATATATGGTGCTCCTCTAATACGAGCCATCATTTTCCACAATGGTTTAGAAAAACCTGGTGGTTTAGAGGTTCTCGGGTTATTGTTACAATTTAGGAAATACGGACGTTGCCGATACATATAAAGTTCATCGGGGTTGGAATCAGGTTTCTCTATTTTTATACCTTTTCCCTTATTATTTTCTTTTGCTATATTAAATTGGGTCGAGGTAATTTCTATAACATCATCAGAATCCTCATCGGGATCCGATTCATCGAAAAATTGGTAATCTTCCCAATATTTTGTTTCCTCGGCGGAAACACTATTGACCATGTTAACTTTGGTCCGTTGGTTGATGATTTTATTTTATTTAATCGATTTACTGTAGGTATCAATATTTCTTCCTCCGGAACCTCTTCTTCTTCCAGTTCCTCCTCTTTCGGTTCCTCCTCTTCTGATTCCTCTTCTTCCGATTCCTCTTCTTCCGGTTCCTCTTCTTCCGGTTCCTCTTCGGGAATTTGTGAATCTTCCCAAATTATATCCGACTCTTCATTATTATTAGGTGAGTCGATGGGATTTGTACTAGTGGTAGACATCTATCACACGATATCAAACATATTAAGAGGTTAATATATCACATAATATTTACATGTTAATAATATATAGTTTCCAACAAAAGTGTTAAGCAATTGTTTTTAAAGAAAACACGGTCGAAGTCCAGACTTACTAATGTATCCTAACAAACTCGATAAGACACACTAATGCAAATTTCTGGTTCTCTAAGACCAACGCTCGGATACCAACTGAAATGTCCCGTTCATATTGATTATAAACGTTCCATATTAATTGATTTCGTCGCGAGGCTTTGACCTCTATATGAGACGTTTTTCAAAGACTGCATTCATTTTTAAAACAACCATAACCTTTATTTTATCGATAAAGGTTTAAAAAGCATTACGTAGATTGTAACACCCCATTCCAACAAGGAAATGGAAGGTTACATTTATTTATTACTAAATTATTGAAACCAAAAATAGTCTAACAATATTAAACGACAAAGTCTAAAGCAACTGAATTATTAAAATCTCTAATAAAACTTAAAATCTCCAAATCTTAACATAAGTCTGAATAATTATTAATAAGGGTAGTCTCTAAGGCATCTTCCAATCCATAAGCTCTCTCACTCATCCCATATGATTCTGATTACCTGCCGCAGGAAAAGAAAAATGTGGCTGAGCTAATAGCTCAGTGCGCGGATGTTGACAGATATAAACAGTAATAATAAACATTTTAAAGTATAAGAACGGAAGGAATTAAATAACATTATTTTTACATTTTTTTATAAGTCTCCATCGATTACCACCACAACACCAGAGTAAGAAATGAAATAAGGCTGAAGCAACGAGGGGTTGGGAAATTATACCGAGTACACCTAACAGAAACAGAATATGGACAGAACAGAACAGAATGCACAACATCAGTGCCATATCACAAATCATATATCGCATGTCAGAATCACACACTGGTCATGACTCTAGGTGCAACCCTAAATCGGAAGGTGTGTATGGCACTACACTACACAACCGTCTACAGAAATCTGTCCATAGTATAACCTAGGATGCATCCATACACCTCCCAAATAATCAAAAAACTCTCCCACGAGCATAATCACATAATATAACAGAATATAACATAACGCTCTTCAAAGAGCAATAACAGAAGTGGAGACGCCGCGGACTAATCGCACCGCCACGGATAGTGCCTTGTCATTGGTCGCCACAATGACAAGCCTGTGGGCACCCCACAGGTAGTTACCTCAGTATACCTATCTCCTGTCTACAGAATCTAGGGTTCTATGGTAGTACAGTGAACATACCAACCAACACCAGAATTATGTTCACCGTACATATGGAACCTAATCAAATGAAACACAAAGAACGCTTGCAAATAAATAAGTTCACAAAGCTTATCAAAACTCATTTCATTTCAGAAAAAGGTTTTTTCTCAAAGATTACGAGAATAATCAGATCATGTAAAGTTTTTCATTTCATCATACAAAAACATTTTCTCAAAAGTTTCCACAAAAATATATCTCATAATTTAGTTCAACTCAAATAGATAGATTAAGCACGCGAAATCAAATAACGAAGTGATAACAAGATAATCATGAAGCATATCAAAGGTAACGCTGAAAGAACAGTACAGACATCCGTACCTGGATTAATGTGTAAAACTCAGAAAGTCAGAAAGTCAGAAAGATGCTCCAATATCCTCAACAACGGCTACCTAGAATAATTAACTAAACTTAGCATTCAATCTCAAAGTCCTAATGTTATAATGACCCATTATATATATATATATATATATATATATATATATATATATATATATATATATATATATATATATATATATATATATATATATATATATATATATATATATATATATATATTATGGCGTTAAATGATACGAGTACATCTTCTAACTTGGTTATTTTATTTGCAGACCTTCATATAGTTTAGAGATAATCGTAACATCCAAATCAAAATCGTATATTGTCGTCTTGTTTTGTATTAGACTCCATCCGAGTTTCATCAATCTATGTATATCCACATTATCTACTTATTTATCACTATCTATTAATTATTTATTTATTTATTCTACATCCATCTATCTGTTTATATATCTCTATATTTTACGTATATATATGTTAATACTTAAAGTGTTGACATTTCATTTATAAGGACGTTAACTCATAAAAGGAAATTTTCATATACTTAATCTTTTAACATAGCATGTACCCTAGGGTCTGAAGTGTGATCATCTTCTTGTTTAATACAGGCCGAGAAATACAGGGACTTTGAAGGTTTAATTATTTAATCTTTGGTCATAGTTTACTAAGCCACATCTTGGTCCAGATTAATACCGTAAAATATGAGGTTCTAATTCACTAGTAAAAGACGTACCTTAGGACCGGTAACTTATAAAAACGTACAACGTAATTTAAAAGATATAACTTAAGAGCTAGTTTGGTTTATATTAATTAAAGATACATGAAATGATCGATTAACATAGATTAATAACATATACATTTTTTTTTTTTGTATATTTGAGTTTTGTTATGAGTACCTTTAAAGAGCAACACCAGATTATGGTTGTAAAACTTTTTCCTTTCTCTTAAACTCCACTCTGTGATTCTTCCAATAAAGTTTTAGAATGTATTATGTGATTTGGTGATTAATGATTAGTTGAAATGGTGTGTTGTATATAACCCGACGTTGGCCAGTAAATCCCGGATAATACTCACGTATTTGCAACGGTTTTGACTACATCAAAATGTTTCCAGAATTCCAACCAGATTAGTCACGTGTGAATTTCATATTCCTTTGTTTCCTTTATTCAACTCAATTACAAGCCTAATTATTATCATTAAAGTTAATTAATACTCCGTATTTCTTTAGAATATCTCTACTAAGATAATTATCTTGTGAATTTATTTATTTGACTCATAAGTACTCAAGGTTAAATTATTAATTGAGACATATTATATAATTCATTCCTTAAAATCTTATTTGAATCTGACGTTATCTATTTTTATATATACTTAATACATAGTTAATTAATATTTTATTTTGGGTCATTATAACATATCCCACTAAAAATGATTTCGTCCCCGAAATCAATGATAAAAAAAAAACTCTAAACATATCATTCTAAATTTTTGGTCATTATAACATATCCCACTAAAAGAATGATTTCGTCCCCGAAATCAACAAAATTAGAAATCGAAAACAACAAAATTAGCGTTCTAACCTTTAGGCGAACAAAGAAGGGTAACGCTCACGAATAGACTCCTCGGGTTCCCAAGTGGCTTCCCGCTCCGGGTGATTCCTCCACAACACTTTAACGTAAGGGATCGTTTTGTGTCGTAGTACTCGTTCCTCACGAGCTAGAATTTCCTGAGCTTCTTCTTCACACGAGAGATCTTCGCGAATCTCATGGAGTGGATATTGAACAACATGGAGTGGAGAGTAGTTGTAGCCTCGTAAACAAGACACATGAAACACATTATGCACATGAGACAACGCCGGGGGTAACGCCAAACGACATGATACCTCTCCAACTCTTTCCAAAATCTCAAAAGGACCAATGAATCTCGGGCTAAGTTTTCCTTTAAGGCCAAAACGTCGAACGCCCTTACAAGGAGAAACTTTAAGAAAAACGTGTTCACCGACTTCAAACTCGAGAGCTCGTCGATGCTTATCGGCATAACTCTTCTGACGCGTGCGGGCCTCTTTCTACTTCTCTTTCGCTAATTCAACTTTTTCATTAGTAACTCGGACTAACTCGGGACCTTCAATAACCTTCTCACCGGGTTCGTTCCAACAAATCGGAGCCCTACATTTCCGCCCATACAACATCTCGTAGGGTGCCATGTCTATACTAGCGTGCCAACTGTTATTATAAGCAAATTCAACCAAGCAAAGATAATCGTCCCAACTCCCTGTCCACTCTAAGGCACAAGCCCTTAGCATATCTTCTAATGTCTGGATGGTCCTCTCTGACTGACCATCTGTTTGCGGGTGGAATGCAGTGATATACTTCAACTTCGTACCAAAAGCCTTCTGAAACCCTTTCCAAAACTGTGAAGTAAACCGAGGATCTCTATCCTAAACAATTGACACCGGGGTACCATGAAGTCTGACAATCTCCTTTTGAAAAATTTCGGCCAACTGACTAGCAGAATACGTCTCACGAATAGGTAAAAAGTGTGCGGATTTTGTAAGACGATCCACTACAACCCATATTGCATCATTCTTTCTTAGCGTTTTTGGCAAGCCTGTCACCAAGTCCATCGTAACCTCATCCCACTTCCATACAGGAATATCTAGTGGTTGTAACAATCCACTAGCCCTCTGATGCTCTATCTTCACCTGCTGACATGTAAGGCATTTAGCCACAAATTCTGCTATGTCTTTCTTCATCCCACTCCACCAAAAATGTTTCTTCAAATCTCGGTACATTTTTGCAGAACCAGGATGAATAGAAAATGCAGAACTGTGAGCCTCTGTCAATAATGCTTCTCGAATCTCTACATCATTAGGAACACATAGTCTGTCACCTTTCCAAACAACTTCATGTTGATCAACTCAGAACTCGTGTTGTTTATCATTCTCCAAGTTTTGTACAATAGCCCACAACTCCCCATCATCCTTCTGAGCTTCCTTAATTCATGACATTAAGGTAGGCTCGACAGTCAAATGAGCGATGCTGCCACCTACTTGCTTAGTGTATACCTCTAATTAAGACGTTCCATATCGGCGATGATTTCAGGCTGAGTAATAAGACATGATATACTACCCGAACTCTTTCTGCTTAGGGCATCAGCAACAACATTTACTTTTCCAGGATGATACTGAATGTTGGCGTCATAATCTTTTAAGAGTTCCAACCACCTCCTCTGTCTCATGTTCAACTCTTTTTGCGTGAAAATGTACTTAAGACTTTTGTGATCGGTGAAAATATCACAAGTCTCACCATACAAATAGTGCCTCCAAATCTTAAGGGCGAACACGACAGCAGCAAGCTCCAAGTCGTGGGTAGGGTAGTTCTTCTCATATGGTTTTAGTTGACTCGAAGCGTAGGCGATTACCTTCCCATGTTGCATCAGAACACACCCCAAACCTTTATTCGAAGCATCACTATAAATCTGAAATCCACCTGTTCCTTCTGGCACAGCAAGGATCGGTGCAGTAACTAATCTTTTCTTTAATTCCTCAAAACATTTCTCGCGTTCATCATTCCATTCAAACTTCACCCCCTTTTTGATCAATTGCGTTAATGGCAAGGCTAAAGTTGAAAAACCTTCCACAAAACGGCGATAGTAGCCTGCCAAACCCAAGAAACTTCGTACTTCTGTGACCGAGTTAGGTCTTGGCCAATTGGTAACGGCCTCAACCTTTACAGGATCAACTTCAATTCCATCTCCAGATACCACATGACCAAGAAAAGAAACACGCTGTAACCAGAATTCACACTTTGAAAATTTAGCAAATAACTTCCTCTCTCGGAGAATACCCAAAACGATACATAGGTGCTCTTCATGTTCCTATTTTGACTTCGAGTACACCAAGATGTCATCAATGAAGACTACAACAAGCTTATCCAGATAATCATGAAAGACACGATTCATTAAATCCATAAAGACAGCTGGAGCATTCGTCAATCCAAAAGGCATCACTAAGAATTTATAATGCCCGTAGCGAGTACGAAATGCCGTCTTAGGAATGTCTTCTGCTCTCACCCGCAGTTGATGATAACCTGATCTCAAATCTATCTTAAAGAAACACTTGGCCCCTTGAAGCTGATCAAACAAGTCGTCTATACGAGGCAAAGGATATCTGTTTCTGATAGTAACTCGATTTAGCTCTCTATAGTCGACGCACAACCTCATAGAGCCATCCTTTTTCTTCACAAACAAAATAGGAGCACTCCATGGAGATACACTCGGCCTTATAAATCCACGGTCTAACAAATCTTGCAATTGTTCTTTCAATTCCAACAACTCTAAAGGTGCCATTCTGTAATGTGCCTTTGTGATTGGCTCAGCACCAGGAACAAGTTCAATTGTGAATTCAACCTCCCTGTCTGGCGGCAATCCAGGGAGTTCCTCGAAAAATACATCTGGAAATTCTTTGACAACCGGATGATCATCAATGCTAACCTCTTTCTTTGAGCTATCATGAATAGCTACAAGATAAACCTCATAACCACCACTGATAAGTTTTCTTGCCTTTATAGTAGAAATAAGTTTTACAAGTCCACTTGGTGAAGTTCCTTGATACACAAACTCTGGTTTAGAGGCATATCCGAATATAATTCGTTTACCATAACAGTCAACATAAGCATGATGTGGAGACAACCAATACATTCCCAAAATAATGTTGAAATCATGCATCTCCAAAGGAAGTAATTGAGCGTGGAGAACATTATTATCAATCGAGACAGGACAATCATTATACACGTGTGTAATTGTCACAGAATATCCAAAAGGAGTAGAAATACAAACAGGTGGATGTAACACGGAAGGAGACAAATTAACACGTTTAGAAAATGATAACGATATAACAGAATGAGTAGCACCCGTATCAAATAATACATGAGCCTTAATACCATTTAAAGTAACAGTGCCAGAAACGGTACCTTGAGCTTGTGATGCCTGACGCGTAGTCATCGTAAAAACTCTCCCATAAGTAGTTCCCTGATCATTTCCCCCATTCTTCTTATTAGTGTCACGAGAAGTACAATCCTTGATCATGTGCCCTTTTTTACCACATCTAAAGCATGCACCTATCTCTTTATAGCAAGGTTTTCCTGGATGATTTGCCCCACATTTTGAGCATGGTGGAAGCGGAATCAAGTTTGGGTTGTTTCTATCAGTTGAACCCGACCGCTGACCTGAACCCTGAGCCTGACCATGATTATTTCCACGATTCTGCCATTGACCTTGACCATTATTATTACCCCTGTGCTGATACGTATCGCTCTGTGAGTGCCCAGAATGGCTCCCACGGGATCGGTTACCATTATCTCGTTTATGCCCTGACTGAACCTTACCATAACGATCTGAACCAGATCCATAGTACTCAGTATCTCTACCTCTCTTCCTGTCATTGGTAGCTCTATGCGCAAGAAAGTCAGCCCTCTCTAACTATAGATTTTTAGCAGCGTTGGCCACTTCCGATACCGTGTGAAACTTAGTATTAAGAATTTCTCGTCTATATTCATAAAGTAGGGCCCACTTGAATTTCTCAACCTGCTCTTCTACAGTACCAGCTGAGCTACCAGCAACACCAGCCACTCTGATAAAACGCTCCATGAAAGTATTTATAGGCTCACCGGGATTCTGTCTGATGTTATTATATTCTCTCTTATACGCTTCTCTATCAGCAATCAGAAAGTAGTGTTTATAAAACACTTCAAGGAAATCACGCCATGCCAAAGCCTCTACATAACCATCCCCTTCATCAGATTTTACAGCTTGCCACCAACGGTTGGCATCTCCTTCTAACTTCCAGGTAGCCATACGAACTTTCTGGTTCTCCGTACAATCTAACACCTCGAATATTTTCTCCAAATGCGCAATCCAATTTTCAGCATCTAAAGGCATTTTCCCGCCACGATATACTTATGGCTTCTATTTCTGAAACTTCTCCAACAATGAATAAGTAGGTAGTGTAGCGATCATTTCAGTTCCCGTGTTATCAACGCTTCCCCTACCATTAGTTCCCGTAGAATTTGCTTGAATTGCAGTTGCAACAGCTTGCGGAACAACTTGAGCGATAGCAGCAGCCACTGCTTGATTCACTGCCGCTAGGATAGCCGGATCAATATTTTCCGTGTTGTTATTTTGTGTAGTGCGGCTGTTAACACTTCTTTTCTTAGGAGGCATCTATAACGGAAAAGAACAAACAATTTTAGGAAGGATTAGAAACAAATGAAATACGGTAGAGTACAAAATATGGAAGCAGAATCCTATTCGATGATCTACCCGAATCCTATCTGATGATCTACCCAAAACTCACAGGTCAAACCTAAAGGTAACTACAAGAGGGAACCTGGCTCTGAAACCATTAGATGTAACACCCCATTCCAACTAGGAAATGGAAGGTTACATTTATTTATTACAAAATTATTGAAACCAAAAATAGTCTAACAATATTAAACGACAAAGTCTAAAGCAACTGAATTATTAAAATCTCTAATAAAACTTAAAATCTCCAAATCTTAACATAAGTCTGAATAATTATTAATAAGGGTAGTCTCTAAGGCATCTTCCAATCCATAAGCTCTCTCACTCATCCCATATGATTCTGATTACTGCCGCAGGAAAAGAAAAATGCGGCTAAGCTAATAGCTCAGTGCGCGGATGTTGACAGATATAAACAGTAATAATAAACATTTTAAAGTATAAGAACGGAAGGAATTAAATAACATTATTTTTACATTTATTTTATAAGTCTCCATCGATTACCACCACAACACCAGAGTAAGAAATGAAATAAGGCTGAAGCAACGAGGGGTTGGGAAATTATACCGAGTACACCTAACAGAAACAGAATATGGACAGAATAGAACAGAATGCACAACATCAGTGCCATATCATATCACAAATCATATATCGCATGTCAGAATCACACACTGGTCATGACTCCAGGTGCAACCCTAAATCGGAAGGTGTGTATGGCACTACACTACACAACCGTCTACAGAAATCTGTCCATTGTATAACCTAGGATGCATCCATATGCCTCCCAAATAATCAGAAAGCTCTTCCACGAGCATAATCACATAATATAACAGAATATAACATAACGCTCTTCAAAGAGCAATAACAGAAGTAGGGACGCCGCGGACTAATCGCACCGCCACAGATAGTGCCTTGTCATTGGTCGCCACAATGACAAGCCTGTGGGCACCCCACAGGTAGTTACCTCGGTATACCTATCTCCTGTCTACAGAATCTAGGGTTCTATGGTAGCACAGCGAACATACCAACCAACACCAGAATTACGTTCACCGTACATATGGAACCTAATCAAATGAAACACAAAGAATGCTCGCAAATAAATAAGTTCACAAAGCTTATCAAAACTCATTTCATTTCAGTAAAAGGTTTTTTCTCAAAGATTACGAGAATAATCAGATCATGCAAAGTTTCTCATTTCATCATACAAAAACATTTTCTCAAAGGTTTTCACAAAAATATATCTCATAATTTAGTTCAACTCAAATAGATAGATTAAGCACGCGAAATCAAATAACGAAGTGATAACAAGATAATCATGAAGCATATCAAAGGTGACGCTGAAAGAACAGTACAGACATCCGTACTTGGATTAATGTGTAAAACTCAGAAAGTCGGAAAGTCAGAAAGATGCTCCAATATCCTCAACAACGGCTACCTAGAATAATTAACTAAACTTAGCATTCAATCTCAAAGTCCTAATGTTATAATGACCCATTATATATATATATATATATATATATATATATATATATATATATATATATATATATATATATATATATATATATATATATATATGGCGTTAAATGATACGAGTACATCTTCTAACTTGGTTATTTTATTTGCAGACCCATTATATATATATATATATATATATATATATATATATATATATATATATATATATATATATATATATATATATATGGCGTTAAATGATACGAGTACATCTTCTAACTTGGTTATTTTATTTGCAGACCTTCATATAGTTTAGAGATAATCGTAACATCCAAATCAAAATCGTATATTGTCGTCTTGTTTTGTATTAGACTCCATCCGAGTTTCATCAATCTATGTATATCCACATTATCTACTTATTTATCACTATCTATTAATTATTTATTTATTTATTCTACATCCATCTATCTGTTTATATATCTCTATATTTTACGTATATATATGTTAATACTTAAAGTGTTGACATTTCATTTATAAGGAGGTTAACTCATAAAAGGAAATTTTCATATACTTAATCTTTTAACATAGCATGTACCCTAGGGTCTGAAGTGTGATCATCTTCTTGTTTAATACGGGCCGAGAAATACAGGGACTTTGAAGGTTTAATTATTTAATCTTTGGTCATAGTTTACTAAGCCACATCTTAGTCCAGATTAATACCGTAAAATATGAGGTTCTAATTCACTAGTAAATGACGTACCTTAGGACCGGTAACTTATAAAAACGTACAACGTAATTTAAAAGATATAACTTAAGAGCTGGTTTGGTTTATATTAATTAAAGATACAAGAAATGATCGATTAACAGAGATTAATAACATATACATTTTTTTTTTTTGTATATTTGAGTTTTGTTATGAGTACCTTTAAAGAGCAACACCAGATTATGGTTGTAAAACTTTTTCCTTTCTCTTAAACTCCACTCTGTGATTCTTCCAATAAAGTTTTAGAATGTATTATGTGATTTGGTGATTAATGATTAGTTGAAATGGTGTGTTGTATATAACCCGACGTTGGCCAGTAAATCCCGGATAATACTCACGTATTTGCAACGGTTTTGACTACATCAAAATGTTTCCAGAATTCCAACCCGATTAGTCACGTGTGAATTTCATATTTCTTTGTTTCCTTTATTCAACTCAATTACATGCCTAATTATTATCATTAAAGTTAATTAATACTCCGTATTTCTTTAGAATATCTCTACTAAGATAATTATCTTGTGAATTTATTTATTTGACTCATAAGTACTCAAGGTTAAATTATTAATTGAGACATATTATATAATTCGTTCCTTAAAATCTTATTTGAATCTGACGTTATCTATTTTTATATATACTTAATACTTAGTTAATTAATATTTTATTTTGGGTCATTATAACATATCCCACTAAAAATGATTTCGTCCCCGAAATCAATGATAAAAAAAAAACTCTAAACATATCATTCTAAATTTTTGGTCATTATAACATATCCCACTAAAAGAATGATTTCTTCCCCGAAATCAACAAAATTAGAAATCGAAAACAACAAGATTAGCGTTCTAACCTTTAGGCGAACAAAGAAGGGTAACGCTCACGAATAGACTCCTCGGGTTCCCAAGTGGCTTCCCGCTCCGGGTGATTCCTCCACAACACTTTAACGTAAGGGATCGTTTTGTGTCGTAGTACTCGTTCCTCACGAGCTAGAATTTCATGAGCTTCTTCTTCACACGAGAGATCTTCGCGAATCTCATGGAGTGGATATTGAACAACATGGAGTGGAGAGTAGTTGTAGCCTCGTAAACAAGACACATGAAACACATTATGCACATGAGACAACGTCGGGGATAACGCCAAACGACATGATACCTCTCCAACTCTTTCCAAAATCTCAAAAGGACCAATGAATCTCGGGCTAAGTTTTCCTTTAAGGCCAAAACGTCGAACGCCCTTACAAGGAGAAACTTTAAGAAACACGTGTTCACCGACTTCAAACTCGAGAGCTCGTCGATGCTTATCGGCATAACTCTTCTGACGCGTGCGGGCCTCTTTCTACTTCTCTTTCGCTAATTCAACTTTTTCATTAGTAACTCGGACTAACTCGGGACCTTCAATAACCTTCTCACCGGGTTTGTTCCAACAAATCGGAGCCCTACATTTCCACCCATACAACATCTCGTAGGATGCCATGTCTATACTAGCGTGTCAACTGTTATTATAAGCAAATTCAACCAAGCAAAGATAATCGTCCCAACTCCCTGTCCACTCTAAGGCACAAGCCCTTAGCATATCTTCTAATGTCTGGATGGTCCTCTCTGACTGACCATCTGTTTGCGGGTGGAATGCAGTGCTATACTTCAACTTCGTACCAAAAGCCTTCTGAAACCCTTTCCAAAATTGTGAAATAAAACGAGGATCTCTATCTGAAACAATTGACACCGGGGTACCATGAAGTCTGACAATCTCCTTTTGAAAAATTTCGGCCAACTGACTAGCAGAATACGTCTCACGAATAGGTAAAAAGTGTGCGGATTTTGTAAGACGATCCACTACAACCCAGATTGCATCATTCTTTCTTAGCGTTTTTGGCAAGCCTGTCACCAAATCCATCGTAACCTCATCCCATTTCCAAAGAGGAATATCTAGTGGTTGTAACAATCCACTAGCCCTCTGATGCTCTATCTTCACCTGCTGACATGTAAGGCATTTAGCCACAAATTTTGCTATGTATTTCTTCATCACACTCCACCAAAAATGTTTCTTCAAATCTCGGTACATTTTTGCAGAACCAGGATGAATAGAAAATGCAGAACTGTGAGCCTCTGTCAATAATGCTTCTCGAATCTCTACATCATTAGGAACACATAGTCTGTCACCTTGCCAAACAACTTCATGTTGATTAACTCGGAACTCGTGTTGTTTATCATTCTCCAAGTTTTGTACAATAGCCCACAACTCCTCATCATCCTTCTGAGCTAACTTAATTCATGTCACTAAGGTAGGCTCGACAGTCAAATGAGCGATGCTGCCACCTACTTGCTTAGTGTATACCTCTAATTCAAGACGTTCCATATCGGCGATGATTTCAGGCTGAGTAATAAGACATGATATACTACCCAACTCTTTCTGCTTAGGGCATCAGCAACAACATTTGCTTTTCCAGGATGATACTGAATGTTGGCGTCATAATCTTTTAAGAGTTCCAACCACCTCCTCTGTCTCATGTTCAACTCTTTTTGCGTGAAAATGTACTTAAGACTTTTGTGATCGGTGAAAATATCACAAGTCTCACCATACAAATAGTGCCTCCAAATCTTAAGGGCGAACACGACAGTAGCAAGCTCCAAGTCGTGGGTAGGGTAGTTCTTCTCATATGGTTTTAGTTGCCTCGAAGCGTAGGCGATTACCTTCCCATGTTGCATCAGAACACACCCCAAACCCTTATTCGAAGCATCACTATAAATCTGAAATCCACCTGTTCCTTCTGGCACAGCAAGGATCGGTGCAGTAACTAATCTCTTCTTTAATTCCTCAAAACATTTCTCGCGTTCATTATTCCATTCAAACTTCACCCCCTTTTTGATCAATTGCATTAATGGCAAGGCTAAAGTTGAAAAACCTTCCACAAAACGGCGATAGTAGCCTGCCAAACCTAAGAAACTTCGTACTTCTGTGACCGAGTTAGGTCTTGGCCAATTGGTAACGGCCTCAGCCTTTGCAGGATCAATATTTTATGGACGTTACTTAATACTTATATATAATTAATACTTAGTTAATTAATATTTTATTTTGGGTCATTATATAGATTATCAAATAATGATAATCTAAAATATACCGTTTACACACGACCATTACATAATGGTTTACAATAAGAATATATTACATCAAAAATAAGTTTCTTGAATGCAGTTTTTACATAATATCATACAAGCATGGACTCCTAATCTTGTCCTTATTTTAGTATGCAACAGCGGAAGCTCTTAATAATCACCTGAGAATAAACATGCTTAAAACGTCAACAAAAAATGTTCGTGAGTTATAGATTTAACCTATATATTATCAAATCATAATAATAGACCACAAGATTTCATATTTCAATACATCCCATACATAGAGATAAAAAAATCATTCATACGGTGAACACCTGGTAACTGACATTAACAAGATGCATATAGAATATCCCCATCATTCTGGGACACCCATCGGACATGATAAAATCGAAGTACTAAAGCATTCCAAATTCCAGAATGGGGCTTGTTGGGCCCGATAGATCTATCTTTAGGATTCGCGTCAATTTGGGGGTCTGTTCCCAAATTCTTAGGCTACCAAGCTAAAAAGGGGCATATTCGGCTTCGATCATTCACCCATATAAAGTAGTTTCATTTACTTGTGTCTATTTCGTAAAATATTTATAAAATTGCATGTATTCTCATCCTAAAATATTAGATTTTAAAAGTGGGACTATAACTCACTTTCACAAATTTTTACTTCGTCGGGAGTAAGACTTGGCCACTGGTCGATTCACAAACCTATAACAAATATGTACATATATATCAAAGTATGTTCAAAATAAATTTACAACATTTTTAATACGTTTTAATGTTTTAAGTTTATTAAGTCAGCTGTCATCGTTAGTAACCTACAACTAGTTGTCCATAGTTAGATGTACAGAAAATAAATTGATATATATTATCTTGACCCAATCCACGACCCAGTGTATACACGTCTCAGGCTAGATCACAACTCAAAGTATATATATTTTTGGAATCAACCTCAACCCTGTATAGCTAACTCCAACATTACTGCATATAGAGTGTCTATGGTTGTTCCAAATAATATATATAGATGGGTCGATATGATATGTCAAAACATTTGCATACGTGTCTATGGTATCCCAAGATTACATAATATATTAGAATACATGTATTATACAATATAAGTTAGCTAGGATATGATTAATATAGATTTGTTACCAATTTTCACGTAGCTACAACAAGTAAAAATATCCAATCTTGTTTTATCCATAACTTCTTCGTTTTAAATCTGTTTTGAGTGAATCCAATTGCTATGGTTTCATATTGAACTTAAGTTTATGAATCTATACAGAAAAAGTATAGGTTTATAGTCGGAAATATAAGTTACAAGTCATTTTTGTAAGAGTAGTCATTTCAGTCGAAAGAACGATGTCTTGATGACCATTTTGAAAAACATACTTCCACTTTGAGTTTAACCATGATTTTTGGATATAGTTTCATGTTCATAAGAAAAATCATTTTCCCAGAAGAACAACTTTTAAATCAAAGTTTATCATAGTTTTTAATTATCAAACCCAAAACAGCCCGCGGTGTTACTACGACGGCGTATGTCCGGTTTTACGGTGTTTTTCGTGTTTCCAGGTTTTAAATCATTAAGTTAGCATATCATATATATATATATATATATATATATATATATATATATATATATATATATATATATATATATATATATATATATATATATATATATATATATATATATATATATATATATAGAACATGTTTTTAGTTGATTTTAAAAGTCAAGTTAGAAGGATTAACTTTTGTTTGCGAACAAGTTTAGAATTAACTAAACTATGTTCTGGTGATTTCAAGTTTAAACCTTCGAATAAGGTAGTTATATATATATGAATCGAATGATGTTATGAACATCATTACTACCTCAGATTTTGTGGATAAACCTTCTGGAAATGAGAAAAGTAGATCTAGCTTCAAAGGATCATTGGATGGCTTGAAAGTTCTTGAAGTAGAATCATGACACGAAAACAAGTACAAGTAAGATTTCCACTCGAAATAAGATTGTTATAGTTATAGAAATTGAATCAAAGTTTGAATATAAGTATTACCTTGTATTAGAAAGATATATTATTGTAAATAAGAAAGATTTCTTGAGGTCGGATGATCAATTTACAAGATTGGAAGTAAGCTAGCAAACTTGGAAGTATTCTTGATTTTATGAAACTAGAACTTATAGAATTTATGAAGAACATTTAGAACTTGAAGATAGAACTTGAGAGAGATCAATTAGATGAAGAAAATTGAAGAATGAAAGTGTTTGTAGGTGTTTTTGATCGTTGGTATATGGATTAGATATAAAGGATGTGTAATTTTGTTTACATGTAAATAAGTCATGAATGATTACTAATATTTTTGTAATTTTATGAGATATTTCATGCTAGTTGCCAAATGATGGTTCCCACATGTGTTAGGTGACTCACATGGGCTGCTAAGAGCTGATCATTGGAGTATATATGCTAATAGTACATACATCTAAAAGCTGTGTATTGTACGAGTACGAATACGGGTGCATACAAGTAGAATTATTGATGAAACTGAACGAAGATGTAATTGTAAGCATTTTTATTAAGTAGAAGTACTTTGATAAGTGTCTTGAAGTCTTTCAAAAGTGTATGAATACATATTAAAACACTACATGTATATACATTTTAACTGAGTCGTTAAGTCATCGTTAGTCGTTACATGTAAGTGTTGTTTTGAAACCTTTAGGTTAACGATCTTGTTAAGTGTTGTTAACCCATTGTTTATTATATCAAATGAGATGTTAAATTATTACGTTATCATGATATTATGATGTATTAATATATCTTAATATGATATATATATATATATATATATATATATATATATATATATATATATATATATATATATATATATATATATACAATTAAATGTCGTTACAACGATAATCGTTACATATATGCCTCGTTTCGAAATCATTAAGTTAGTAGTCTTGTTTTTACATATGTAGTTCATTGTTAATATACTTAATGATATGTTTACTTATCATAATACCATGTTAACTATATATATATCCATATATATGACATCATATAGTTTTTACAAGTTTTAACGTTCGTGAATCACCGGTCAACTTGGGTGGTCAATTGTCTATATAAAATCTATTTCAATTAATCAAGTCTTAACAAGTTCGATTGCTTAACATGTTGGAAATACTTAATCATGTAAATAATAATTTCATTTAATATATATAAACATGGAAAAATTCGGGTCACTACAATTTTCATCAACAAGCTCAATATTTAAAGACAACTGCCCTATAAGTAATGAAGATTCTCCCGCAAAGCCAGTTAGCGAGGCTGCGGTGGGTTTTAAATTCGCCTTAATACTCTCCGGTAATCGAACAAAACATTGCCCATAAACAATGTCGACACTATTGCCATTATCAACATGAATCTTCATAATTGTGATTCCAGTCTGCGCAATTTTGCACGATATTACTATCGGCATTTCAGAGAAATCTTCGCTTTGCATTTCGGGGAAACTTATTGGCGCAAACTGCCATTTCTGAAGCATTTTTGTAGATTTTCGCTTTCTTCCCTTCTTTTGAGCATTTGCTTGGATAGTAACAGTAGTATCACAAACATTTTCAGTATTACTCGTCATTTCAACGAGTAATCAATTTGTCGCAAATTTCAAACGTGTTTACCTGTGAATCATCAAAACAACACACGATTAGAATTAAACAGACCATTTTATCGTTCAATAGCACAAAACAAAAATTTTCGAGTTTAATTTTGAACGTGTCACACGGATGGTGCCCAAATGATCAATCCTATATTAAAAATACTTAATTAAGGATTGAATGCAATGAGATTAAAGTGGTGGAATGGGATGTTGATGATTGTTTTAAAGTCTTGATTATTGCTTAGCATAATTCACCATAACACAATGTAAAAATTCTTTGGTCGAAGTCACAAGTGAAAATTACAAAGGCTAGATCAAATGACAGATAATCAACAACCTATAAATGAGAGGCCAAACTCCCTATTTATAGTTTTTTAGAATATTCGCGGTGTGCGGATTAACTATTATCTGCATTGACTTAGCGGAAGGAATCCGCAATCTTTATTAATGCGCAATCTGATCCGCAAACTTAACTTTCAGCGGATCTTCCAAATCCTTTAAACATATTTCGCGTAACTTCTGTTTCCAGCCTTTAGCACTTCAAATATACATATACAATGCTATGTATATGATCACTAGGCTCAAGCCCAAAGGATGTTTTGTGGCCAATTGATACACTCACGAATGTCACAACTACTATATTTTAAAATGGATAGTGGAGTAACTCATGGAAGAAGCCCATGTTCCCATGTCTAGCAATGGTCCATGCTTGTTTTTAGTAGCAGTTAAATTACAGGCATTAGATGAAAAGTTGGTTGCACATGTTCTCCCTGCACGTACACATGAACTAATCTATTTATTTAGTGCATTATTAGTAGTTTATATATGTTGGAAAATAGTACTAATCGTAGGATTTGCACTATATATTTGTCTAGTTGTTTTCTATTTGAGAATATGAATGAAAAACTGGTTTTCTTCTTAGTCATATTTCTTAAGAGATTGAACATCTTGAATCGGTCGACATCATTGGAGTTAGCAGTAGACTCGAATAGACCGTATCACACTTAAACATTAGAATTACACGAACATTAGGTAAATGGACTCCCCATGAAATAGTGACTCCTAAAATTAAAAAAAAATCTTTTGAACTCCGGTTGTAGTTTTGAACATACCACAAGGACTCCTTGTGTAATATTGTCAAAAGAAAAAATTTCAAATCTAAAAATATACTCCAACTCGTTTCATCCAAACACACCCAACTTAATCATTCCGAATTTTGAATGCTTTAAAGCTATAATTGGGTTAATGAGATAAAGGCGTTTCAGAAAACTGCAGCAGAGCACACAATAACACATACTATAGATAGAAGTCTTGCTAAGGAAATAAGAAATTCACATCATGTAAACAAATCTGAACAAGCAAAATACAGTATCGTATAACACAAGATTTACAAATATAATCTACCAGATTTTCACAGCTTTCTATATATCGAAACATCATTAAGAACTTCCATAAAAATCAAAAAACATTGTGAAAACAAGCTTTTTGAATGAACAACAAAGTTTCCCCAAGCAACGAAATATCAATCTCCACATAGTGCCATCATGTCCACAGATTTGTAACGAAAGTCCATCCACCATAATTGAACACCAACTCATATTGCGGCCCGCACTGCACCTCGAGCAACATCACGTCTCATTTCCGCTGCCTTACCACTTCCTCGGAAATACATGTATACTTGCTGCATAATCAAAATTCAAAATAAATATTATATCAAGCTCAAACTTCTTTTTTGGCATATTTGATACTCCATTTAATTACAGAATTTCCATATTATTGTTTTATATCCTTAAATCTCTATTGTTTAATATTTATTTGGGTTCTTTAATATAAAAAAAGCGAAGAGATGAACCTGAATAACCCAAATGCTGAGCAAAGACTCTAGACAGAATAACCCGAATCCTACAAAATAGAAAATCTACAAGAAAAAAAAAGAACAATACACTTGGTAAGCATACTTAAAGAAGAAAGAAAACCGAATTCAACAACTTGGAAGAAAACTTACCCCAACCAACGCGTGGTTGCCTACAAGGTCTGTTGACTTAGTGTGCACATCATAACACAAATCTATACTACCGATTATATATAGGCCTACGGGGTCACACACAATGAGCACTTAGATATCCGATTATATGTATATATTGTATGTACATATTTATTATCACCAAATAAGAGAAATAAAAGTGGTGTTATTAACTAGTTATTAGTTATTATATATTAATCAATAAATATGAATTATTAATTATTATATATTAATAACTTAAATATAAATATAATAACTAATATAAATGTCACATGGAGTTGTTGTATATATTCTTGGAGTAGTTTACCGACACAAATATGATAGCCACACAAAAATTATTAAACTATAATAAAATGGTTCTTGGAATCTCTAAAAGAGTCCAGAGACAAATTGTGAGGAATAACACAAATCATAAAATGTTTCTAAGCATTGTCGTTTGTTTATTGTTACTATTATTATCTATAGTATATAGTATATATACAATAACAAATGAAAAGATTGAATGTGATCTAAAAAAAACACACCACATATTCTGCCAGTTTTTGGTTTTGGGTTGCCGAGAAGAAAAAGAAACAAAAGGGTTTTGTTAGTTTTCTTTTGCGTAGTATTTGGTGATTAGAGATCTAGTAATCTCCGGTATTTGCCTGACGTGCTGTGTGGATCAACTGTAGAGATATTCAAACTTTTGAATATATGTTTCAACCTATCTTGGACATCAATTCGCAAAGAGTTCTTTCTACCGTTCTTGCATTACTCGCTAAAGGTACATCTAAACTTCTCTTTGTGAATTTATTAGTTGACAATTATTAGTGGTGTAATTTGATCTTGTTGGGATCGTTAATCGTGTGAATGTTTTACTTGAAAGTTTATTATAAATAATAAAAGACGTTTATTATTAAATAAAAATATGTTTATTTTTACATTCCGCTGCGTTTATAAATTTTAAAGTACACACGGTTTTCCATTAGTGGTATCCGAGCCGCTTTTACACCATCTTAATTGTCGCGTGATTTTCTTTAGATTTAGCTTTGTGGTGTATAGGTGAAAGTCAAAACCTTTTTGGTTTTTAAATTCAACTCGGTTGATCTAGACTTAACTTCATGACGCACAAATATAATTGAAAGAATATCACTACTTTAAATTGTAGATTTAATTATTATGGCTTGAATAATTGTTATAATTGTTGAGTGTTTATTTTCATGGTTATACACATGTATTGTAACCATGGACAAGCCATATGTAGATTTTTAATAATGTAGTTATTAAAATTGTGATTGCATACATAGCCCGTAATGCCCCAACCTATGTGTTTGATTATATGTGAATGTTATGATTGTTGGTCATGGCGATTTTAAGCCATGTTGGTTATTGATTTATTGAAAGGCCATTTTGAAGTCAAAGTTGTATTATATTTATTTTTCATTTTCATAGTATTGTATTTAAGTTTATTTCAATTTGTAAAAGTACTAGTTTAGTTGTATTTTTAAATTTAAATAAATGTAACAAGATGAAGATTGAAGATAAAGATACAACATGGAGATTGGCTTAGAAGATGGCGAATAGATCAAGTTAACAACAATGTTGTTCGACAAGTTTTCACTTGGTTCTTAAATCAAGTGGGAGCTATGATATTATCCTTAGTTTGACCTCTTGATCCCATGTCGGCTCATGGGATCAAGCATAAGATTTTTGGGCTAGGCTATGTGTGTGTGATGCATGGTTGTGTTGTATTTTTGCATTTATATATAATTGTTGATTATAATATATGCTAAATATTTTTGATAGGAAACATTAAATAAAACCGGTAACGAGTTTCAAATATTAAAATTGATGATTTTAAAAAGTTAAACTCTAACGAGTTTAAAGTTAAATAATTTTGAGACTTAAATTACATATGTTTTTTATGGAAACATTAAATAAAACTCTAAACGAGTTTCAAAGATTAAAATTAATGATTTTAAAATAAGTTAAACTCTAACGAGTTTAATGTTAAATGATTTTGAAAGTCAAATAATATATATGGACGACATCTTTTAAAACTGTTTTAAAACGATACATGTTTGTGTATTTGTTATTTTTATATACTATAAATTAAATAACAAATTAGATCACAAACATAATCGACATATACAATTGGTTAAAATATTTTTAACTAATAGTGTAGCGAATCTTGTGTGCATGCATTGTTCGCTGACACGAACATTTTCAAAATACCCGTCAAATTTAAGTCATGCCATCCAATGAGCTTGCAAACACTCCTCGTTATTTTTCTGATCTAGTGAGACTAGGCTGAATTATAGCCACGAGGTGGATTTTTCGATCTAGTGAGATTAGCGTGAATTTCCACTGTTTTCAAATTGGACGACTTAATCGTATTCACGATGAGACCTGAGTTCGAGGAAAGGATGGGACAAACATGCCAATAGATAATAATGGTTTGTTGGACTGCACATATCTCAAGGTCCCATAAAGATCTAAGAGTTGCACTTGTAATGCAATTGATACTCGCTACCTACCAAAGACTCCATAACTGCTAGCTGATCAACAGATGTGGCTATGGAATCTCTATATGGATCTTAGGCTTTAGTAAATTAATTGTTTTTAAATAATATTATAAAAACTTGGGTAGTTAATTTATTAAAGCTCAATATCAAAAATACTAAATTGAATCTTATATCTGTTGTAGATGTCAAATAATTAAAACGTAAACCAAAACACACTTCCTTCTTTGTTGGAGAAGGATAAACTCTATCTTCAAACTTCCTAGACTGGAAATGCAACCTGAGAACTGTTTCTCAAGCATAAATGAAAGTTGAACAAAATTAGAACCCTTATCCGATCCTCCTATTTGCGCAGCTCCTGCTACTCAGCAAAATGCTTATCGGAAGTTGTTCGATGAGTAGGGGAAGTAGGATAAAAAGGGTGAAAAAGAATAAGCCGAATACTTTGTGGAAGGAAATGATAAATCATTATTTCAGGAACATTATTTCACCTTCCAAGAAGGAAATCCCAACTAAAGACGCCGAATATTTCCATTGTGGAAAGGTTGGCAATTAGAGAAGGAAGTTGTCCTATTTACCAATCTGAGCTGAGAAAAGGCAATGCTGGTAAGATTAGAAATCTCAAGTATATTTCATATATAGTTATATACTTCTTCTAGTGATTCCTAGATCATTGTTAAACGGTTGTGGTCTTCACACCTGTAACAATATAAATGGAACGAGAAGAAATAATAGACTGACGAAAGGCACACTGGATTTGCGAGTGGACAATGGGAATCAAGCTTCGATTGAAGCCGTTGGTCACTATGAGCTTACTCATCCAAGTGGTCTTATTATTTTATTGAAACAATGTTATTATGCTCCTAGTATTAGGAGCAATATGATTTGAATGATACTGGTATTAAACTTGCATTTACGCACTTTGGTATTTCAGTTTCTAAGGATAATATTTTTTTTTTCTTAATGCCTATCCAAGTGATGGTATTTTTGAAATTGATATGCATGGTGTGATTTCAAATGAGAATTCTATGTATACCTGTAACGTCAAGTGATTCAAGCAACACTTGAATAAGACCTTTCTATGACATTGTCGTCTTGGTCATATAAATAACGCATTTCAAAACTCCATTCTTATGGACTTTTGGAATCAAATGGCTTTGATTCATTTGATGTATGTGAGTAATGTTTATGTGAGAGGATGACAAAGGCTCATTTCTCCGATTAGGTGAAAGAGCTACATATCTTTTAGGACTAATACATATTCATGTATGTGGCCCTTTAGAACAATGTCTAGAGATGATAAATCTTACTTCGTTAAATTAACTATGGTTTTTGTAGATATGGTTATGTTTACTTGCTGAAACATAAACATGGAGTTTTTGAAAGGCATGAAGTCTTTCAAAAAGAAGTTAAGAATTAGCTTAGAAAGACCATTAAATCAGCATAGTTATGAATTTATTGTAATGCCATTTGGTCTCACTAACGCACCGGCGGTGTTCATGGACCTTATGAACCGCGTGTACAAACCGTATCTCGATAAATTCATTATTGTGTTCATCGATGATATCTTGATCTATTCTAGAAGCGAAGAAGAGCATGAACAACACCTCCGACTCGTACTCGAACTCTTTAGACAAGAACGACTCTACGCCAAATTCTCCAAGGGTGAATTTTGGTTGAAGGAAGTTCAATTTCTTGGTCATGTTGTAAGTGATCAAGGTATTAAGGTTGATCCATCGAAAATCGTAGCCATTAGCAAATGGGAGACTCCTACTACTCCTACTCACATACGTCAATTCTTGGGTCTCGCCGGGTACTATCGTAGATTCATCGAAAACTTCTCCTTGGTTGCTCGTCCTCTAACCGCGTTAACTCACAAGGGGAAGATGGGACGACCCGAAAATTTTCGACCAATTTTAAACTTAATCTTTATATGATTTCAATTGGATAAGCAAAATCTATAATATTGAGTCTTAAAATGTTGGAACAGTTTACATGAATACATTTGTCCTTTAACTATTCCCGACGATTCACGAACCATTGTGTGCAAGTAAATATGTAAATAAATATATATAAATATAAAAGTATTTATATGATATCTTGAGTTAGTAAAATAAACTTTAACCAATCGAAATTAAACATATAAAATAATAATAAATTAAGTAGTTATATATAAATCTATGCATGATATTATTACGAATCTATATGTATATGTGTGGTTCTATTAATACTTATTAATTGTATATTGTAATATAAATATATATATGAGAAATTACTACCCAATAAAAAGTTATTACATAATATAAAATACAAAACTTCATAAACAATAACATGTAATAGTAATATATTAAAAAAAAATTACAAGTTAGAATAAAATTGTTATATCAATGTTATTACTTTCATTGCTATAAAAATTACTAATAATATTAAAATCAGTATTAGGGGTATTAGCATTTAATATATATAAATATGAAATGTGATAAATATAATTTGTTATAGTATTATTATTTCCAATAGTATTATTATTAATAATATTAGTAACTTTATAAGTTAATATTGTTATAATTAATAATAACATTGTAACTATTATGATCAATAACATTATTATCATTATATTATAAAGTGTTATTAATATTTATAACATTGAGAGTGTTATTATAATTATATTTATTAATTTATAAGATTAAATATAAATACATATAATATAATTACATATATATATATAAAAACAGATTTGTGTATACATATATACTGTTATAATTATACAAATACGTATTATTTAATCAGAATTATATTTATATATAAATACATATACAGAATTATATATATATATATATATATATATATATATATATATATATATATATATATATATATATATATATATATAACACCAATACAAATATTATATATAAATATAAATACGATATATACACAGATAAAGATATAAAATTACGATCATATACAACAGCGTACACATTCTATTTCAAGTCTTTATCAAGATGTAGGAGATCTTGATTTTTGTCTCTAAAATCTGTACCAGGAAGAAAATCGAATCAGATACAACCAAAAGCTGTTTACCATCACATTCAACTTCTATTTTCTTTATTTTTTTTTTCTTCTTCTTCCTTGTCTGATTAGGGAAGCTGTGTCAACCACTTGCCTATAAAACCCACGACTTTAAACAATATTAGGGATTAAATCCTTTCTTTTATCCATCATAATTAGCAATTAAAATCACAAAAACCTCTTTCTGATTGATTTTAAAAACTGGAAACCAAGTCAAACACCTTCATACCTCTGTTCTTATTTATTTCTACCAAAACCCGAATTCAAAACGAATTTCAAAATGTAATAATGAGGAAGTGTTAGTAATCTCATACTAAAACTATCTGTGGAGTTTCAAGTTCCAATACTTGATATGGAGTTAGAATTTCTGAAGTCAAATTTGATATTTCAAAAGTCAAACAAGTATTTTATGATCGAATTGAAGTTATAGGGAAGGTTTCTGTTGAAATTAACTATCCACAAAGTTTCTAATGAAGAATTGAAAAACGTTTCATGTTGTACATAAACTGTAAAACATCTTCAAACTTGAAATCAATATTTATATGTTTTTTTTCTTCGAAGCACAGCAGCAATTCTTTCATTTAAATTCTGTTCTGTTAATCAGAGATGATGATTACTGTGATTGGTTAGTAAATTCAAAATTCGGTTTTGTGATTATTATTAAGATTAAAAAGAAGCTGGTCGAATTAAACTAGTGAAGACGAAGAGGAATGTGAGACAGGAACATTACGGATTAAGTATTAGAAGGTTTGATATGATTTCGGATAATGGGCAATAGCCCAGCTGGTTTAATGAGTTAACGGGTTTCGAGAGGTCAGGGGTTCGAGTCCCTGGAGTGGCTGTAATCTTTTTAGGCCAATTTTTGTTGAGGTAGTTAATTATTATTATTATTATTATTAATTATTCTTATTATTATTGTTATTAGTATTATTATTAATTAATACTTATTATTATTAGTATGATAATTACTATTAAATATTATTATTATTGTTACTAGTGTTATGATTATTATTGTTATTATTATTAATATTAATATTAAAAAATTTATTGTTATTAATGTTACTAATAAAAGTATGTACTTATCAATTATTATTATTATTATTAGGTATTAGTAACATTATGATTATTATTATTATTATTATTATCATTTTGCTATTATGAAAACTCATTATGTATTATTCATAATTATTAGTATTATTAATATCAATATAAGTATTATTATGATTAGGTCTATTATTAAAAATTGTTATTATTAAAATAATACAAACTATTATTATTAGGATTAATAATAGTATTAGTATCATTGTAGATTTATTATCCTTATTATTATTAACATAATTATTATTATTAAGATTACCATTAATAATAAGATTGTTATAATTATTATTATTATTAAGTATTATGTACTAATATCAAAAATTATTCTTTTCATTACCATTATTACTAAATTATTCATTTTATCAAAAACTACTAATATTATCATTATGAGATTTATAATCAAAAACTATCATCAATATTATTAATAACAAAATTATTAACTTTAATATTTTATTAGTAACATAAGGTATTATCATTATTATCATTTTTACCATCTCAAATACTATTTAGGTATTATGATAATTACTAAGTTAACAAATAAATGAATTATATATATATAAAAATATTTAATACATACAACGCAACAAAAATTTATATTTTTATATATACAAAAATGAATATATATTAATAACAAAATATATAGGTTACTAAAAAGAATTAAATCATTAACAATTATATATATATATATATATATATATATATATATATATATATATATATATATATATATATATATATATATATATATATATATATATATATATATATATAAATTGCTCGACTACAAGGATATGTATTAATAAATATACAAATGATATAGGTTCGTGAATCCGAGGCCAACCCTGCATTGTTCAGTTGTTCAATATAGTCATATGTATTTTTACTACAAAATACATTAGGTGCGTTCATTTGATTCCCTTTTACTCTTTACATTTTTTGGGACTGGGAATACATGCGCTACTTTTACAACTGCTTTATTAAATGTTTTTGAAATACATTTTGAATTGCGAATACATGAAATGATTTTATAAATGTTTGACGAGATAGACACAAGCAAAACATTCCTCGAATAAATTATGTGGATGTGATAATTGCCACCATTGAATTATGTAGACGTGATAATTGCCACAATTGATATGAATATTTTTTCCTTGATTATTATTGCTTGGTAACCTAAGAATTAGGGAACATCACTAATTTTGAGAATTAGTGCACGCCTAATTGACGCGAATCCTAAAGGTAGCTACCGGGTTTAACACCCCCACCCAGAATGTTCACTAGACGGAAGAGCTAGTTGGCGTGGTGTTTAGTACTTCGAAGTTTATATGATTATTATACAGACGAGATGTTCTGTTTTGGGGATATTATTTATGCGCATTATATGTTAAGGTCGGTTACCAAGCCAAGCTATGAAAGCAAAGAAAAGTGAATGTTATGTATCGAGAGAATGATTTTATACACAGGTTATGTGTATGTTATTTTTATGCACGAGATATGTGTACGGTTACTAAGATTTATGAAAGATGATTTCGTACACGAGAAAGGTGTACTGTATTTAAAATATATCGCATGTACATTACAGGTGGGTATAGGATTCGGGCCCATTTGTACCATGCAGGATTTAAATCTTGTGGTCTATCAAAATGATGAATTTTATTGTTTTATGATAAACCTATGAACTCACCAACCTTTTGGTTAACACTTGAAAGCATGTTTATTCTCATGTATGAAAGAAATCTTCCACTGTGCATTTGCTCATATTAGAGATATTACTTGGAGTCATTCATGACATATTTCAAAAGACGTTGCATTCAAGTCGTCGAGTTCATCAAGATTATTATTAAGTCAATTATAGTTGGAGGTATTATGAAATAGTATACTTGCCGTCAACTTTTAATGTAAAGAAAGTTTGTCTTTTAAAAACGAATGCAATATTTGTAAAAATTTATCATATAGAGGTCATGAACCTCGCGATGTAATCAACTATTGTGAATCGTTTATAATCGATATGGACTTCGTCCAGATAGATTAGGACGGGTTTTGAAAGTTGGTATCAGAGCAGTGGTCTTAGCAAACCATGTTTTGCATTAGTGTGTCTAACCGATAGTTTTTTAGATACATTAGTGAGTCTGGACTTCGACCGTGTCTGCATGTCAAAAGTTTTGCTTATCATTTAGTGTCGAAAATTATTTGCTTATCATCCTTAAAGTCTAGACACGTCTTACTGCCTCTATTGCATAGACAAAGTATAGATAAATTCATATCTCAGCGTATCTGTTATTGTTACCTTTGCCTGACAGCTTTCGTAGATTCCACCGTAACTTATGGGATTTTAGTATTATATATGCATATGTAAACTATGTATTGCAGGGTACTAATCTACATCCTATAATCTATTTCTTATTGAAAATCCTTCATCTGATCATACGAGATGAATCCCTCAACCAGTTCAAATTCCTCGGATTCCGACAGCTATTTCGATATGGAGTTTCACCTAAGCTCCGAAAGCAGCGTCACCAGAATGAATCATCCAATCATCCATCCCCAATTCATCTGATGGGTTCGTAGTCGAATTAATCCATGAAGATGCGAAGAAGGCGATCCTTTCCATCAACCAAATTCACCTCTTGGTGAAGAACCTGAAGCACTTACCGGCGAACCTGTTCGAAACACCATTTTCATACTCATTTCCAGAGTATCTCGCCACGATTATATTCTATTTAAAATTCTAAACCTTATTCATTCGCTCGTTCTGACCGACAATCATCCTGGAGTAATCGAAGAAGTCAACAAACTTCGCGCCTGAGTAATGATTTTTGGAGAATATGGTGCAAAATTTACCAGCTTCAACAACATCTTCGGCACCAGTACCATCAACAATCCATGCCTCAACATCTCATTCTGTACCTTGAGTATAATCATCGTTCTACGTATCGTTCTACATCAAATATCTTCGTTCTTCATGGCGATTATGTAATCTCTAATGTTATAAAGATTGTGTATTCTAGTTTTGACGGTAAACCAAATGAGTTTAATATTATATCTACTCATTAAATTCATGATTACATCTGAAGAAAATATATATGTATATATATATTTTCATAAAGATTGTAATTAAAAATTCTTTTGTACAAAATGATAATGGTGAATATATTTTAACGGGTAGGTAATACCCGAGGAATATTTAGTTTTCACATTATTAAATTACACTGTACATTCTTCGAATCTGATTCAACAGTCATTTACTATCCTACTTACATCCACAGATATATGAATCCGTTCACCACAGAATAACCATTTTCATTCGATTTCATATTTGGATTTTGATTTATCAGAATCCAACAAGTGGCATAATGAAGAAAACATTTGACAAAATAAAATTTGTTAGAAACAGACAAATTAACTATGAAAAAAAAAATTTGTTAAGAATCCACGCTAACTGTTCCTAGCTAACTGTTAATTCCGTATTACCTTTTATTTATCGCAATTTATTTATCGCAATTTATTTATCGCATTTCATTTATCGCAATTTTAATTCTCGCAATTTTATTTATCGTCATTTAATTTCTGTTATTTATTTTACGCACTTTAAATATCAGGACACGTATACACGGTTTTGACATATCATATTGAAGCATCTATATATATTATTTGGAATAACCATAGACACTCTATATGCAGTAATGCTGGAGTTAGCTATACAGGGTTGAGGTTGATTCTACAATAATATATATAGTTTGAGTTGTGATCGAGTCTGAGACATGTAAACGGGTCACGATACGTATTAATTAATTCGAATATTATATATTAAACTATATATGAATTATTGGACTGTTAACTGTGGACTATCGACTGTGGACTAATAACATTGGACAATTAAAATGAATTAAAATATTGATTATAACATATGAAACTGAACATCTCTTTAAGTTTGCGACTTGATTTCATCTTAAACCTCATTTGTATCTTGACGATTACAATCTGCGTTCAAACCTTTCATGATTCTTGAAAACACCTCAATTGAGAGGATGAACCAACCGCACTTCATCTACGGAAGAAAATATTGATGCGTGTAATTATGCACCTGAAAACTCTCAGGAACTGAGTAAATGTTTAACGCGTAGCTATGCTAATCCCTTAGCGTTATTATTACCGAAAACAACTTTTCAATCTCTTTCCAAATTAGCCAATTTTGTCACAGCTCCAGCAAATCAACTTCGACTTTTCGTTCGAAACAACCTTATTATAACCTTGAGATATGTGCGTGCTCTTTTATTATTACCGGGGAACCTTTTAGATTCCACCATATTACCATCACCGTTTAATCATCTAAAAACACAATTCTCCTGAAACCACCTCGGATTGATAACCGATTATTCAGATATCATAGCATTAAATGCAGAGGAAACAGAAAAATAGTAGATGGTCTAAACGGCCAAAAGTTTGATGATAAAGAAGGGAGTGTTAGGAACGCTCGATAGAAAATTTTGTACTAAAAAACAGATTGAGCAAACCATGAAGGAGACCAAGGACAAATACAAAGACCATACCATATATTCAAAGAATCCAGGTAATTCTGGATCCGATGAAACCTTCAACGAATATCTTGCTCTGTACTCATGTTAAAATCTTGCGAAAAATCTTTCTTCATCAACCATCGAACTTAGAAATTCCAAAATATCATCATAAATATCTTCAATATTTCTGAAGATATTTTCATAAATATTCTCGTCTGAAATTATTTAACTCTTCGTGCTATCTATATTATATCATAAAGGAAACTACTTTAGTTTCTAAATTTCTTTAAAATTCGAGTTTGAATTATGAATGATTTTGAAGTAGTGTTGGAAATTGATGCATGAGTTAGTATAATATAATGACACTTGATCAACGTGATTATATTACAGTAAGTCATGCTGAGTTTCTAATGGAACGTGATGATTCACAGATCATAACGTCATCATGTGCCATGTTACACAACTCTTTCATTCTGCTTAAACATATCAAGAAAGTATATTCTTGATAGTTCTATTCTCAGTGACACTGGTAATTTAACAAATCAAATCGTACTACTACCTTTCCTTTTTACCTTGTATATTATGATAATTCAAAACTCCATACCTATGAATTCTGGACCATTATTCGCTTGACTTAAAGTCAGAAAAAGAAAAACAAAAGCATGAAGCTCCGAAATATAAAGGAGAATATAAAGTCTAATAATAACACATAAATTACAAACCGTGTATATCGATGTTTATCACAACATAAAGAAACGGGAGAATTAAAAACACTACAACCCCAAGGGTGAAGTAGAAGAAAACAGATTCCTCCGGTGGAAGTTGGAAAAGTAGAATGATTGTTGCGATAGTCAGGATAAGGACAAGGGTCAGAACTGGACTAAGCATTTTCACAATCTTTTGGATGTATGAACTAAGAAAGAAAGTATAGGAATGGTGAGAATAATGGAATGGAAGAGTTTAATTTATAATGGAAATACCCGACAGAGCAATCAAAACAGATGACCGCATTTAGTTAAAGAGATCCTAATTTCCTTAAATTCCAAATAATCAGATCTAAACCCTTAAATTCCGGAATTTAATCGTGACTACGTCAAAAAGTTAAGAAGAAACTTTTCATTATTTTGTAATATTTTCACTCGTACTCTTTGAGTAATCGAATTACCTTATCCATATTATGCAACAGTAATAAAACTCTATCTATCAGCTCATAATCGTCAGGAAAACATTTTTATTGTTAGCCAGGACGACCTCACTCAAATTTTGGGACGAAATTTCTTTAACGGGTAGGTACTGTGACGACCCGGAAATTTTCGACCAATTTTAAACTTAATCTTTATATGATTTCAATAGGATAAGGAAAATCTATAATATTGAGTCTTAAAATGTTGGAACAGTTTACATGAATACATTTGTCCTTTAACTATTCCCGACGATTCACGAACCATTGTGTGCAAGTAAATATGTAAATAAATATATATAAATATAAAAGTATTTATATGATATCTTGAGTTAGTAAAATAAACTTTAACCAATCGAAATTAAACATATAAAATAATAATAAATTAAGTAGTTATATATATAAATCTATGCATGATATTATTACGAATCTATATGTATATGTGTGGTGCTATTAATACTTATTAATTGTATATTGTGATATAAATATATATATGAGAAATTACTACCCAATAAAAAGTTATTACATAATATAAAATACAAAACTTCATAAACAATAACATGTAATAGTAATATATTAAAAAAAATTACAAGTTAGAATAAAATTGTTATATCAATGTTATTACTTTCATTACTATAAAAATTACTAATAATATTAAAATCAGTATTAGGGGTATTAGCATTTAATATATATAAATATGAAAGGTGATAAATATAATTTGTTATAGTATTATTATTTCCAATAGTATTATTATTAATAATATTAGTAACTTTATAAGTTAATATTGTTATAATTAATAATAACATTGTAACTATTATGATCAATAACATTATTATCATTATATTATAAAGTGTTATTATTATTTATAACATTGAGAGTGTTATTATAATTATATTTATTAATATATAAGATTAAATATAAAATACATATAATATAATTACAGATATATAAAGACAGATTTGCGTATACATATATACTGTTATAATTATACAAATACGTATTATGTAATCATAATTATATTTATATACAAATACATAAACAGAATTATATATATATATATATATATATATATATATATATATATATATATATATAAACACCAATACAAACATTATATATAAATATAAATACGATATATACACAGATATACATATAAAATTATGATCATATACAACAGCGTACACATTCTGTTTCACGTCTTTATCAATCTGTAGGAGATCTTGATTTTTGTCTCTAAAATCTATACTAGGAAGAAAATCGAATCAGATACAACCAAAAGCTGTTTACCATCACATTCAACTTCTATTTTCTTTATTTTTTTTCTTCTTCTTCCTTGTCTGATTAGGGAAGCTGTGTCGACCACTTGCCTATAAAACCCACGACTTTAAACAATATTAGGGATTAAATCCTTTCTTTTATCCATCGTAATTAGCAATTAAAATCACGAAAACCTCTTTCTGATTGATTTTAAAAACTGGAAACAAAGTCAAACACCTTCATACCTCTGTTCTTATTTATTTCTGCCAAAACCCGAAATCAAAATGAATTTCAAAATGTAATAATGAGGAAGTGTTAGTAATCTCATACTAAAACTATCTGTGGAGTTTCAAGTTCCAATACTTGATATGGAGTTAGAATTTCTGAAGTCAAATTTGATATTTCAAAAGTCAAACAAGTATTTTATGATCGAATTGAAGTTATAGGGAAGGTTTCTGTTGAAATTAACTATCCACAAAGTTTCTAATGAAGAATTGAAAAACGTTTCATGTTGTACATAAACTGTAAAACATCTTCAAACTTTAAATCAATATTTATATATTTTTTTTCTTCGAAGCACAGCAGCAATTCTTTCATTTAAATTCTGTTCTGTTAATCAGAGATTATGATTGCTGTGATTGGTTAGTAAATTCAAAATTCGGTTTTGTGATTATTATTAAGATTAAAAAGAAGCTGGTCGAATTAAACTAGTGAAGACGAAGAGGAATGTGAGACAGGAACATTACGGATTAAGTATTAGAAGGTTTGATATGATTTCGGATAATGGGTAATAGCCCAGCTGGTTTAACGAGTTAACAGGTTTCGAGAGGTCGGGGGTTCGAGTCCCTGGAGTGGCTGTAATCTTTTTAGGCCAATTTTTGTTGAGGTAGTTAATTATTATTATTATTATTAATTATTCTTATTATTATTGTTATTAGTATTATTATTAATTAATACTTATTATTATTAGTATGATAATTAATATTAAATATTATTATAATTGTTACTAGTGTTATGATTATTATTGTTATTGTTATTAATATTAATATTAAAAATATTATTGTTATTAATGTTACTAATAAAAGTATGTACTTATCAATTATTATTATTATTATTAGGTATTAGTAACATTATGATTATTATTATTATCATTTTGCTATTATGAAAACTCATTAAGTATTATTCATAATTATTAGTATTATTAATATCAATATAAGTATTATTATGATTAGGTCTATTATTAAAAATTGTTATTATGAAAATAATATAAACTATTATTATTAGGATTAATAATAGTATTAGTATCGTTGTAGATTTATTATCCTTATTATTATTAACATAATTATTATTATTAAGATTACCATTAATAATACGATTGTTATAATTATTATTATTATTATTAAGTATTATGTACTAATGCCAAAAATTATTATTTTCATTACCATTATTACTAAATTATTCATTTTATCAAAAACTACTAATATTATCATTATGAGATTTATAATCAAAAACTATCATCAATATTATTAATAACAAAATTATTAACTTTAATATTTTATTAGTAACATAAGGTATTATCATTATTATCATTTTTACCATCTCAAATACTATTTAGGTATTATGATAATTACTAAGTTAACAAACAAATGAATTATATATATATATATATATATATATATATATATATATATATATATATATATATATATATATATATATATATATATATATATATATATATATATATATATATATATATATATATATATATATATATATATATGTATATATATAAATATTTAATACATACAACGCAACAAAAATTTATATTTTTATATATACAAAAATGAATATATATTAATAACAAAATATATAGGTTACTAAAAAGAATTAAATCATTAACAATAATATATATATAATTGCTCGACTACAAGGATATGTATTAATAAATATACAAATGATATAGGTTCGTGAATCCGAGGCCAACCCTGCATTGTTCAGTTGTTCAATATAGTCATATGTATTTTTACTACAAAATGTATCATATAGAGGTCATGATCCTCGTGATGTAATCAACTATTGTGAATTATTTATAATCGATATGGACTTCGTCCAGATGGATTAGGACGGGTTATGAATAAAGAAATTCATTTGGGCAACCGAACAAGATTCCGCATTTCAAGTCTTGAAGACAAAGCTAACCACCGCTCCTATCTTGTCTCTTCCCGAAGGCAATGATGATTTTGTTGTATATTGCAATGCCTCGAAACATGGTTTTGAGTGTGTATTGACGCAACAAAAGAAAGTCATTGCTTATGCCTCTCGACAACTAAAAATTCATGAACGGAACTACACGACACATGATCTCGAACTTGGAGCCGTTGTCTTCGCACTTAAAATGTGGAGACACTATCTTTATGGAACCAAGAGTACTATCTTCACCGATCACAAAAGCCTTCAACACATCTTCGATCAAAAGCAACTAAACATGAGACAACGACGGTGGATTGAAACTTTAAACGATTACGATTGTGAGCTTCGTTACCATCCGGGAAAGGAAAATGTAGTAGCCGATGCCTTAAGTCGAAAAGAAAGAGCGGTGCCTCTTCGTGTCCGAGCTTTAAACATCACCATCCACACCAATCTCAATAGTCAAATTCGTGTAGCCCAAGATGAGGCTCTCAAGGATGAAAACATCTCTCTCGAACACTTGAACGTCCTCACCTCTCGATTCGAAGTTAAAGAAACCGGACTCCGATATTTCGCCGGAAGAATTTGGGTACCTAGTTATGGGAACCTACGAAGCCTTATTTTCGACGAAGCCCATAAGTCAAGATATTCGATTCACCCCGGTGCCAATAAGATGTACCACGACCTCAAGGAAAAATATTGGTGGCCGAACATTAAAAGGGACGTTGCTACTTATGTTGGAAAATGCCTAACTTGCTCCAAAGTCAAAGCCGAATATCAAAGATCGTCCGAACTACTTCAAAAACCCGAAATCCCGCAATGGAAGTGGGAAAGGATAACGATGGATTTTATCACCAAACTACCAAAGACGTTGGGCGGTTACGATACTATTTGGGTCATTGTTGACCGACTCACCAAATCCGCACACTTCCTAGCTATGAAGGAAACCGACAACATGGAAAAACTTGCACAACTTTACATTAAGGAGATCATAGCCCGTCACGGTGTGCCCTTATCAATTATTTCCGACCGAGATGGCCATTTTGTTTCTAGATTTTGGCGTACTTTACAAGAAGTGTTGGGAACGCGTTTAGACATGAGCACCGCATATCATCCACAAACCGACGGACAAAGCGAACGCACAATTCAAACTTTGGAATACATGCTACGAGCTTGTGTTATCGGCTTTGGAAAAGCTTGGGATAAGCACTTGCCTCTCGCCGAATTCTGCTACAACAATAGTTATCACGTGAGTATCAACGCCGCACCATTAGAAGCTTTATATGGCCGAAAATGCCGTTCACCTCTTTGTTGGGCCGAAGTAGGCGATACACAAATCACCGGACCCGAACTCATTCATGAAACAACCGAGAAGATCGTTCAAATTCGAGATAGGCTTAGGACGGCCCGAAGTCGTCAAAAGAGCTATACCGACAAACGACGCAACGACCTTGAATTTCAAGTCGGTGATCGCTTAATGTTAAAAGTCGCACCTTGGAAAGGTGTAATCCATTTCGGGAAATGCTGGAAGCTAAATCCGCAGTATATTGGTCCTTTCGAGATCTTGGAGCGTGTTGGAACCGTTGCTTATCGTTTACATCTTCCGCCTCAACTGAGCTCCGTTCATCCTACTTTCCATGTATCAAACTTGAAGAAGTGTTTTGCCGAACCCGAACTCGTCATCCCTCTTGAAGAACTTACTATTGATGACAAACTCCACTTTGTGGAAGAACCAGTTGAAATTGTAGACACCTCCGTCAAAATGCTAAAACAAAGCCGAATCCCGATTGTTAAGGTCCGTTGGAACGCCAAAAGAGGACCCGAGTTTACTTGGGAAAGGCAAGATCAAATTCAAAAGAAATACCCTCATTTATTCGTGGATTCGGAAACGCACGATCTCGAGGAAGAAACAACGACTACTACGCCTACTTAAATTTTGGGACGAAATTTCTTTTAAGGAGTAGGTAATGTAACATCCCACCTTTTTCCGTTTACTTTCCGTTTAGCTATTTTAAAGTCTGTTATATAATTGTAACATCTTTCGTTAATACGCGTTTAAAAATATTTCGTTTAGGTAATTCACGCACCCGATTTATACTCGAAGGATTAAAGTCGCCAAAGGGTCAAACTAGTGACTAGGTCAACTAGTCAACCCTTCTCCTCCATCCACTCATTCATCCTCCCTTTTCTACTTTTGATACTTTCAAATTCTCTCAACTCTCAAACAAAGAATCACCATCTATTTCAAATCGAGCAAGCATCAATCCAAACAAATTACATATTTGGAATCCTCGCATCTTCCTCTTCGATTCCATACCGATTTCATTACATTTAGGTAACTTTCTAAAATCACTAGATTTTGTGTTCTTAATGATTTTTACTTATAAAAGTGTTAATTAGTGTCTATGGCTCAAGTCTAACATGAATATGTAATTTATATGCTCGATCTCATTATTTTAAGTAATTAGCATGAACTTGAAAGTTTAGTGTGTTTGATCTTGAGTTTTGGTTGCTTAAATGTTGTTAGATGTTATAAATGCATGTATTAAATGTGTTCCTAACATCACTAGCTTCAAATTGATATGTAGGTTGACATTGATTAGCTTCATAAGTAAAATTGTTAAATTTATGAATTTGGTTTAGGGTTTGATAAGAGTAAAATGAACCTTTGATGCATTGAATGCTTTGCAATGTTGGTTGTAAGTGTTTAATTACATTGTATGCGTAATTATCTACGAAACGGCGTATCACATGTGTGCATTTATTTCCCGAATCATAATTATGCATTTATGAAATTGAAGCATTTATGATGAGCATTTATTGACCATTTAATTTGGAAATTTCGATTATTGCAAATGATGTTTTTGATTGATGAAACATGTTTAGTTGTGTTCCTTGTCAAATTACCTTTCCAACGATATAAGATACGTGTCGTAAGTGTTTACGGTTTGTGAATTGTGCTAAATTGAAGATTTGATTTAGACTTGAACAATTGAGACTGACCAGGCATCAGACCACGTTAAGTGTCGCGGCGCGACACTCCTTGGTCGCGGCGCGGCATTTACCGTGTTTGGCTTCTGACCTACATGGTCAAATTTCGAAAAATGTTTGCTATGCTACGCACCTCGATTCACATGTAACTTGTTCTAACATGCTTATATATGAATAAAAACCTCAAAAAAATAGTTCGAGACCCGACCCGAACGTGTTGACTTCTTCGTTGACTTTGACTTGACCAAAAGTTGACTTTTGTCCAAACTTAACCAAATACTTATGCAATCATTCTAACATGCTTTTATACTTCTACCTTGCATGAAACTTGACAATTTGATTCACATGCTATTATAATCGAGTCGTAACGAGCCATAGGACTAATTGAACCCTTTGACCTATCGTGTTTACCGTTATTGATACGACCTACTTGTTTAGGTCAAGACTAGCATTCTTTCTTGCACACGTTTACTTGTGAAGTACTTTTATACGTTTGCACTCAAGGTGAGATCATAGTCCCACCTTTTCAACAACTTTTACTTTTAAACTATGGGATAAGAAACATATACGTATCATACTTTTATGCTTTGAACACAAGTACGAAAACAAACATTCCACGTGCGAGTTTGAACAAAAAGCCTCAATTCAATTATCATTAGTTACACTTGCCGGGTATAAACGAGAACTTATATTATGTGATCATATGGGCTTGACGAGCCTCATTCGGACGGTTCGCTACCGTTAGCGGATGAAATATATTTCCGAGTATAGTGTATGTTCTAACACTACGTAACAGGGTACAAAACAGTTAAGTTTGATAATTGGGTGCTCGCGAACATACTTTTGGAATACAAACGATTGGATAATCAACTATATTAAATCTTGTGGTTCAAAAACAAACGTTACTAATACACCTATGATTTCACCAACGTTTTTCGTTGACAGTTTTCTATATGTTTTCTCAGGTCCTTAAACGCTATGTGATACATGCTTCCGCACTCTTTTGATACTTGCTTGGATGTCGAGTATATATGCATACATGGAGCATCTTTTGGATTACTTTCAAAATTGTGTCGCATAGGTTTCATTTGTACGTTAAACATTGTAATGTAAGTAGTCGTGGAACTACCTTTGTAAACTTGAAACACTTTTACATTTGAAATGAATGCGACATATTTTGGTCAAACGTCATTTTAAAGACTTATGACCACGTAACATGACCTAAGTAGACGGCGCCGTCAATGACGATTTTTTCGGGTCGCTACATGTGAAACATGACACTTTAAACAAATTAAAACCCGAAGTATTAAATTTTACTTTATGGGATACCCAAAGGAAACAATAGGTTACTACTTCTACTACGAAGCTGAAAACAAAGTGTTTTCTGCTCGGTCTACTGAATTCTTAAAAAGGAGATATTCTCTTATAAGAATTTAGTGGGAGTAAAGTAGATCTTGAAGAAATTCAAGAACCACAAAGTAACATACCTTCTTTAAGCACTAGTAATCCACACGTTGAATCTGAGAGCATTGTTGGTGAGTCAGAACGTGTTGCACCTGAACTTCATAGGTCCGGTAGAACTTCTCATCGGCATAAGAGGTTTGATTATCCGATTAATTCAGATGAACCTCACCTTGAGGATTATGAACCCTCTAGCTACCATAAGGCCATATAAGATCACGAATCTTAAAAATGGCGAGATACTATGAATGCAAATATGCAGTCCATGAAAGATAATCAAGTATGTGACTTGATTGATCTTCCACCCAATTGTAAGACAATGGGGTGTAAATGAGTCTTCAAAGAGAAGACTAGCATGGACGGTAATGTAAACACTTTTAAAGCTCGATTCGTGATAAAAGGTTATGATGAAACTTTTCCACTGATCGCGAGCTTTATAAATTAGGATACTTATTGCCATAGCCACTTTTCATGATTATGAAGTATGGTAAATGGATATCATAATCTCTTTTCTAAATGGCGACCTAAGCGAGGATGTAATGTGGTTCAGCCGAAAGGGTTTGTATATCCTAAGCATCCTTATAAAGTATGCAAGCTTCTAAAATCCATTTATGGATTAAAGCAAGCATTCAGGAGTTAGAATCTTAAGTTTGATGAGAATATCAAAGAGTTTGGTTTTTCTCAAAAAACAAGATGAGCTCTGTGTTTACATTAAATCTAGTGGAAGCAAAGTAGTCTTCTTAATCTTGTATGTTGATGACATACTGCTTATTGGAAATAACATTTCAACTTGCAAGATGTCAAGTCTTGGCCTGAAAATGTTTTTCCATAAATGATCTTGGAGAAGCTACTTATATACTTGGAATCATGATCTATAAAAATAGATTCAAATGGCTTATTAGTTTGAATTAATATACATATCTTATCTTGCAGAGATTTAGCATGCATTACTCCAACCTTGGAGCATTGCCTGTACAAAAGGGCATAATCTTGAGCAAGTCTCAAAGTCTTATCACACATGATGAGATAAGATGAACAAAATGTATCCCATATGTTTCGGCTATAGGATCCATTATGTATGCCATGTTATGTACTAAAATGATGTCTCGTTAATTTTGAGTTTGACGAGTCGTTATCAACAGAATCCAAGTAAAGAGCATTGGATTGATGTTGAGAACATTCTTAAGTATTTTCAGAGTACTAAAGATATATTTTTGGTTTACGGTAGTTTGGAAGAAGAGTTGAAATGCTGGTTTCCAAACTGATCGAGATGATTCTCGATCCCAGTATGGTTGTGTCTTTGTCATGATGGACGAGACAGTTGATTGGAAGAGCTCAAAATCGAGCACGGTTGAACAATATACAACAAAAGTAGAATACATTGTAGCCTGAGAAGCTGCTCAGGAAGTTGTCTAGATTTAGATGTTTGTTGATGAACCCAAAGTAGTTCACAACATTAAATCTTCTACCAAAGGTGTATTATGTTAATTCGAGTGTTAATATACTATCGAAATAATCACATGTACATAAAATTATCTGACACATTCTTCGAAAGTTTGACTACATTCATGAAGTCATTGTGAGGAATAAAACTAGTATTCTTAAGGTTCATAGAGATGATATTGTGGCTGACCCGTTCACGAAGCCCTTGATGCACAACCAGCATGATGATCATGCTAGTAATACTGGACTTCGTTAAGCTACTAATCTTTTTCATTTGTACTTTAGTATTTGGATATTTTCGGAACATTAAGCAGTTTTATCTTAATGAATTGAGATACTTGGTATGGTCGTTTTCATTTATATCACTGCGTTTTATATTAGCATGTTTAATTTATGAATAATTGTTGATTATTCTAAATCTCCATAATCGGTCATGCTATGGGAATAACATGAATTAAGATTATTATGAATATTTGGTTTATTCACTGATGGTGAATAGTAGACTTGTTGAGACCAAAATTCATATGTATTCATTGATGATGAATATTGGAATGACCCAATCATGAGATGTCACTACATGGATCATCGTCAATAGTGAATCTCATAATGGTTATGTCTTTGTGTCCTTAGACCTGAGATATATATGTTGGTTTTTGATTGTATGACATATTATACTTTGATATGGTTAAACGCTATCCTGAACAAGGTAGTTATAAAGGTCATCATCGGGTATGATGTGAAGTACATAACGAATGCATATAATCAAAATGGAATTTATTTTTCTATGTGAGACTATAATACCATTGGGCCCCTCGATGAAAGTGAATGGATATTTACACGGCCATGTCCAAGCTATATTGATTGATGATCAATTCTAACTTGGTGATCACATTCAGTTTTTCTAGATCGAGAAACATAATTGGTTGACAAATGAGAATGACTGGATCCATGTATCATATCAACCCGGTATCGACAATAAAGGGACATTAGACACTCAATCATTATAATCATTTTTTAATAATAATGATAGTTCGTTTAGCTGAAACAAACACTTGTATATTTTCGGGGGCATTGACGTGTTGCTAGACACTAATATATGTCTGTATAGTTTTCTAGATGTTATGTCAAGCACAAGTGAGAGTTTGTTGACTTAGTGTGCACATCATAACACAAATCTATACTACCGATTATATATAAGCCTACGGGGTTGAAATGTCCCGTTCTTATTAATTAAAAACGTTTCATATTAATTGATTTCGTTGCGAGGTTTTGACCTCTATATGAGACGTTTTTCAAAGACTGCATTCATTTTAAAACAAACCATAACCTTTATTTCATCAATAAAGGTTTAAAAAGCTTTACGTAGATTATCAAATAATGATAATCTAAAATATCCTGTTTACACACGACCATTACATAATGGTTTACAATACAAATATGTTACAACAAAATAAGTTTCTTGAATGCAGTTTTTACACAATATCATACAAGCATGGACTCCAAATCTCGTCCTTATTTAAGTATGCGATAGCGGAAGCTCTTAATAATCACCTGAGAATAAACATGCTTAAAACGTCAACAAAAACGTTGGTGAGTTATAGGTTTAACCTATATATATCAAATCATAATAATAGACCACAAGATTTCATATTTCAATACACATCCCATACATAGAGATAAAAATCATTCATATGGTGAACACCTGGTAACCGACATTAACAAGATGCATATATAAGAATATCCCCATCATTCCAGGACACCCTTCGGATATGATATAAATTTCGAAGTACTAAAGCATCCGGTTCTTTGGATGGGGTTTGTTAGGCCCAATAGATCTATCTGTAGGATTCGCGTCAATTAGGGTGTCTGTTCTCTAATTCTTAGATTACCAGACTTAATAAAAAGGGGCATATTCGATTTCGATAATTCAACCATAGAATGTAGTTTCACGTACTTGTGTCTATTTTGTAAATCATTTATAAAACCTGCATGTATTCTCATCCCAAAAATATTAGATTTTAAAAGTGGGACTATAACTCACTTTCACAGATTTTTACTTCGTCGGGAAGTAAGACTTGGCCACTGGTTGATTCACGAACCTATAACAATATATACATATATATATCAAAGTATGTTCAAAATATATTTACAACACTTTTAATATATTTTGATGTTTTAAGTTTATTAAGTCAGCTGTCCTCGTTAGTAACCTACAACTAGTTGTCCACAGTTAGATGTACAGAAATAAATCGATAAATATTATCTTGAATCAATCCACGACCCAGTGTATACGTATCTCAGTATTGATCACAACTCAAACTATATATATTTTGGAATCAACCTCAACCCTGTATAGCTAACTCCAACATTCACATATAGAGTGTCTATGGTTGTTCCGAAATATATATAGATGTGTCGACATGATAGGTCGAAACATTGTATACGTGTCTATGGTATCTCAAGATTACATAATATACAATACAAGTTGATTAAGTTATGGTTAGAATAGGTTTGTTACCAATTTTCACGTAGCTAAAATGAGAAAAATTATCCAATCTTGTTTTACCCATAACTTCTTCATTTTAAATCCGTTTTGAGTGAATCAAATTGCTATGGTTTCATATTGAACTCTATTTTATGAATCTAAACAGAAAAAGTATAGGTTTATAGTCGGAAAAATAAGTTACAAGTCGTTTTTGTAAAGGTAGTCATTTCAGTCGAAAGAACGACGTCTAGATGACCATTTTAGAAAACATACTTCCACTTTGAGTTTAACCATAATTTTTGGATATAGTTTCATGTTCATAATAAAAATCATTTTCTCACAATAACAACTTTTAAATCAAAGTTTATCATAGTTTTTAATTAACTAACCCAAAACAGCCCGCGGTGTTACTACGACGGCGTAAATCCGGTTTTACGGTATTTTTCGTGTTTCAGGTTTTAAATCATTAAGTTAGCATATCATATAGATATAGAACATGTGTTTAGTTGATTTTAAAAGTCAAGTTAGAAGGATTAACTTTTGTTTGCGAACAAGTTTAGAATTAACTAAACTATGTTCTAGTGATTACAAATTTAAACCTTCGAATAAGATAGCTTTATATGTATGAATCGAATGATGTTATGAACATCATTACTACCTTAAGTTCCTTGGATAAACCTACTAGAAAATAGAAAAATGGATCTAGCTTCAACGGATCCTTGGATGGCTCGAAGTTCTTGAAGCAGAATCATGACACGAAAACAATTTCAAGTAAGATCATCACTTGAAATAAGATTGTTATAGTTATAGAAATTGAACCAAAGTTTGAATATGATTATTACCTTGTATTAGAATGATAACCTACTGTAAGAAACAAAGATTTCTTGAGGTTGGATGATCACCTTACAAGATTGGAAGTGAGCTAGCAAACTTGAAAGTATTCTTGATTTTATGTAACTAGAACTTGTAGAATATATGAAGAACACTTAGAACTTGAAGATAGAACTTGAGAGAGATCAATTAGATGAAGAAAATTGAAGAATTAAAGTGTTTGTAGGTGTTTTTGGTCGTTGGTGTATGGATTAGATATAAAGGATATGTAATTTTGTTTTCATGTAAATAAGTCATGAATGATTACTCATATTTTTGTAATTTTATGAGATATTTCATGCTAGTTGCCAAATGATGGTTCTCACATGTGTTATGTGACTCACATGTGCTGCTAATAGCTGATCATTGGAGTGTATATACCAATAGTACATACATCTAAAAGCTGTGTATTGTACGAGTACGAATACGGGTGCATACGAGTAGAATTGTTGATGAAACTGAACGAGGATGTAATTGTAAGCATTTTTGTTAAGTAGAAGTATTTTGATAAGTGTCTTGAAGTCTTTCAAAAGTGTATGAATACATATTAAAACACTACATGTATATACATTTTAACTGAGTCGTTAAGTCATCGTTAGTCGTTACATGTAAATGTTGTTTTGAAACCTTTAGGTTAATGATCTTGTTGAATGTTGTTAACCCATTGTTTATTATAACAAATGAGATGTTAAATTGTTATATTATCATGATATTATGATATATAATATATCTCAGTATGATGTATATACAGTTAAATGTCGTTACAACGATAATCGTTACATATATGTCTCGTTTCGAAATCATTAAGTTAGTAGTCTTATTTTTACATATGTATTTCATTGTTAATACACTTAATAATATATTTACTTATCATTTAACATAATTAACCAAGTGTATCAATATCTTAATATGATTCATATGTACCTAGTAAGACGTTGTTATAACGATAATCGTTATATATATCGTTTTCGAGTTTCTTAAATTAATAGTCTCATTTTTATGTATATAACTCATTGTTAAAATGCCTAATGAGATACATACTTATAATAAAAACATGTTAACTATATATATAACCATATATATGTCATCGTATAGTTTTTACAAGTTTTAACGTTCGTGAATCACCGGTCAACTTGGGTGGTCAATTGTCTATATGAAACACATTTCAATTAATCAAGTCTTAACAAGTTTGATTGCTTAACATGTTGGAAACATTTAATCATGTAAATATCAATCTCAATTAATATATATAAACATGGAAAAGTTCGGGTCACTACAGTACCTACCCGTTAAATAAATTTCGTCCCGAAATTTTAAGCTGTTGAAGGTGTTGACGAATCTTCTGGAAATAGATGCGGGTATTTCTTCTTCATCTGATCTTCACGCTCCCAGGTGAACTCGGGTCCTCTACAAGCATTCCATCGAACCTTAACAATTGGTATCTTGTTTTGCTTAAGTCTTTTAACCTCACGATCCATTATTTCGACGGGTTCTTCGATGAATTGAAGTTTTTCGTTGATTTGGATTTCATCTAACGGAATAGTGAGATCTTCTTTAGCAAAACATTTCTTCAAATTCGAGACGTGGAAAGTGTTATGTACAGCCGCGAGTTGTTGAGGTAACTCAAGTCGGTAAGCTACTGGTCCGACACGATCAATAATCTTGAATGGTCCAATATACCTTGGATTTAATTTCCCTCGTTTACCAAATCGAACAACGCCTTTCCAAGGTGCAACTTTAAGCATGACCATCTCTCCAATTTCAAATTCTATATCTTTTCTTTTAATGTCAGTGTAGCTCTTTTGTCGACTTTGGGCGGTTTTCAACCGTTATTGAATTTGGATGATCTTCTCGGTAGTTTCTTGTATAATCTCCGGACCCGTAATCTGTCTATCCCCCACTTCACTCCAACAAATCGGAGACCTGCACTTTCTACCATAAAGTGCTTCAAACGGCTCCATCTCAATGCTTGAATGGTAGCTGTTGTTGTAGGAAAATTCTGCTAACGGTAGATGTCGATCCCAACTGTTTCCGAAATCAATAACACATGCTCGTAGCATGTCTTCAAGCGTTTGTATCGTCCTTTCGCTCTGCCCATCAGTTTGTGGATGATAGGCAGTACTCATGTCTAGACGAGTTCCTAATGCTTGCTGTAATGTCTGCCAGAATCTTGAAATAAATCTGCCATCCCTATCAGAGATAATAGAGATTGGTATTCCATGTCTGGATACGACTTCCTTCAAATACAGTCGTGCTAACTTCTCCATCTTGTCATCTTCTCTTATTGGCAGGAAGTGTGCTGATTTGGTGAGACGATCAACTATTACCCAAATAGTATCAAAACCACTTGCAGTCCTTGGCAATTTAGTGATGAAATCCATGGTAATGTTTTCCCATTTCCATTCTGGGATTTCGGGTTGTTGAAGTAGACCTGATGGTTTCTGATGCTCAGCTTTGACCTTAGAACACGTCAAACATTCTCCTACGTATTTAGCAACATCGGCTTTCATACCCGGCCACCAAAAATATTTCCTGAGATCCTTGTACATCTTCCCCGTTCCAGGATGTATTGAGTATCTGGTTTTATGAGCTTCTCTAAGTACCATTTCTCTCATATCTCCAAATTTTGGTACCCAAATCCTTTCAGCCCTATACCGGGTTCCGTCTTCCCGAATATTAAGATGCTTCTCCGATCCTTTGGGTATTTCATCCTTTAAATTTCCCTCTTTTAAAACTCCTTGTTGCGCCTCCTTTATTTGAGTAGTAAGGTTATTATGAATCATTATATTCATAGATTTTACTCGAATGGGTTCTCTGTCCTTCCTGCTCAAGGCATCGGCTACCACATTTGCCTTCCCCGGGTGGTAACGAATCTCAAAGTCGTAATCATTCAACAATTCAATCCACCTACGCTGCCTCATATTCAGTTGTTTCTGATTAAATATGTGTTGAAGACTTTTATGGTCGGTATATATAATACTTTTGACCCCATATAAGTAGTGTGTCCAAGTCTTTAATGCAAAAACAACCGCGCCTAATTCTAAATCATGCGTCGTATAATTTTGTTCGTGAATCTTCAATTGTCTAGACGCATAAGCAATCACCTTCGTTCGTTGCATTAATACACAACCGAGACCTTGCTTTGATGCGTCACAATAAATCACAAAATCATCATTCCCTTCAGGCAATGACAATATAGGTGCCGTAGTTAGCTTTTTCTTCAATAACTGAAATGCTTTCTCTTGTTCATCATTCAATTCAAATTTCTTCCGTTTATGCGTTAATGCAGTCAAGGGTTTTGCTATTCTGGAAAAGTCTTGGATGAACCTTCTGTAGTAACCAGCTAGTCCTAAAAACTGGCGTATGTGTTTCGGAGTTTTCGGGGTTTCCCACTTTTCAACAGTTTCTATCTTTGCCGGATCCACCTTAATACCTTCTTTGTTCACTATGTGACCGAGGAATTGAACTTCTTCCAACCAAAATGCACACTTTGAAAACTTAGCGTACAATTCTTCCTTCCTCAATACTTCTAACACCTTTCTCAAATGTTCACCGTGTTCTTAGTCATTCTTTGAGTAAATAAGTATGTCATCAATGAAAACAATGACAAACTTGTCAAGGTATGGTCCACACACTCGGTTCATAAGGTCCATGAACACAGCTGGTGCATTAGTTAAACCAAACGGCATGACCATAAACTCGTAATGACCGTAACGTGTTCTGAAAGCAGTCTTTGGAATATCATCTTCTTTCACCCGCATTTGATGATACCCTGAACGTAAATCAATCTTTGAATAAACAGATGAGCCTTGTAGTTGATCAAATAAGTCGTCTATTCTCGGTAGTGGGTAGCGGTTCTTGATGGTAAGTTTGTTCAACTCTCGGTAGTCGATACACAACCTGAATGTACCATCTTTCTTCTTGACAAACAAAACAGGAGCTCCCCACGGTGATGTGCTTGGTCGAATGAAACCACGCTCTAAAAGTTCTTGTAATTAGCTTTGCAGTTCTTTCATCTCGCTGGGTGCGAGTCTGTAAGGAGCACGAGCTATTGGTGCAGCTCCTGGTACAAGATCTATTTGAAATTCAACGGATCGATGTGGGGGTAATCCCGGTAATTCTTTCGGAAATACATCGGGAAATTCTTTTGCAATGGGAACATCATTGATGCTCTTTTCTTCAGTTTGTACTTTCTCGACGTGTGCTAGAACAGCATAGCAACCTTTTCTTATTAGTTTTTGTGCCTTCAAATTACTAATAAGATGTAGCTTCGTGTTGCCCTTTTCTCTGTACACCATTAAAGGTTTTCCTTTTTCTCGTATAATGCGAATTGCATTTTTGTAACAAACGATCTCTGCTTTCACTTCTTTCAACCAGTCCATACCGATTATCACATCAAAACTCCCTAACTCTACTGGTATCAAATCAATCTTAAATGTTTCGCTAACCAGTTTAATTTCTCGATTCCGACATATTTTATCTGCTGAAATTAATTTACCATTTGCTAATTCGAGTAAAAATTTACTATCCAAAGGCGTCAATGGACAACTTAATTTAGCACAAAAATCTCTACTCATATAGCTTCTATCCGCACCCGAATCAAATAAAACGTAAGCAGATTTATTGTCAATAAGAAATGTACCCGTAACAAGCTCCGGGTCTTCCTGTGCCTCTGCCGCATTAATATTGAAAACTCTTCCGCGGCCTTGTCCATTCGTGTTCTCTTGGTTCGGGCAATTTCTAATAATGTGGCCCGGTTTTCCACATTTATAACAAACTACATTGGCATAACTTGCTCCGACACTACTTGCTCCGCCATTACTCGTTCCGACACCATTTGTTCCTTTCGTTCTATTAACCCCTGGTCCGTAGACCTCACACTTCGCCGCGCTATGACCATTTCTTTTACACTTGTTGCAAAATTTGGTGCAGAACCCCGAGTGATACTTTTCACACCTTTGGCATAGCTGCTTCTGATTGTTGTTGTTGTTGCGGTTATTATTGTTGTTGGGATGATTGTTGTAGTTGCTGTTGTTGTTGTTGTTGTTGTTGTTGTTGTTGTTGTTGGGCCGTTTGTTGTAGTTGCGATTGATGTTGCGATTGTTGGGATAATTGTTGCGATTATTGTTGTAATTGCTGTTGTTGTTGTATTGGTGATTCTTATCACCGTTTTCCTCCCACTTTCTTTTGACTTGCTTCACATTGGCCTCTTCAGCAGTCTGTTCTTTAATTCTTTCTTCAATCTGGTTCACTAGTTTGTGAGCCATTCTACATGCCTGTTGTATGGAGGCGGGCTCGTGTGAACTTATATCTTCTTGGATTCTTTCCGGTAATCCTTTCACAAACGCGTCGATCTTCTCTTCCTCATCTTCGAATGCTCCCGGACACAATAGGCACAATTCTGTGAATCGTCTTTCGTACGTGGTAATATCAAATCCTTGGGTTCGTAACCCTCTAAGTTCTGTCTTGAGCTTATTGACCTCGGTTCTGGGACGGTATTTCTCGTTCATCAAGTGCTTGAATGCTGACCACGGTAGTGCGTACGCATCATCTTGTCCCACTTGCTCTAGATAGGTATTCCACCATGTTAACGCAGAACCTGTGAAGGTATGCGTAGCGTACTTCACTTTGTCCTCTTCAGTACACTTACTTATGGCAAACACCGATTCGACCTTCTCGGTCCACCGTTTCAATCCGATCGGTCCTTCGGTTCCATCAAATTCCAAAGGTTTGCAGGCAGTGAATTCTTTATAGGTGCATCCTACACGATTTCCTGTACTGCCAGATCCAAGGTTATTGTTGGTATGTAGCGCAGCCTGTACTGCGGCTATGTTTGAAGCTAGAAAAGTACGAAATTCCTCTTCATTCATATTCACGGTGTGTCGAGTAGTCGGTGCCATTTCCTTCAAAATAGTCAAATGGAACAAGTTAATCATACAGAATATTAAGAGTAGTTAATAGTATTTTGTAGCATAATATGAACTCATTTATAAAAGCTTTTTCTTCATATTAGCGTTTTATAAGTTTAAATTCGGGTAGTACCTACCCGTTAAGTTCATACTTAGTAGCTAATATACAATTCAACTACTACAATTCTATATGAAAAACTGATTATAATAATATTTCGCGTTCAAACTTTTTCACAATATTTTACAAACTTACAATACCGCTTATTTTACATATAGCATGAAATATAGCACACAATAAATTTGATACAAGATGGTTGTGAAGATAATTCTAGCTAGTACACAAGTCGTTCAGCAAAGGCAATAAAGACACGTAATTCATACGTCCAGAAACAAGTCATGCATTCTGGTTTTACTAGGATTACTTCCCATCCTTGGTCTTGTGGAACATAACCGTTATGGCCGTTGATAAGACAGCGTGTTGTAACGTCGTCAAAAGGATGAGGGTTACGTAATGTCCAACAGTCCCGTAACAATCTAAAAACCTCATTTCTTACCCCAATTACCAACTCCGTCACTTGTGGGAACGTTTTGTTTAATAGTTGTAGTCCAATGTTCTTGTTCTCACTTTGGTGAGAAGCGAACATTACTAATCCGTAAGTATAACATGCTTCTTTATGTTGCATGTTAGCTGCTTTTTCTAAATCACGAAGTCCAATATTCGGATATTTTGAGTCAAAATAATTTCTTAACCCATTGCGTAAAATAGCATTTGGGTTCCCCGCAATATATGCGTCAAAGTAAACACATCGTAACTTATGGATTTCCCAATGTGATATCCCCCATCTTTCGAACGAAAGCCTTTTATAAACCAAGGCATTCTTAGAAAGTTCTTCGAATGTCTTACAAACTGATCTCGCCTTAAATAGTTGTGCCGAAGAATTCTGACCGACTCTAGACAAGATTTCATCAATCATGTCTCCGGGTAGGTCTCTTAAAATATTGGGTTGTCTATCCATTTTGTGTTTTTATACTGTAAAATAGACAAGAGTTAGATTCATAACAAAAATACTTATTAATACAAGAAATTTTTACATATATCATAAAGCATAAGCACACTATATTACATATATTACACCACACGAATACAACTATCTTATTCCGACTCGCTCGTTTCTTCTTGTTCGGTTTTGGTTCGTTTTGCCAAGTTTCTAGGGATATATGATGTTCCCCTAATACGAGCCGTCATTGTCCACATTGGTTTAGAAAAACCTGGTGGTTTAGAGGTTCCCGGGTCATTGTTACAACTTAAGGACTTCGGGGGTTGACGATACATATAAAGTTCATCGGGGTTGGAATTAGATTTCTCTTTTTTATGCCCTTTCCCATATTATTTTCTTTTGCCTTTTTAAATTCAGTTGGGGTAATTTGTATAACATCATCGGAATTCTCGTCGGAATCCGATTCATCGGAGAATTGGTAATCCTCCCAATATTTTGCTTCCTTGGCGGAAACACAATTGACCATAATTAACTTTGGTCGGTTGGTTGAGGATTCTCTTTTACTTAACCATTTTATTATTTCCCCCACCGGTTCTATTTCTTCTTCCGGTTCCGTTTCTTCTTCCGGTTCCGATTCTTCTTCCGGTTCCGACTCTTCTTCCGGTTCCTCTTCGGGAACTTGTGAATCAGTCCACGAATCATTCCAATTTACATTTGACTCTTCATTATTATTAGGTGAGTCAATGGGACTTGTTCTAGAGGTAGACATCTATCACATAATATCAAACACGTTAAGAGATTAATATATCACATAATATTCATATGTTAAAAATATATAGTTTCCAACAAAAATGTTAAGCAATCATTTTTAAAGAAAACACGGTCGAAGTCCAGACTCACTAATGCATCCTAACAAACTCGATAAGACACACTAATGCAAAATTCTGGTTCTCTAAGACCAACGCTCTGATACCAACTGAAATGTCCCGTTCTTATTAATTAAAAACGTTCCATATTAATTGATTTCGTTGCGAGGTTTTGACCTCTATATGAGACGTTTTTCAAAGACTGCATTCATTTTAAAACAAACCATAACCTTTATTTCATCAATAAAGGTTTAAAAAGCTTTACGTAGATTATCAAATAATGATAATCTAAAATATCCTGTTTACACACGACCATTACATAATGGTTTACAATACAAATATGTTACAACAAAATAAGTTTCTTGAATGCAGTTTTTACACAATATCATACAAGCATGGACTCCAAATCTCGTCCTTATTTAAGTATGCGATAGCGGAAGCTCTTAATAATCACCTGAGAATAAACATGCTTAAAACGTCTACAAAAATGTTGGTGAGTTATAGGTTTAACCTATATATATCAAATCATAATAATAGACCACAAGATTTCATATTTCAATACACATCCCATACATAGAGATAAAAATCATTCATATGGTGAACACCTGGTAACCGACATTAACAAGATGCATATATAAGAATATCCCCATCATTCCGGGACACCCTTCGGATATGATATAAATTTCGAATTACTAAAGCATCCGGTTCTTTGGATGGGGTTTGTTAGGCCCAATAGATCTATCTTTAGGATTCGCGTCAATTAGGGTGTCTGTTCCCTAATTCTTAGATTACCAGACTTAATAAAAAGGGGCATATTCGATTTCGATAATTCAACCATAGAATGTAGTTTCACGTACTTGTGTCTATTTTGTAAATCATTTATAAAACCTACATGTATTCTCATCCCAAAAATATTAGATTTTAAAAGTGGGACTATAACTCACTTTCACAGATTTTTACTTCGTCGGGAAGTAAGACTTGGCCACTGGTTGATTCACGAACCTATAACAATATATACATATATATATATATATATATCAAAGTATGTTCAAAATATATTTACAACACTTTTAATATATTTTGATGTTTTAAGTTTATTAAGTCAGCTGTCCTCGTTAGTAACCTACAACTAGTTGTCCACAGTTAGATGTACAGAAATAAATCGATAAATATTATCTTGAATCAATCCACGACCCAGTGTATACGTATCTCAGTATTGATCACAACTCAAACTATATATATTTTGGAATCAACCTCAACCCTGTATAGCTAACTCCAACATTCACATATAGAGTGTCTATGGTTGTTCCGAAATATATATAGATGTGTCGACATGATAGGTCGAAACATTGTATACGTGTCTATGGTATCTCAAGATTACATAATATACAATACAAGTTGATTAAGTTATGGTTGGAATAGGTTTGTTACCAATTTTCACGTAGCTAAAATGAGAAAAATTATCCAATCTTGTTTTACCCATAACTTCTTCATTTTAAATCCGTTTTGAGTGAATCAAATTGCTATGGTTTCATATTGAACTCTATTTTATGAATCTAAACAGAAAAAGTATAGGTTTATAGTCGGAAAAATAAGTTACAAGTCGTTTTTGTAAAGGTAGTCATTTCAGTCGAAAGAACGACGTCTAGATGACCATTTTAGAAAACATACTTCCACTTTGAGTTTAACCATAATTTTTGGATATAGTTTCATGTTCATAATAAAAATTATTTTCTCAGAATAACAACTTTTAAATCAAAGTTTATCATAGTTTTTAATTAACTAACCCAAAACAGCCCGCGGTGTTACTACGACGGCGTAAATCCGGTTTTACGGTGTTTTTCGTGTTTCCAGGTTTTAAATCATTAAGTTAGCATATCATATAGATATAGAACATGTGTTTAGTTGATTTTAAAAGTCAATTTAGAAGGATTAACTTTTGTTTGCGAACAAGTTTAGAATTAACTAAACTATGTTCTAGTGATTACAAATTTAAACCTTCGAATAAGATAGCTTTATATGTATGAATCGAATGATGTTATGAACATCATTACTACCTTAAGTTCCTTGGATAAACCTACTGGAAAAGAGAAAAATGGATCTAGCTTCAACGGATCCTTGGATGGCTCGAAGTTCTTGAAGCAGAATCATGACACGAAAACAAGTTCAAGTAAGATCATCACTTGAAATAAGATTGTTATAGTTATAGAAATTGAACCAAAGTTTGAATATGATTATTACCTTGTATTAGAATGATAACCTACTGTAAGAAACAAAGATTTCTTGAGGTTGGATGATCACCTTACAAGATTGGAAGTGAGCTAGCAAACTTGAAAGTATTCTTGATTTTATGTAACTAGAACTTGTAGAATATATGAAGAACACTTAGAACTTGAAGATAGAACTTGAGAGAGATCAATTAGATGAATAAAATTGAAGAATGAAAGTGTTTGTAGGTGTTTTTGGTCGTTGGTATATGGATTAGATATAAAGGATATGTAATTTTATTTTCATGTAAATAAGTCATGAATGATTACTCATATTTTTGTAATTTTATGAGATATTTCATGCTAGTTGCCAAATGATGGTTCTCACATGTGTTAGGTGACTCACATGTGCTGCTAAGAGCTGATCATTGGAGTGTATATACCAATAGTACATACATCTAAAAGCTGTGTATTGTACGAGTACGAATACGGGTGCATACGAGTAGAATTGTTGATGAAACTGAACGAGGATGTAATTGTAAGCATTTTTGTTAAGTAGAAGTATTTTGATAAGTGTCTTGAAGTCTTTCAAAAGTGTATGAATACATATTAAAACACTACATATATATACATTTTAACTGAGTCGTTAAGTCATCGTTAGTCGTTACATGTAAATGTTGTTTTGAAACCTTTAGGTTAATGATCTTGTTGAATGTTGTTAACCCATTGTTTATTATAACAAATGAGATGTTAAATTGTTATATTATCATGATATTATGATATATAATATATCTCAGTATGATGTATATACAGTTAAATGTCGTTACAACGATAATCGTTACATATATGTCTCGTTTCGAAATCATTAAGTTAGTAGTCTTATTTTTACATATGTATTTCATTGTTAATACACTTAATAATATATTTACTTATCATTTAACATAATTAACCAAGTGTATCAATATCTTAATATGATTCATATGTACCTAGTAAGACGTTGTTATAACGATAATCGTTATATATATCGTTTTCGAGTTTCTTAAATTAATAGTCTCATTTTTATGTATATAACTCATTGTTAAAATACCTAATGAGATACATACTTATAATAAAAACATGTTAACTATATATATATAACCATATATATGTCATCGTATAGTTTTTACAAGTTTTAACGTTCGTGAATCACCGGTCAACTTGGGTGGTCAATTGTCTATATGAAACACATTTCAATTAATCAAGTCTTAACAAGTTTGATTGCTTAACATGTTGGAAACATTTAATCATGTAAATATCAATCTCAATTAATATATATAAACATGGAAAAGTTCGGGTCACTACAGGGGTCACACACAATGAGCACCTAGATATCCGATTATATGTATATATTGTATGTACATATTTATTATCACCAAATAAGAGAAATAAGAGTGGTGATATTAACTAGTTATTAGTTATTATATATTAATCAATAAATATGAATTATTAATTATTATATATTAATAACTTAAAAATAAATATAATAACTAATATAAATGTCACATGGAGTTGTTGTATATGTTCTTAGAGTAGTTTACCGACACAAATATGATAGCCACACAAAAATTATTAAACTATAATAAAATGGTTCTTGGAATCTCTAAAAGAGTGCAGAGACAAATTGTGAGGAATAACACAAATCATAAAGTGTTTCTAAGCATTGTCGTTTGTTTATTGTTACTATTATTATCTATAGTATATAGTATATATACAATAAGAAATGAAAAGATTGAATATGATCTAAAAAAAACACACCACATATTCTGCTAGTTTTTGGTTTTGGGTTGCCGAGAAGAAAAAGAAATAAAAGGGTTTTGTTAGTTTTCTTTTGCGTAGTATTTGGTGATTAGAGATCTAGTAATTTCCGGTATTTGCCTGACGTGCTGTGTGGATCAACTGTAGAGATATTCATACTTTTGAATATATGTTTCAACCTATCTTGGACATCAATTCGCAAAGAGTTCTTTCTACCGTTCTTGCATCACTCGCTAAAGGTACATCTAAACTTCTCTTTGTGAATTTATTAGTTGACAATTACTAGTGGTGTAATTGGATCTTGTTGGGATCGTTAATCGTGTGAATGTTTTACTTGAAAGTTTATTATAAATAATAAAAGACGTTTATTATTAAATAAAAATATGTTTATTTTTACATTCCGATGCGTTTATAAATTTTTAAAGTACACACGGTTTTCCATCAAGGTCAACTGCTGGTAGAATTCCTCTGTTGCAAGAGAAGAAGCAATGTCAAAACCAAGAGTTAGAAGAAACTAACTAACGCAAGTATAGTATCTTGAGTTCTTGACAAATTACATCAAACCAATCGGTATTGTTCCGTCCTAGTTTTACACTGAGCAGAACCAAGTACACGGTCGACTCCAGGCTGACCGTGGATCAACCGCAGTTCGTTCTGTCCAAATCTCTTGACCAAATAAAGTTTGACCACTTCGGAACATCTATAATTAACGAAACCTTTTTCAACATTCTTAGAATAGTTGCCCTATTCATATTCAAAAGTGTTTTGGTCACTAGAACGCTAATCTTGGTTAATCACACCTAATGACATCTTAATGGCATTTTAGCTTTGATTAAGGATAACACATAAGTGTTACAAAATAACTTGCGCTCCTAAAATGTGTCTAGACATACTTAGTATGGTCATTAAGTCCTAACCAAGAGTTGTTCCTTCCTTATACATGTGTTGGACATTAATGTATACTTATACATTAATCTTGCAAAGTGCCATATTGCAAGCATACTACATAGCCTTAGTGTATTGCTATGTCACCACTATGTGTTTAATTCTAGACTAATCACTAAGTGATCTCTTGCTAGTCATTACATAAGTATTACTTGACTACTTGCTATTATTACATAAGTATTACTTGACTATGTGCTATTTGCCAACTTGCTTATACTCATTTAATATGTATGAATGAACTTTGTCTTGCTATTCTTAAGTGCTTAAAGAATTATTAAAACGCATATTGAAATATCAAAAGGAGCATGTTTAAGTTTAGCAATATGTATAAGAACGGATTAGTTTTGATTAACATAATGTCTTACAACATGCTTAATTGAACTTATTTGTTTCACTAGGTAAGACATCATAATTACACTTAATTAATCCATGTGCAAGCTTAAAGATACATAATAACATGCTTAGTGATTAATTGGGTCATGTCATCAGTGACATGTTAACTAACCAATATAACATAAGCAAGTTTGTTAAAAACAAACAAACGATTATGAAAAATCTAAGATTACTTCAATAGGTTATCTAGACTTGTTTCCAAGAATGTTAGACTTCCCTCTTTGGTCATGACAAGTCACTATCAAAAGAACACAACCAAGGAGAATCATGCACTTAATGCATATAGTACTTGTATAGGATGTTGGGTATCTTTGCAGGTATTAAATGAAGTAAAGAAGTCAAAAGAATCAGGTTTGAATGGATTCAAACGGCTATACAATGGCTAGGTGAAAATGACCCAAGACGTGCGGTCGACCCACGTTCGACTATGGTCTGAGCCGCAGCAACGGCTAGTTTGTTTGTCTCTTTCTATAAATAGCAAGACTTGGAGAGCTTTGAAGATTTGACCCTCTTGCATGCTTCAACCCTAATTCATCAGAGAATCACAAGATCTTAATTCTTATATATTTGTGATTAGCAAGATAAATTCTATGATCTCATAGATTTGTAGAAGTGTTGTAAACTTACTATCAAATTTCTATCTTTGTGAGTTTACTTAGTTTTGTATTATCCTTTGAGTTGTCTTAGAATTTTCATCACTAAAAGGGTGAGTCTTGTATTTGTAACTAGAAGCATAAGCTAGCTTAGTTATCATCTTCCTTAAAGGGAACTAGAAAGTTGATTAATTCCATTGGGGATTAATACTTGTCCAAGGTGAAGACAAGTTGATCTAAGCTAGAGGTAATCTTTCGAAGGGATAGAAAGATTAGGTTTGTAGTCTACATGGAGTACAAGATTTGTAAAACGGATCTCCACCGGGTTTGGAGAAAGGCTTAGTGAAGGAAACTCCCGATTAGTGAATCTGGAAGTGGATTAGTTAACATCCACCCGAACCACTATAAATCTTTGTGTTAATGTTCTTTACTATATTCCCCCCCCCCCCCCCCCCCCCCCTCTCTAGTTACTTACAAAGTCTATCAATCATGTGTTTTTCGAATGCCATATCGCGCTTGATATTTGGAGGTTGATTCGTAGATGGACTGATTTAGTTTTTTCGAGCTTCAAAGATTGGCCTGAGCGGATTGCTTGGTTCGATGATTGGCTGGAACGAATGGAGGTAAAGAACAGATTATTCACTATTGTTGTTGCGGTTGTTTGGTATTTGTGGAGGTATAAACATAGTGTGATTTTTCAGCCCTCTATGAAGAAAACACTCTTTTTGATTCTATCCGTTTTACTTTTTTTGTGGTTTAGTAGTAGAAGCAAATGTAATATTTCGTGAAACGATTGGCTAATGAAGCCGTTGTAATTTCTTCGCTTTCCCTGGGTAGGGGGCATCGGTTATAAAAGTTTTAGCCGTTCCAAAAAAAAGTAGCTTAAAAAATAGACAAAATTATATGGGAGGTCTCTGTGGTATATTCAAAACTACAACTGGAGTTCAAAAGAATTTTTTTGACTTGAGGGATCACCATGGTATGCATTCGTTTCATGGAGAGTCCATTTGCCTAACGTCCGTGTAATTCTAACATTTAAGGGCCTCACATGACTTGCACATAAGGGTAATCTCGGGTAATCTCGTCTTTTTAATTCATTTTCCCCTTTCAGTCTTACCTGCACCTATTTCTTCTTCTCTTTCTACATAACCCACAAACTTGCAAACCTTCTAAGTTCTAACCTAAATCAAAAACGCATTTTAAATCTGATTGGCTTCATGCTTCAAACAAACAAAATCTGAACACTATTGGAAACAAAAAAGATCTAAAATCAAATAAAACTAATTTACAAAAACCCAAATATCAAATTCTAATTTTAAAAATTCAAATCAAGAAACTTTAAACGGAGGTGATCCTCACACATTACTTTTTGATTAATGTACATTTTGGTCTCATAAAATTACAGTTATGCCCCTAAATTAATCTAGGAAGTTGTACTTATATTATTATTGTTAGTACAATGAAGAGTAAAAGGTAATTAGGTGTACGTGGATCAAAAAATGGTGTGTGAGGATCACCTCTCAACTTTAGAAACCAAATACAAACACTTGAGACATGCTAAATCATATGCTCTCGCAGCTTTATCTTTCATATCATACCCACCTTTAGTCAAACAATATTCAAAACCAAATAAAAAGACCCTAACTAAAATTACATTTACATTAAAAGTTAATTATTAGTTAAGGGGTAACTCGTATGTATATAAGCATAACATCATCAATCCTTTAATGCACAGCGATGCATCCAAACCATTTTTTGAATATCAAAGTCGGATTCTGGTTTTAATACCTCGAGTGGTTGCTAGGTCTGACCGTCAACACGAACATGAACCACCATCGTCAGCCATCACTATACAACCCTCATGTGCAAGTCATGGGAACGGACTCCCCATGAAACGGATGCATACCACAATGACTCCTAAAGTCAAAAAAAAAAAAAAATTTGAACTCCGGTTCACGGGAACCCTCCGTGTAGTTTTGTCTAAAAATGAACTCTAAACTTAAAAAGTAAACTCCAACTCCAGCTCGTTTCATCCAAACACACCCAACTAATCATTCCGAATTTTGAATGCTTTAAAGCTATAATTGGGTTAATGAGATAAAGGCGTTTCAGAAAACTGCAGCAGAGCACACAATAACACATACTATAGATAGAAGTCTTGCTAAGGAAATAATAAATTCACATCATGTAAACAAATCTGAACAAGCAAAATACAGTATCGTATAACACAAGATTTACAAATATAATCTACCAGATTTTCACAGCTTTCTATATATCGAAACATCATTAAGAACTTCCATAAAAATCAAAAAACATTGTGAAAACAAGCTTTTTGAATGAACAACAAAGTTTCCCCAAGCAACGAAATATCAATCTCCACATAGTGCCATCATGTCCACAGATTTGTAACGAAAGTCCATCCACCATAATTGAACACCAACTCATATTGCGGCCCGCACTGCACCTCGAGCAACATCACGTCTCATTTCCGCTGCCTTACCACTTCCTCGGAAATACATGTATACTTGCTGCATAATCAAAATTCAAAATAAATATTATATCAAGCTCAAACTTCTTTTTTGGCATATTTGATACTTCATTTAATTACAGAATTTCCATATTATTGTTTTATATCCTTAAATCTCTATTGTTTAATATTTATTTGGGTTCTTTAATATAAAAAATGCGAAGAGATGAACCTGAATAACCCAAATGCTGAGCAAAGACTCGAGACAGAATAACCCGAATCCTACAAAATAGAAAATCTACAAGAAAAAAAAGAACAATACACTTGGTAAGCATACTTAAAGAAGAAAGAAAACCGAATTCAACAACTTGGAAGAAAAGTTACCCCAACCAACGCGTGGTTGCCTACAAGGTCAACTGCTGGTAGAATTCCTCTGTTGCAAGAGAAGAAGCAATGTCAAAACCAAGAGTTAGAAGAAACTAACTAACGCAAGTATAGTATCTTGAGTTCTTGACAAATTACATCAAACCAATCGGTATTGTTCCATCCTAGTTTTACACTGAGCAGAACCATCGGTACTAATTTAAGTTTCGATTGAATGGTCTGCTAATAGATTTTATGTTATCATAAACCATCTATATAATTTATAATTTATAAAAATAACCAGCACCTCTTCTAACTGTATATGAAGGTTTTGTGTTTATATTAATTATATTATTTTAGATTAACATATACTATATTAACAGCAAAAAAAAAGGTGGAAGCGGGGTAAGGAACTTACGCTAGAGATTTTCCTTTGAAGACAACGGGAGGGGCAACTGCAGCAAAGATGACGAACCCTATATGAACCTGTATGGACGACCTAAACAATGAAAACGCAATCCAGGATGATCTGATAACCAAAGCAGAATAATACGACAATACCAGAACCATACCAAGTAAAAAAGAAAGAACCAAGTGAACTTAAATGCACTTTCACTCCTGCAACACGAACGAAAAGAGAGTAAAATTTAATTAGTTATAACCATTATCATCAATTGTCTGTTCTTCGATACAAGTCTCCATCGTAGTTCTATGTAAATGACATAACCAAGGAACACGTACATTTTGATTTGGTTCTCTCTTTGTTTTGTGGGTCCCATAACAGAAAGTAAAATTGTTACCTTTTTATTTCTTATGAGGTACTAATCCGTTATATGAATGGAAACAACAAAAGTATAATTCTAAATCGCTACCTCAATAACTTAGACTGCCTCCATATCATAAATTTGGAATGTTCGTAATTGAAAGTTTTGCAACTCTAAAAATTTTCAAGCTATGTAATAATGTGGCTACTCTTATTTCACAAAACAACAAACTGATATTTGTGTATATACTACATATACAAAGGAAGACTTAAAAGGATTGGGCATTTACCTAAATGCGCGATAAAGAGGCCGGTACCACAAGACATAGGCAAGTGGAACTCCTGATATGAAGTAGATCAGAGCAAGAAACCAGATCTTCGGATCTAGCAGAACAACACTTATATTAAGATGATATCGTAACAGCGATCCCCAAAAGTAAAAATATAACACATGTTAAAAGCTTAAAGGCTGCAGCAGAAGCTGATCCACACAAACCTTCTCCTTTAATCCAAGCTGTGGTTGTGGCTATTATGTTCCACAGAAGACAAAGTACTAAACCTGCTCATGACAAAAAAACATATCAGTATTAGAGGTAGTTTTGTTTCAAATCTTAGAATTCAAACTTATACGGACTATGGAATCAATTTATTATGCAAATTTGAAAATATGTTGTTAGTCCCATTGATATTGTGTAAAAAGACGCATATTGATCAATATCACAGAACGGGTAAGAAGACGCGATAAAAATTTATAGTGGTCATGTAAAAGCATACCTAAGTACGTAGAGAATGCAACATATTGCAATTTTTGTAGATGAATTGGAATCTCGTTTGCAATATCATGGTGAATGATAGGGAAAAATGGCGGCCAATTTTTCTCCTCGAGAACAATACCAGCTGCAAACAAGAAGCACATATGTTAGCTACTGTTCATTGTTATTAACATCAGATTGTGCAAAATTTTTATTTTGAAGTTATCTTGTTTTAAATGATAAGCAATTTGTATCAGTTATACTTCATATAGGTAAGTGAATAACACATCCGAATCAGACACAGATATAAGGATTATTTAAAAAAAACGAAACACACCTCGTGCAGCTGCCTCTTCCTTTCTTTTTACTAGCTGCACAACATCAGTCAGTTAATTAATATCTATCGTAAGGTATAATCGTCTAAACAGCAAAACTAGTTACTGCAAGGCAGAGAGTTTTACAAACATAATACAATCCTAAAGACTCGAACAGAAGCTAATTAGCAAAATCTAAACATTTCATATAATCCCAAAAACACAAACAGAAAGATTTTGTCAATGTCCTTTTGATGATAGATTCCACATTCACGAAATGACAAAAAAAATGAAAATCTTAAATACTATTTCTTAGAGAGTACCTCTTCCCTCTTCCTCAAGTCAGCTTCTCTAGCTTGAAGCTCTTTTTCTTTCTTCTTCAAATCCTTTAAAACGATAACACAAAGTAACAGTGTTAGAAAACAGATAGCAGTCACTCAAGCAATAAGCAGTGTTCGTGAATCACAGCTTGGCGTTGTTTAATCAGTTGTCATTCGTTAAACTTTTACCCACCACATTGATTAGTCGGCCACTTAACACCTATGTGTTAAGTGTTGTCTCATTGCTTCTATTAGTAAGAGCTTTCGATTAGTAATTGACAGGTAAGCTTTGTACTTATAAACTTTGGTGGCCTCTAATTGATTTTCATCAACTGATTCTTCTTGACTTGATTTTCAGATTCTTTCCAATTAATTAATTTCGAAGGACCATTGACAATGATTAACTAAATAGACAGACATATCAAAATCTCAAGTTTCAAATAGTCGCGTAGTCGGTCAACCCTATTTTGGTAACAAAGACATCACATAGTCGCTCAACCACAAAAATGTGTTTGATTCTTCAAAACATTAGAATAATTATAGCATCTGACATTTGAACTTACTGAAGCTGAATCAAGAGGAATGTCAACTGGGTTGCTCCTGTCATAAAAATCAGCAGGTTCATGAGGAAGAGGAGATAGCTGGGAGTTTGTAGCAGGAGGAACACTCTGCAAACCCAGTCAAGATTAAACAACAATTCGAGGAAAAATAATTTTACTAGCCAAGTAGTAACCAAAACCTCAATCTATAAGAAAAGTAGTGGAAGAATGTATGACGATGCATTGGACCAGTCTTAGACTTACTGAAGTGTAGAATGAACCTCCAGAATAATTTGTTTTGCTGCCTCCTTTAGCACCAGTTCCTTGATCCTGTTTACGTAAATATGTCATTTCACAAGTGCACAACTACTTATTGAAGGCAGTAACATAAATAAACCACGACGAGTTGATCAAAATTATCTGTGGTAAGTTTCACTTTCTAACCAACAATCAATATAACAGAGAGCCTATTAATCATGACATAAAGTGATAAACTTCAACGACTTTGCAGATTAACTATCTTACAAAATTGTGGAAGCAGTTAGGCAGCATGTATAGCATATTTTATAACTTACCTGTAATCAGTTTAATTGTCATCATATGAAAGAAGCTGGTCATTTTTTACTCCCATACTATTTAAATATGAATTCTATCAACAATTGTGTCTCTAACTAATATTTGGTGCTATTATTAGTCAGTACTTGTGATTTTGTATCACAACCAACTTACCTTAAACCACACTCTACTATCTAAAAATTAGCAGATAGGCAGTCTCACACATCAGCTCCACAATTATGTATGTATATAAACACGTATACATATATATTGCAATCTCGATATAAGCGCAACAAGTTACTAAGAGCAAGACTATTGACGTATACATAAACTACAGCAAAAACTAGATCCAAATTTAGGTCAACGATACATACAAAAATGAATCAATTTTCAGCAGCAAGTAAATATCAATAGACGATTAAGCAAGTAAAGTACAAAATGAAACCCTAGCTTGAAGCCTAAAAGCAGTATAATGTAAAAAGTCGTATAATATAAGTAGTTAAGTACATAATTATAATCAAAAATAACAACGTGATTTCACTTACAGCAAATGGATTAACTTCATCCCCTTCATCAAAAGGATTAGGATCGAAACGACCAGCCATCACTGCCCCCGATTAATAGTAGATATAGAAATTATTTCAGAATTCAGAATATAGATATATAAGTGATAACTGAGTTATATACTGAAATTAATAGAAAGAAACTGTAATATCTAGCGAGATTTGAAGAACCTGTGTGAAATAAGTAGATAGATACAGGAAATGTGTGTGTGTGATGATTATGATGGTGGTCAAAGAAGAAGAGAAGGTTTTACAGTCGACGACTTGCCGTTTTGGTTTGGTTGCACCTTCTCCTCTTTTGTTTCACTTTTTCTAGTTTATTAGTACGTTTTTATTTTAAAAAATTACAAATGTGGTCCCTAGACTAATGTTTAATGTATGGTTTCGAATTTGCATTTGATTTTCTTAATCATGACTTTTGAATTACACCATTTCTAACTTTACGGGTGTGATGTGTAGTCAAATGATACAATTTTTGACTGATGTGAAGTGAAGTTAAATAAAAGAAGTGTCAAATTTGAGTGTTAAATATATGGTGGTAATGTGATAAAATATGATTAGTAGTTGAATATAAAATAAATAAATTAATAATATATAAAAATTAATAGTTATTTCTTATTGGTTTGTAAAATTGTGACACCTTCCTTTTTTTCTATCAGTTTATTGACTGACGCCCCCTTCACTGTTACGGGTGACGCTTCGTTAGAGGCGTCAAAGCCCTGCGCTGCTTTAGAAATGGTATGAGTATTTTTATAAAATAAAATAAAATTAGAATTAATGATTTCTTGCTGGGAACTGATAATTATTTATTTGGATTTTTGATTTGCTTTGGTGCATGTGTTGGATAGTGATTGAATAATTTCTCATAAGTTTAATCGTATGTTATCTGTGGTTAAAATTTCATGCAAATTAAAGTTTAAATTATCCCTCGGTAACACTATATAAATGAAGACCATAATATAATTTTCTACGTTTTCAATCTCAAACTCAAAGTTAAGTTGGGTATATAATTATATTATATTATAAATAAGTATATCAGCGAGCATGAATGAATAGTAGAAATAGTAACATGATGACGTCAGCAATTTATTATTATTATTATTTTTTTTGCTTTTCCATCCAAAATTTTAGGCCCAATTGGGCCTATGACCTCATCCTAGTTCTTTAATATTTGCCGATATAAGGTAGGCGTTTACTGTTTGTTACATGTTCTTCATTATTTTATATTAGACGGCCCCCTTTGGTACATTATTAGGTCGCCACAAAAGTCGTCATCAATGACAATTGAATGGCATTGAGTCAGTTATTCTTCATAAATAACATTGAATCAATTCTTCTTTAGTGATATAAGGAAGTGTTGACGTCAGAAGCGGACCTATATGGTAGGGACCGGTAGCACGTGCTACCAGTGAAATACGAGATCTAGTGGAAAAAAATTTAAGTTTTTTAACTAGTGACACCTGATATGGCCAAAACGGACGGTTTTATTTGTGCGGTGTCGTTAGGTCGCAATACGTCATAATTAGCTACCAAAAGAGAGTAACGGTTTTATTATTTATATTTAGCTGGGGTTTCCTAGCTATAACTCACCTACTTGTCTTCCTTTTAACGAGTAAGTGGAACGTGGGACAAAAGTGCCTATATAGTCAATCCTAGTGACAAGTGGTGATAGGTTATAAGATTAACTAAAGGTAATATAAACTATAAAGATAAAAACAGATAGGTATGAAGAATAGAATTCTGTTGGGGCACGATCACAAGAGTTTAACTTCCTAGAATAAACACTAAACCTCAATCAACTGGGCTATGAACCTAACTGATTTGTCACTAAGAGTTTAGGTCTTAAAGATTCTGGCTAAGACGGATATCTCTACTCCCAACGTTAACCTTAGAAGGTTTAAACGACCTTATGGATTAAATCCTAGGTACATGAAAAAAGTGGTATGTCCCTAAAGGAAAGTCTCAGCTTTTCTTAATCCTAGTTAGTCTAACTATAGTAATATTCCACCACTTAATACTAAGGTATGCCTTGACATTAACATATGTGCAATCTTAGGTATCCTAAGGTACTGCTAAGTGGATTAGAAGTCTCTCCTTTGCGATCACTTATTCAACCCCGGATCATCTTACAACATCTCAAGAACGTTGCTTCTGACGCGAATCATGCTTCTGAGCATAATGTTCACTGAACTCTATGTTGCTTACTCTAATCACAACCTAAATGGGCAGCTCTTCTTTGACGAATAAATGACTATTTGTACGTAGGTACTATATCCCTATTGTGACGTTAAGCACACATAACTACTTACCTTGTACCCTAGGGTTGATCAAGCCCTAATGCTAGGTTATAGCCACGTGAATAAGCGAAAAGGGTGATTCGTAAATTAAACTTCTAAACCGTCAAGGTTTTAGCATAACAATAGCATAAGTTTTAGATAAAGTATTCAACACATAATAAACATTTGCAACGGATACACAAGCAAGCAAGATGAAAGCAACTTAAAGTAATAAGATAACTTTATTAAATTAAGAAAAGCGTTCACCATTTATAGACGAGATCCGGACCGATACAAGTGCTGACATCCTCTAGACCACTCCTATTACAATCTTCGGCGTACGCCTCCGGGTACTTAATTTCCCGCTCGGAGGTGAAAAGGCCTTGAAAGCTCTAGTGAGAGAAAGTGTATTGTAGTGAGAGAGTGAAGAGAGGTGTGTTGAAAATGGATGACAACAATCCTTTAAATAGAAGTGAAAATTGCCTGCAAATGGTTGGCAGACCGTTTGGCAGGCCGTTTGCAAGGCCCGTTTGACTAGGTGTCCCGTTTTCTGTGCCCATTTGTCTGGGCCGTGTGGCAGGCCGTTTGCAAAGCCCGTTTGACCAGGTGTCCCGTTTTCTGTGCCCATTTGTCTTGGCCGTGTAGCAGGCTGTTTGGCATAGTGGTAAGCCGTTTGGCCTGCCCTGGTCAGCCTATTTCCTGGATCGTAACTTGATTTCTCGTCTTTCACCGTTTTCGCTCTAGAATCTTCGTTTTAGCTCTGATTCTCTTGATTCTATTGCATCATCTTCGTAATTACTTAATCTACAAATTTAACCGAAAAAGCGATTATTTTGCCGACAAAGTTTGGGACTTTATGCTTTTTGGGACTCAATATTGGGGGTAAAAACGTAACATTTTAGCCGATATCAAATATCCCACACTTAGACTTTGCTTGTCCTCAAGCAAACTTTCGAGCTTTTAGCACCGAAGATTTTTATTCGTAGTGATCAAGTTATCTTTGTTTCGCAATACGTAGGAGTGGAAACTTGGTTTTATACTTTTTGTTATTCCCGAACCTTTTTCCCGCAAGCATGAGAGGAGGTTACATAACTAAGACTATCTCACTCGGGTCACTCAATTCACTAAAGTGTTTCGGGTGTCCTATAGTTTTAAGAAATGAAATCGCTCTTAGCCAGTCATGTTTACATTCTTCGTCATAGGCTTGATCAAGACTCAAATCTCCATCACTTATTCAAGAGAATCCTCAGTTATAGATTCAGCTTATATCGTGAAGAGATGGTGATTTGGAGGTTTTGGGTATGAAGGGTTTGATAGATAGGAGTTCTTTCAAAGATCGATTTTGGCGATCCTTTCAGCTTCTTATCGGGAATTTCAGGACGAGCATCCTTCTTTTTGACTGCTAGGAGTTCTTTTCTCGAATCTTTTTGGTTCCACTCTTTTTCTCATAACCTTTATTCAACAAATTTTTTTTTTTTGGCAAGCATCTTTTACTTTTCTCTACGAGGTCTCCTTTTATTGGAGGTCTCATTGATAATTTACTTGGATGCTCGCATTTTTTCTAATTCGGTTTTATAGAGGATTTCTTGGAAGTGATGATTTCTTCGGGATTTACTTCTTTATTTCTGAAGTGAAGGAAATGAATAAGTAGTGGTAGACGGAATTTTGGTGGTTTGGAGCGAAAAAGGAAATGAAGGTATGTGATGGGGGGTTTTTTTTTCTTTTTTTCACGAATAGCCGAGGTTTATAACTCAGTAATTCTCGTCAAAAGGTGTGATTCCGAAATGTAGATCAATAGCAAGTTCTGATTCAGAGATGCTAACATCGGCGCACTCAATAGAAATATAGTGAAGCACTAAAAATAAGTGCTTGTTAAGCCTTATTTGGGGTGCCTCACATCAATTATAATGGGTCGAATTGCGCCTTTCGTTATGTAATGCTCTTTTGGAAAATTCGGTTTGGTTTTCGCAAAAAGTTTTGACTTTGTTTTACTCTTTCGTCTATTTTGTAACAAAAAATTTTTGATCATTTATAGAATTTTGTAATCCTAGGTGTTTTATAGCTCGAAAAGTTTTAATTCTTGTGAAAAATTTAGTTTTGTAAACACTTGAGGATTTTGCAAGAATCGTTATGTGCAATATTTGCTATCCCACACTTTAAAGTAACATTGTCCTCAATGTTAAGGATACGGCGTATCCCAAACTTTTTTTTTGTAAACGTTTTGTTATTATAAGTTGATGTTGATGGGGTTGCTAATCCCACACTTAGTGTTTAAATTGGTCTAGTATATTACGTATATTCTATTGAAAAAGTGGTGAAGACGTGGTACTCCCCTTATGGTTGCAAGGCATGTAATGGATGGTTCGCCGATTACGGTTTCTGCTAATCTCGTGATAGCGCCATTCTCATTCAGTACATTCTTGCTCCAAGTCGTGCTTCCATTTGTATGGTCTCGATAGTCATTTATTTGTGACGTTTTATTCATGCAATTTATTCTACCAATTATCATACAAACTTAAAACATAAAAGTAGTTATGCCGAAGATTGGGGGTACAGACATAGAATAGTAATGTAATAATGTGTTATAATATCACAAGCAATCATAAAATATAATAGAGAGATAGGGAAAGTCATGGCTGATCTGGATGGTAGGGTAGAGAATATGACACGCTCGTAAGGGACCGCGTTGGGTTCCTTAAAGCTGATTGACCCTCATCGGTAGTGAACTGTCATGCTAACTCCGATGTGTTCATGCCTGAAGATATCTTGAACTGAACCTCGTCTGAACGCTCGATCAGTCCGGTAAGTGATGAGGTACTAGTGTGAATCATAGGCCCTGTACGCCAACCCTGCCCTTCTTGCAGATCTCTTCACTAATTCGGGTTCATACCCATTCCACCCATACCCTGTATAACATCCTCAGCCATATACTGGCTCGCAGTCTGATCCCATACACTGGTCTGAGCATCAGTGGATGTGTCTATGTAGGTGCTGAAGCGGGTTGTTCCAGAAAGGCTGGTAACAAAATCCTCGGGCCCTGTGTGATATGTGCCCTTGGAGGAGATGGAATGATCGTGTGCTGTGTATAATGATGCTGAGGAGGAGATGGAGATCGTGGATACTGATGGCTAGGCCCTACACCTTTGGGGTCTCTGTGGGCGAACATCAACGGATATTCGTGAGGATACGGTGGGACATTAAGCTGTCTGCCTGCATAATGCGTGAAATGATCCAGATTCTGAAAGATAGCAGCCTCAGCGAACTACCTCTCCTGCCCGGAAAAATTCCCTATATGGTAATGATATGGTTCAAATCGTGGCCGATCTCCCTGACCTACTGATGAGTGTCTGCTGGTGTCAGAGGGTCTTCCTTGCATGGTGGGATCATCCTCATCCCGTGGTTCCTGTGAACCTCGCGGCCTCCTACCATCCCTAGTTCTTGTATCAGGTCTAAACCCTCTAACTCTCACCCCAGGCACTGTTCGATCTCCAGAGTCCGGGATTGCCGGATTAGCTGCAACTATCAACTGTTCATCCTCTATTCAAATATACTGCCAGGTGTGCAGTAATCTATAGCCTATCTCTTCTGACTCAGTTGCCCTTATATAACCAAATCTTTCAACACAACCCAAAACACGCATCCGGCGAAGGAGTTTGGTGACAACGGCTCCCAAAACTGGTGCAACTGAACTCAGGGCATTCCTTTCATTAGTGAATACTTGAGCTAGGAGGTGTACAACCTGCATATTTTAGTTGTGAATCATGGCGTGCATTAGGCACATATCATTAACGGTGACAGCTCCGCCATGTTGGGTTTTTGGATGAAGAGTTTTGGCGATGAGGTGGTGGAGAATGCGATGAACGGGGTTAATGAATTTTAAGGCTTTTTTACTTAACCTACAGGCTTCATTGTCGGAGGTGTAGGTCTGCCAAAAAGCTTGGTGATCGATTGGGTTCAGGGTGGTGTATCCTCTCTTAAACACTGATCGGTTAACGTGAGATCTCTTGTATAGTTCTAGGTGAATGGCGAACTGTACGAGAGTCAGGTGATGCATTTGGTTCTGGTGGTGAAAATGGATGCATTGATGACTGTTATATTCTTCATGGTCAACGTTTGCTTCGAATCTCCATGTTGCCATAAACTCTGCATACGGTTCCTTATACACCTGTTCGTTGATTTCAAACAGCTTTTGCCACGCGTTGTTAGTTTTTCCGTGTGCCGTAAAACTCAAGATCTGTCTTAGCTCATCGGCCCACCCACACTGCTCCATTATCTCCCAGTTGATGTACTTATTGGAGCTCTTTTTCCTATTTATCCAGTTTCTCATAAATGGCTCGTATTCAGCCGGGTTATCTTGCCCGTGAATGGAGTGGGGCAACTCGTACTCTTCTGCTAGATAATTATCCATCTGCAAAAGTCAAATGATGTAGGTTATGTTCCAAAATAATAAGACTTATAATAACATTTAGAAATGAAAAATGCTTATATTTTTCGACAAAAAAATTCGACACGAGGGCTTTAAAAATGGCATTTTCCATATCCATGTTATTGTCAATTATAGTCAAAATTACCGCAAACAATAGCTAATCTTACTATAAACTTATTTCTAAGCAAAATTCAAAGTGTACCCGTGATTGCAACAAATAATGCTAAAAATAATAATTATAGTGAGTTGATCGTAATAAGCAACTTTGATCAAAGTAAGATGATTTTTAAGCATACAATGATTCTAATGACCATTTTTAATTACCTTAAATATTTTTAAACATCAAACTTTGCCTATAACGTCTTTAAGTCAAGATTTAAGACCATTTTTATCGAAAAATATTTATTTTGATCAAACGTACAAAATAAGAAAAGTCAAAGACTAGGATCCAATTTCATTTGTAAGTCAATGATATCTTAATTTAGGCTAATTTCCAAGTCATTCTAAGTTTTAAAAACGTTTTAACTATAGGAAAAATCTAAAACCTAATTTTGTATAGTTTTCTCAAAACTTCAATTTTCAATCAAGCAATCCTAAATTGTTCCAAAACTAGTTTCTAAGCATACTAGATGAATCACTAAGCCTAAATGAGCAAGCAAAACATCAAATTTCAAAAAATTCATCAATTTCTAGCCTAAAACTCAAATTAACGAATCGAAAGCTAAAAGTGAACCAAAATGCCTCAATCGGACCTTAAAACTAACACATATCAATCACATTGTCTAACTAAGCATATAGGAAATCAAATTGGGCATAAAACATGAAATTTCTCAAAAGTCAAAAAATTGACTTCGAGTAAAAACTCGATTTTTAACCGTGAAAGAGTACATTTTCTGCGAAATTGACGATGTAAACGTGTTTAGGAGGCATGAGAGACTTAGATTAGTGCTTTGAATCGTTTAATTTGGTTAAAAAATGGCGATAGATGGTGGTGTTGGGGGTTTCGGCGACCGAAGGAAAAAGGAAGAGGAAGAAGAGGAAAAAAAAGAGAGAAGAAAAAGGAGAGAAGGAGAAGAAAAGAGAAGAGGAATTGGGCCCGTGCGGCCCACTGGCTTATTTTTTCGACCCGACTTGCGAATTTTTATATTTTTATGTTTTAAATTTTATCACTAATTTAATAAAAGATTTATAAAATTTTGCTTCGGATTTTAATTCGGTTATTTATACTAATTAAACTAAAAATTAAAAGACAAATGGACGGAGTAAAATGATAATTCTTATTTTATTAATAACATAAATTACACAGGTTCCACAACTAAGTTCCAGAAATGACGCGCAAAGAAAGATAAATTTAACACCTCTTTGACCATCCAGAGTAAATTAGCGGAGTGTACTGAAAATATTTCAAAATCACTTAGCATATTACGCTCACGCTTTTGTAAATCTCCGACGTCGTCCATATGTTTAACCAAAGCCCTTCTAACTTTCTTAATGTTCAAAATTCCATCCCTAGGTCGTATCTAGATAATTAAGTTCCAAAAGAAGTTTTGACACTGTGTCTTGAAATAAAAGATCTTCCGCGCAGTCAGGATCACCAGTAGTTAATTTAAATTTTTCATATATTTCCCGAATAACCTTTCTTTGTGGAGTTGTAAATGGAAATTTTGACATAGTGGGGATTTGCACGAGTTCAGAATATATTTCCTTTATTTTTGCAAAGAAATTCTGATGTATCCTTTCCTCAGTTGAATCCAAAAAAATTTCGATTAATCGTTTGATGAGAAATGAGGTTGGATCAAAGTAGAAGAAATCTCGATCTCCATATTTTGAAATAGGGCTAGGTTTTTTACTTTCAATCCAAAATTCTAATTCAGAAATCATTGCGGCGACATAACGGTTGATATGTATTTGAGAAAAACTCCTTATCATCGATATAGGGTAGAAAACTAACAAATGACTCTAAACCAAATTTGAAGTTAATTTCTACATCCCAATACTTGACAAAAATATCATCCCCACATTCCTTTAACAGTTTGTTGTAACACCCTGAATTTTAATACATCAGAAAGTATCGCCAGAAAGTGTTAGTAGAAAATGCCAGTAAAAGTGTGCATCAGAAAGTGTCACTGAAAGTCTACCTAACACTTATGCATTTTCAGATTTTACATAAGAATCAGAATCTATCAACTTCAGTCCCTGAACTTCTAAGGAATGGTATCATCGCGTTTCAAGCCACCATGTCGCGTCCCAGGCCATCGCGAAACGCGATGGTCATGATCAAAACGCAATGCATTGAAAACCAGCTGACCTGTTCAATTTGTTGCGTTCGAGTGGGTTTTATCGTGTTTGGGTATCGCGAAACGCAATGCATCTAAAACCAGCTGAACTGACTTTTTGACCCGTTTTAAGGGTATTTTTGGGGGTGTTTTGGTCTTTTCACTTTGTGGACGGTTTGAGGCCTTAAGAACTTATCTAGAACTTATCCTTATCTCATTTATCACTCTTACACCTACACACTTAAATTCTAGTGAGAGAATTAGAGGTTTAGAGTGAGAGAGCTCATTTTGGGGAAGAAGGAGACCAAATCTTGCCTAAGTCCAAGTGTTAAAGTTGTTCATCTCATTCTTGGCTATGTTTTGCTAGTTTTGGTAAGTTCTAACTCAGAATTTCATTATTTGATTTGATATTCAAAGTTAGGGTTTGAAGTTGATTGTTGAGAAACCCATTTGAACTCATGAAGTGATTTTATTAATGCTAGTAATTGGGTTTTATAGTGTCGTTGGTGGATTTTGGGTTGGTTGATGTTTTGGTCAAGTTTAAGGCTTGCAAAATGGGTTAAATCACTAGGTTTAGTGATTATGGAAGTATTGAAACCCATTTGGGTGTATTTGGTTGACTAATTTTGAAATGGGTCAAAATTAGGGTTTATGTGTCAAATTGGGGAAGAAAAGTGTTTAACACTTATGATTTTGTTTAATTGGTGTATTCAGACCATTTTCACTAGTGTTAGTGATTATTGGTTAGTTTGGGCACGGTTTGTGCTTGGAAGTGCTTTTGGGTCAAAATTTGCACTAAGTGTAAATTTGGGTTGATTTGTAATCCACCTTAATTGTGTTGTGTGTTATGTGATAAATGGAATAGGTACATTCCATTGGTGATTTGTGGATTATTCAGTTGCATCATCGAGGCGCTAAGGTGAGAGGAATATTTATACATGTATATATGTAGTTTATTTACTCGTACGCGATGTGGGCCTTAGGTGCCACATCGTGAGTATTGGTGTTATGTCACAAGATGGTGACTTGTTGATGATATGGGTTATGAGAACTACAGGTCAGTAGTGTCTTGATAGGTAATTCATAAGTCGATGATACCTCATGGTGGTTCACAAGTCGGTGGCCCCTTAAGTTGGAGTAGGTGATTCATAAGTCGGTGACACCTCATGGTGGTTCACAAGTCGATGACACCCTATAGTGCTTCACAAGTCGGTGACACTTAATGGCGCTTCACGAGTCGGTGACGCCACATGGCGTTCACAAGTCGGTGACTCATATGTATCGGTGGGTGATTCACAAGTCGGTGACACCCTTTGGTGATTCACAATTCGGTGACACCTTATGATGATTCATAAGTCAGTGACATCATACGAGTGAGACTCAACGTTATTGGTCGTCTACAAGTCGGTAGTGCCATAGCGGGGAATGGTTGATATGTTATGCATTGTTATGTTTAGGTATATTATTGTGGTGATCTATACTAATGTTGTTGCTAGTTGTATGTTTGGTGATGCTAGCTCGTTATGCATTGTTTGCATGGCATTTTGTAAGTGGATGCGTGTAGGTAAACTATATACGTATATGTATAAGTATTGCATTCACTAAGCAATTAGCTTACCCTCTTGTTGTTTATATTTTTATAGGTTGCAAGTGGCGGCTTGGGTTTGCTTGGGGACTAGTGCTTTATGGATTGCTTTAGACTTTTGACTAGGATTGGGTAGTGTTCCCAATCACCATTCTCGGTTTTAGTTGTAAAGTAAACTAGTAGGGTCATGATCTACCTTTTGGATACGTCAAATGGGTCCCGGGTTGTATTCCTATTTTGTAAACTTAATTTATGTATTGTATATTTTAAAGATGTTTAAACTTAATATTGTAATGATGATGTTTTTGAAAACATAAATGGACTAATGTTGCGTATATTTTTATTAAAAAGGAAAAAAATTTATAGGCCGAAAATATGACGGGTTGGGTCGTTACAAGTGGTATCAGAGCATGGTCTAAGGGATTTAGGTGACTTGAGATAGGCGCCTAGACTTAGACTTTTTGTGTGTGCTATTATGCGGGACTTGTAGGATTACGGGTCGGTTCAGGTTTTTAGTTGGTGCCTTAGAGAATAGGTGAGTTAGCTATGTGTGATAACAATGTTACTAATCATATTGTTTTGTATTGAACATCTAGCGAGATGGTTGTTGTATTCATGAGCTCGGCATGGCATGAGAGCGTAATAATGATTCGCGACCATTATTACGGTTACAAACCAAGTTAAGCAAGCGATGTACAACAAGTATTGAACTAGATGGGGTGTACGGATGGTGGTATACTTATATATTGTGTGAATATAACTCGTGGCGGTGTATGTGACTTACTTGTGTTGCGTTCCTAATCGAGTTCATTTCTTAGTATGAAGACGAGGAACAGACATGATAACGAAGATCAAAGAGATGAGAGCGATTTCACGGCCAAGGTAGAGGCCATCTTGAAAAGTCACAAGGCGGAATTTCTTGCGGACGTTAGGAGGGTCTTCCAAGAATCGGTTGATGAACAAGTGACCGATATGATAAAGGAGCAAATGAGTGCTCTTATCTAAGAGGAGTTTGATAAGAGGTTCCCAAAACCACAAGGGGCGTATGTTGAACATGAAACGGGTGATGTTGGGAGAAGAGACTTCCATTACAAGAACTTTAAATTATCTCAACCTCCTATGTTTCATGGTGAACGCGATCCACATAAGAGCACGTGTTGGATCACCGATATTAAGGGCGCTTTTCGTACGAGTGAATGTCCTCTTGATAAGAAGACGAGGTATGGTAGTAGTATGTTGAGAAATAATGCAAAATTATGGTGGGATGGAAAAGTTCAAGTTTATGGCGAAGAACAATGTTTGAGTTTAACTTAGGAAGAGTTCAAGGAGGAATTCTTTAAAGAGTATCGCACTCAAGCCGATCTTTATCGAATAAGAGATGAGTTGCAAAATTTGAAGCAATGGTCAATGGACTTGAATGATCTTAAGTCCACCTTTTTGTCAAACACCCGATTTTGCCCGGAGTATATCAGGAATGATCGTATGTTGATGGAAGATTTCTATCAAACTTTGAATGATGACTTGCGGAACAAAATTAGAGGGGGTCGGTGGATTCTTTTGAGAGGTTGTTCGAGGTGCAAGGGGTTTTGAGACACTTGTCCCGAAAGAAAGTGGCTCCAATGGTAGTAAACGGAAGTTCAAAGCTTCGACGCATCCGAACAAGAAAAGTAAGAGTGCTTCCGAAGGTGTTGGAAGCGTAAGGATGAGTGGCGCGGGTGGCTTTACATTCGCGTGTTATAATTGTGGGCAAAGGGGACATAAGTCTCGCGATTGTTCGTGGGGTAGAGTCACATGTTTTAAGTGCCGGAAGGAGGGACACCGAAAGTCAGAGTGTCCCGAGTTGATTACTGACGGAGCACGGAGGTCCGACGAAGCTTGATATAGGTACTATTCAATTTCAGTACCTATTTTTGTGTGTGTGACTTTTTGGGTAATAAGTGGGTTATCCTTGTGATGTAGTGACTAGCTAGGTCGAGTTAGTCCATTGAGGTTTGACTTAACCAAGTCGGGTTAATCAATTGTTGTTAGGGGTTTGACCAAGTCGGGTTGACCTAGTGTGTTTGACTTAACCAAGTCGGGTTAATCAATTGTTGTTAGGGGTTTGACCAAGTTGGGTTGACCTAGTGTGTTTGACTTAACCAATTCGGGTTAATTAATTGTTGTTAGGGGTTTGACCATGTCGGGTTGACCTAGTGTATTTGACTTAAACAAGTCAGGTTAATCAATTAGATGTTAGGTGTTGACCGAGGCGGGTTGACCTAGTGTATTTGACTTAACCAAGTCGGGTTAATCAATTAGATGTTAGGTATTGACCAAGTCGGGTTGACCAAGTGTGTTTGACTTAACCAAGTCGGGTTAATCAATTAGATGTTAGGTGTTGACCGAGGCAGGTTGACCGAGTACGTTTGACTTAACAGAGTCGGGTTAATCAATTCGATGTGAGGGTTTGACCGAGGTAGGTTGACCGAGCGTGTTTGACTAACCAAGTTGGGTTAATCATTTGGTGTTGGGGACTTAACCCAGTCGGGTGTAGCCGTGATGTGATTAGAAGGTTACTTGTGTTGCTCTTTATTAAGTGTTAGCATAGGAATGGTATGCCGTTCGAGAGGCGTTTATGTTAACCACATATGTGTGCGAGTAGAGTCATGGTTGTTGACTATCTTTGATGTGTGTAAGTAACCATGTTAATAGTTGCGACGGTGCGAGTTAGGGTGTAAGTCTTGGTGTTCCAAGCGTCTCCTTAGTGTTGAGTTGAAAGGTAAATAAGCTAGCTATGTGGCCTAGGTGGATAGTGACTAGCGGGTGTCGCTAGAAAGTTGTGGGCATTGAGCCGTAAGGTTCATTGGATTTGTGTGATTTCGAGTAGTCAGGTGACGTGTGACACCGAGGATAGACCCCGTAAGGGTCTAGCTCTTGTGACTTGGTGGTAGTAATGGGAGTTGCATAACACTGCGTCAGGTGCCTCCGTATACCTGCTAGTGGAATGCCTCACTCCGGTAGTGTGGTTACCTTGTACGTGGGTGCCGATGTGAAACCCAAAGGTACAATAGTGATTTATTGTGATGATCAACGGGCGTTAACATTTGAACGATTTGAAATGCCGAGGTTCGAGTGCCTTATTGTAAATCCGCGAAGGAATTGTGCGGATGACCAACGTTGAGATCGGTCATGTGTATTGTGGAATGTTGAAAATTCCACGGAATGTTATCACTTTGGCAGTGATAGTATGGGGTTAGAACCCTAAGTGGGGGAGAATGTACCCGGAGGGCACGGTGTTGACTCAGTTTGGTAGGCGTGTTTGAGCAATTTGTCGGAAGTCGTCCCGTTTTGTGAGCGAACTAAGGACGTAGAGTGTTGATTTCGACTGTCTCGTACGGAGATATGTTAGTATAGAGCACGTTCGAGAATAAGTCCTTTAGAGTATTGAGGATTTGTACGTGCGAGAAGTGACAAGATCATCCTTAATGGACGATCGAAACGATTGTCCACGGAGCATGGTGGATGAATGGTGAGTTGTGAAGGATTGTGAGTCAGTTGGAGTCGGTTGGAGTTACCAAGAGGCTTGCGGGAAGTTCCATCACTGGTGCGTGGTGTGGATGACTCAGTAGATTGTCGGATTGGCAACGATACTCTAAGGTGTGAGTTAGAGTGGGCCACGTAATTGCGAAGGATTTGATGTGTGGTTGGATCGTTATGTATTAAAGAAGTGGGACTTATGGGATGCAATGGCGGCAACGAAGGGTCCAGGGTTGTGTGAGAACTCGAAAAGTTGAGGAAGGCGTACTTCCATTGTTCACGATGAGGTTTAGATTGTGAGGACGCGATCTAGTTTAAGTGGGGGAGAGTTGTAACACCCTGAAGTTTAATACATCAGAAAGTGTCAGTAGAAAATGCCAGTCAAAGTGTGCATCAGAAAGTGTCACTGAAAGTATACCTAACACTTATGCATTTTCAGATTTTACATCAGAATCAGAATCTATCAACTTCAGTCCCTGAACTTCTAAGGACTGGTATCATTGCGTTTCAAGCCACCATGTCGCGTCTCAGGGCATCGCGGAACGCGATGGTCATGATCAAAACGCGATGCATTGAAAACCAGTTGACCTGTTCAATTTGTCGCGTTCGAGTGGGTTTTATCGCGTTTGGGTATCGCGAAACACGACAACTCGTCGCGAAACGCGACATTGTCGCTGAACTGACTTTTTTTTACCCGTTTTAAGGGTATTTTTGGGGGTGTTTTGGTCTTTTCACTTTGTGGACGGTTTGAGGCCTTAAGAACTGATCTAGAACTTATCCTTATCTCATTTATCACTCTTACACCTACACACTTAAATTCTAGTGAGAGAATTAGAGGTTTAGAGTGAGAGAGCTCATTTTGGGGAAGAAGGAGACCAAATCTTGCCTAAGTACAAGTGTTAAAGTTGTTCATCTCGTTCTTGGCTATGTTTTGGTAGTGTTGGTAAGTTCTAACTCCGAATTTCATTATTTGATTTGATATTCAAAGTTAGGGTTTGAAGTTGATTGTTGAGAAACCCATTTAAACTCATGAAGTGAGTTTATTGATGATAGTAATCGGGTTTTATAGTGTCGTTGGTGGATTTTGGGTTGGTTGATGTTTTGGTCAAGTTTAAGGCTTGCAAATGGATTAAATCACTAGGTTTAGTGATTATGGAAGTATTGAAACCCATTTGGGTGTATTTGGTTGACTAATTTTGAAATGGGTCAAAATTAGGGTTTATGTGTCAAATTGGGGAAGAAAAGTGTTTAACACTTATGATTTGGTTTAATTGGTGTATTAGGCACATTTTCACTAGTGTTAGTGATTATTTGTTAGTTTTGGCACGGTTTGTGCTTGGAAGTGCTTTTGGGTCGAAATTGCACTAAGTGTCAATTTGGGTTGATTTGTAATCCACCCTAATTGTGTTGTGTGTTATGTGATAAATGGAATAGGTACATTCCATTGGCGAGTTGCGGATTATTCAGTTGCATCATCGAGGTGCTAAGGTGAGTGGAATATTTATACATGTATGTATGTAGTTTATTTACTCGTACACGATGTGGGCCTTAGGTGCCACATCGTGAGTATTGGTGTTATGTCACAAGACGGTGACTTGTTGATGATATGGGTGATGAGAACTACGGGTTGGTAGTGTCTTGATAGGTAATTCATAAGTCAGTGATACCTCATGGTGGTTCACAAGTCGGTGGCCCCTTAATTTGGAGTAGGTGATTCACAAGTCGGTGACACCTCATGGTGGTTCACAAGTCGGTGACACCCTATAGTGCTTCACAAGTCAGTGACACTTAATGGCGCTTCACGAGTCGGTGACGCCACATGGCGTTCACAAGTCGGTGACCCATATGTATCGGTGGGTGATTCACAAGTCGGTGACACCCTTTGGTGATTCACAAGTCGGTGACACCTTATGATGATTCACAAGTCGGTGACATCATACGAGTGAGACTCGATGTTATTGGTCGTCTACAAGTCGGTAGTGCCATAGCGGGGAATGGTTGATATGTTATGCATTGTTATGTTTAGGTATATTTTTGTGGTAATCTATACTAATGTTGTTGCTAGTTGTATGTTTGGTGATGCTAGCTCGTTATGCATTGTTTGCATGGTATTTTCTAAGTGGACGCATGTAGGTAAACTATATACGTATATGTATAAGTATTTCATTCACTAAGCAATTAGCTTACCCTCTCGTTGTTTATATTTTTATAGGTTGTAAGTGGAGGCTTGGGTTTGCTTGGGGACTAGTGCTTTACGGATTGCTTTAAACTTTTGACTAGGATTTGGTAGCGTTCCCAATGATCATGCTCGGTTTTGGTTGTAAACTAAACTAGTAGGGTCATGATCTACCTTTTGGATACGTCAAATGGGTTCCGGGTTGAATTCTCGTTTTGTAAACTTAATTTATGTATTGTATGTTTTAAAGATGTTTAAATTTAATATTGTAATGATGATGTTTTCGGAAACATAAATGGACTAATGTTGCATATATTATTATTAAAAAGGAAAAAATTATATGGGCCGAAAATACGACGGGTTGGGTCGTTACATTTGTGAAGAGAAGGAACTTGATCACGCAGCTCTTTTATAGTTTTATCTGAAATTTTGAAAATGGGAAATTCGAGGAATATAGGTGCCTAACGAATTCTCTATAGATGTCTAACCTTCTACTATGATTTAACAGATATTTAGTAAACGGAGTATCTGAGCTATCAATGTGTCGTTTCTCTTTTGGAACATATTCAAACAAGTTCGGATATTTGAAAATAGTTGGGTATTCTTCCTGTATTTCATCTTCCATGATGAGGAGTTCGTTAAGAATGTGCCTCCCTTTTGGATAGTGAAGAGGGTCGAATCCTGGTTCATTTGAGTAAAACTTATCCAAAAGCAATGAAATCTCTAAGTCGGATGAAGTTATCCGGCTTCTTGGACTACAAGGATCAAGAATTAATTCTTGATGAGATTCATTAGGGTTTAGATTCGTTTCGATTTTATATTTATAAAGAAAAACTTCTCCGGTTTTCGAAGTTGTGGGAGAGCAACTGCCTTTCGCACTTTCTTCGTAATCGGTTAAGTTTGAACTGGAATCTGCAGAAATTAAAACCATAATTAATATTTTATTTTTATAGTTTTTTTTAAAAGGTTTACTACACTGGCGACTTTAAATCTTATACCGACAAACTCCCTGTTTGTTAAGCATGTGTGTTCCTTATCAATTTATCTTTGAAACAAGTTTCCAGGCCGACAACGGAGAGGCATGATCCTTTTGGTTCCAATATAATTGGAGTCTGTTCAGAAAATCCAACAGCCAAGTCCGTGTATAATTGTCTTTCTTAGACACCTCTCAAGAATCTAAGATATCTTGATAGAATCAACGATTACCTTGACAAACAGAAAGTTCGGTCCCCAGCAGCGGCGCCAAAAACTTGTTACTTCTTATGATATGGCCAAAATGGACGGTTTTATTTATGCGGTGTCGTTAAGTCGCAATACGTCATAATTAGCTACAAAAAGAGAGTAACGGTTTTATTATTTATATTTAGTTGGGGTTTCCTAGCTATAATTTACCTACTTGTCTTCCTTTTAACGAGTAAGTGGTAAATATAACTCAGGTTCGTAGTTTTGTATGTTTGCTCAGTAACGTGGGACAAAAGTGCCTATATAGTCAACCCTAGTGACAGGTGGTGATAGGTTAAGATTAACTAAAGGTAATATAAACTATAAAGATAAAAGCAGATAGGTATGAAGAATAGAATTCTAATGGGGAACGATCACAAGAGTTTAACATCCTAGAATAAACACTAAACCTCAATCAACTGGGCTATGAACCTAACTGATTTGTCACTAAGAGTTTAGGCCTTAAAGATTTTGGCTAAGATGGATATCCCTACTCCCAACGTTAACCTTAGAAGGTTTAAATGACCTTATGGCTAAGACGGATATTCCTCTTCTTCTGGTTCCTCTTCTTCCGGTTCCTCTTCTTCCGGTTTCTCTTCTTTCGGTTCCTCTTTGGAAATTTGTGAATCTTCTCAAAATATATTCGACTCTTCATTATTATTAGGTGAGTCGATGGGATTTGTACTAGAGGTAGACATCTATCACACAATATCAAACACATTAAGAGATTAATATATCACATAATATTTACATGTTAACAATATGTAGTTTTCAATAAAAAGTGTTAAGCAATCGTTTTTAAAGAAAACACGGTCGAAGTCCAGACTCACTAATGCATCCTAACAAACTCGATAAGACACACTAATGAAATTTTTGGTTCTCTAAGACCAACGCTCGGATACCAACTGAAATGTCCCGTTCATATCGATTATAAACGTTTCATATTAATTGATTTCGTTGCGAGGTTTTGACCTCTATATGAGACGTTTTTTTCAAAGACTGCAATCGATTTTTAAAAACAAACCATAACCTTTATTTTATCGATAAAGGTTTAAAAACATTACGAAGATTATCAAATAATGATAATCTAAAATATAGCGTTTTCACACGACCATTACATAATGGTTTACAATAATATTACACAACAACTTAAGTCTTCGAATGCAGTTTTTAAACATTATTATACAAGCATGCAGACTCCAATCCTGTCTTTATTTAGAATGCAACAGCGGAAGCTCTTAATAATCATCTGAGAATAAACATGCTTAAAACGTCAACAAAAATGTTGGTGAGTTATAGGTTTAACCTATATATTTATCAAATCGTAATAATAGACCACAAGATTTCATTTATTCAATAATATTACACTCGCAAGTGTATAAAAATTACTCATATGATGAACACCTGGTAACCGACATTAACTTTAATGCATATAGAATATTCCCAGCAGACTCGCAAGTATGTCATAAATTGGCAATCGCAATCACCATATAAATCGAAGTACTAAAGCCATTCATAACTTGAATGGGGGTTGTTAGGCCCAATAGATCTATCTTTAGGATTCGCGTCAATTAGGGGCCATTTCCCTAATTATTAGGCTACCAGACTTGAAGGGGCAATATTCGGTTTATTAATCTAACCATAGAATGTAGTTTCGCGTACTTGTGTCTATTTTGTAAAAAATTTATAAAGCTGCATGTATTATCATCCTAAAAATATTAGATTTTAAAAGTGGGACTATAACTGTAACACCGGCCAATTTTTATTTTTTTTTTAAACACAGCGGAAGTCTTATTTAGTAAAATCACAACCTAATTACATTAGTACAAAAACCACTTAATTAAGTTTACTTTATCAAACGGTGTTATGTTATTACATACACGGTTACAAAAGTCCACATCAGAGTTGCAAATGGAACATGTCTTCTACATCAATGCCCAATCCCATCAGCAGTAGATAAACCTACAGGGGAAGGAATGTGGGGGATTAGCGCACCGCTAAGTGAATGGAATCTATCTACCAATTAAGCTTAAGCAATCCATCATACAACAGTCAACTAACATGCTTACAACCATCAAGCATACAAACAACGACAATATGAGGCTCGGCGGTTTGTACGGGCACACGACTCCTAGCCGATCGAACTAGAGTCTACCGATAGTCCTTCCTACCAAGTCTCTGCATAACTATCCAAACGCAACACATACGTTCTTCTATGCTATACCAACAGACTGTAGGACTTGGACTCAACCTCCCTTGGAATGGTTGACCTCACACGAACTTCAACCACCCTAGGCATGGTTGAAAGCCCCCAACCGCCCTAGGCATGGCTGGTGTCAAACACAGTGCACATATACAACATATATAGTTCACATAGCATGCAACTATCTATCTAGCATAGCAACTACTATGCTACATAAGGTAATTAGAGTAATCCACAGTAGCATGATTTGCTACTTAAACTCTATCCGAAGATAGACCCACTCACCAATTACCAGCAACGGCTCAGATTCTAACTACTGAGCTTTCTCTTTATCCTTTTCACCAGAGAATAAACATAACCAAGTCAGTAATCATGTCTTGATATCATCTCAGCATCAAGACAATAACATCAATATATAAACACTTGAACACTTAATCACCCGACCAATCAACCGTACGAGTGACACTCACCCGCACGTTTGAGGAACCTCAACCGTGCGGTTGACACCTCACTCGCACATTTGATCCTTGGCCAATTATCTAATTAAACAACAGTGGATCCGTACGGTTGACCACAAGAGTGACATATGACTCGTACAAGTCACATCTCAAATGTAAGATCCAACTTTCAAATATACTAGTTCAAGTAGTCACTCACTCGTGCGGTTCACCATGCGGTTGACCGCCTCAACCGTACGAGTGAAAGCTCACTCGTGCGAGTGAAGGCTCACTTATACGAGTGACAAGGAACATCAATAACAACATGTAATAACATTTTCCAACCTATATTCATCATATATTCAATCATTCATAAGCCTATATCAAGAATTCAACCCATAATAACATATTAACGCATGCACACTAGACACACACGCTAATATCTCTATTTCTGAACCAAATACATTCTGAAATAGCTTCTAAAAAGTTTACCATTGGAAAGGATTTTTCATTACAATTCCAACGATACTTGATTCATCAAAAATGGAGTTACGGTTTGAAAGTTATGACCAAAACAAGTTTCCACAAATCTGACTCTGTGCTCACACGAGTGACAGAGGCCTCACTCGTACGAGTGAGTCCTCACACACGTGGTTGAGCCTCAAAAGTGTGGTCACTCGTACGAGTGACCTGTCAAAAGTGTGGGTGCTGAAGAACAGCTCCTGCACGCTGATTTTCGGGTTTTTGGCCCAAAAACTTGATTTTCGCAAGTTCTAACACCAAAACCACTTGAAAAACATCATATAAACTATATAACAACTATCACTAACATAAATTAAGAATAACAAACACATAATATGAAGATTCAAGCTTAATTTCATCAAAAACCCACTTTGCACCCAAACCCAATTTCTAAGAATTAAACCACGAATTCAAGCACACAAACCTGGATTAATGATCACAAAGATGATATGAATCAATCCTTAAAGCCTTACAATCCAATTTATAGCTTGGATTAGATTAGGGTTTGAGAGTGAAAGAGTTAAGGTACGTACTTATTTTGGGAATTCTCTAGAAATGAGAAGAATAAAGCAGATATTACACTCTAAATGGGTTATAAACCCATACCCCATAACACACAGGTATTTACCAGTTATCAAATATCTTTCGTACCTCGTTAGGAGGCCCTAACGAAGTCCAAATTAAACAAACGAACCTATTCTGTGACCCTTGTCACAAACTGGTCTTAACTACATAATCAATTAATAATACACATATTATTAAAATAAAAGCATATTTAAACACAACTATAAACCTAAGGGCAATTAAGTAATCTAACTTCTAACCCCAGTTTCAGTCTGTTACAAATCCAACCCCTTAAAGAGATTCTGTCCTCGAAATCTGATCATTCATAGGCACAAGGGTCAAAGGTAGCAACCATCCTCACCAATGGTCACATCGAGAACCAAATCAAAACACATATTACAGCTACATGCATTACCTAAGTAGGTTCATTACTCAACAAGTCTTCTCAATTAGCAACTCAACATCCAAATTTATCAAATTGAACTCTTACTGTCACCGAGTTAAACACCAACTTTTCAATTACGATTACCATCAAATGGTCAATTCTGACATAAGTTGGTCCACTATTTCCATTTACCCAACACAACAGTCAGACAATCTATCACACAATTGCCTACAGTATCACACTCATCCTTTTCCGAAGTAACCACATACCAACAATCAGACGTATACCAAAAACTACATAAGTCATTTTCTACCCGAGTGTTTAAGTTAAAAGGATAACGATCCATCAATTCTACTTCAATTACGATTAGCACCATTTCAACATGAGAAAACTCATACACAATATATCGACCCATCATCGATCTAATAAATTTCCACAAAGTGAGTCATATCTAGTTTCTATTTACCTACTAAATTCTAGAATCATAGGTAACTGTCCATTATTTAACCCATCAATTTATAACAACAATCTGGTTTCTATGGTGTTTTACGAAAAGTCCACGTTAAAACTGACATTGCATACCAATTCTCGTAGATACCATCGGTAATCCACCTATAAACCATCTAACCAAACCATTCAGTCAGGTTCTCGAGATCATCCATAAGATGACTCCATCAAATTTTCTAATTTTGTCGTTCCATGCCATCAATCTGATGCCATTGTTTCACATGAAAACACAATATCAACACTAATTTCCTTACAATAACAGTACTAATTTCATTGAAATTACCCAAATCTATAATCAAATACTCATTCTCAACCCGTATTTAAGAAATTTCTCATACTTCTCGCAATAAAGTCGTTACTTACCAGATGTTCCATCAGCTAAAACATGTCTTTGATCATACCGTCAATAGTAAGTATTATTACGAACACAATTTTCAAATCACTTTAAATCATACCATTAATGGTTTTTGATAGCAGACATTTACTAATATTGCCATGGTACAAATATCAACAAGTTATTTCCATCAAATAACATTGGTACACGAATTTGACACCACCCACTCATCTTTTGTAAAGTCATCACTTAGTTAAAACTCCATCAGAACTCGCAATTTAACCCTGATTACCAATAATAAATCAGCATCTAGATCCAACACAACGATCGTTACCATGCCTGAAAGGTTAACTTCCTGTCAAGTTCTTCAGAAAATCGCAATAAATCGACATTAAGGGAAATTCCACAAATAATCATATGTCAAATCTCATCAAGTTTCCCCTGAGAAGATAATATTGATCTCAATGTAACTTAAAATTTTCAACCCATTGAAACAATGTTTTCCAATTAATATATCCAATCCCACCTGGTCACAACATACAACACTGTCAATCAACATCATATCCATCACCTACTATATCTTCTCCGACTTTCAAAACTACTATATGATTCACTACAATGTATTTTCGTTGGCCAGACGCAATACATTGTCTCAAATCATACTTTCATTTCAAATATCTCGGAGCAAGATCCTAATCATGTTCATCAGTCTATCCATTACTACATTCACGAGTCACTGTTAGTTACAACCCACTAACAATAAACAATTCCAAAGAACACAAGGTTGACAAACCTATACTTTAACACACAATTATAACACTTACTGTTTGTTGGCTCCTCATTCACTATCACACCGTTCTGGGTTCATACTGAAAATCCCACTCTAGTGCTTCTTACAACTTCAGGTTTTATGAACTATGAACTATCCTGAAGATTAAATATCTAACATCGCTTTCTAACTCAACTGTATAATAACCAGTTCTGACAACATCCAACAGTTCCCAAGAACTCAGTCTTATATCACTTTTAGCTATACAGTACAGGAAGAGTCAATCTCTGTTTTAAGTTCCACCTAAGGTCAAATCTTTCTTTGGTTAACTTCAACAATGAATCGGTCACTCTGACAACATATGACAATTTGTAAAAACTCTCAGTTCAAAACACAATCAACCCATAAACATATACTATCTCAAAATAGGTTCAATTATTATTCGCAGTCACACGCTTACATCAATAATTCCATGATCGTCGAACCTAGATTTACCGATTTTTAAGGTTCAATAATGCAACAATTAACCAGTTACTACAAGTTAATTTCTAAAAGATTTCAACCATCAATTGAAGCTGTTACACGACTCCCATAACATAAGAATTTATCATGTCAAATCATTCCAGCTTATTGACACACTGATCACAATTCCAAACGGGGTCGAACACTTGACATTATCTTCTGGTCTTAGCATCTACCCAATACCAACCCCCATTAAATCAAGGGTTTCCCTATTATCTAAAGATAACCCACAGAACACTACTCACAAATCCCAATCTTAGTCTAACTCACTCCCAAGACTCAAGGTCAACACACACCCAAAAACTCGGTCCTCAGTTAAGTCAAAGTTCGTCTCTATTTTCCCAAGAGACCAATTCAAGAAAGTGGCCTACATTTATTCTAAGAACCACATGAAAGGTCATATCAGGCCACGAAAGGAAGACAGATCCTTTGGACAACCCTACGGGTCCTACACAATAAGTCCAATCATACTACGATATCACTAAATTAGTCACACTCAGTGAGTCAGTCACGGTCTATTAATCATATAGACTAATCGCCTCATAAAGTCACCTAATAGAATCCCAATCACTGGTCAACAATTAAGGAGACTACTACCCTAATCAGTCCCTACGAGTCACTACGTACATCCCGCCCGTCAACTGTAACGGAACAACACTTCATATAAGCCCTATGCAACACTTATCAGGACACACATAACAATATGTCAGGTTTAGACTAATGGACAATTTACTAAAAGCATGGCAACATGTCACTTAAATTAGATCCCATGCATAACTACACAACATGGCACTTATCACATATCGCAGTTCAGTTCCGACCGACATATCATGCAATCACATAAAACATAACAACGGAATGCCATGTTCAAATTATTCATCCATTAAAATGTACTATCCCAATATAAAACTAACAATTTTTACTAATCATGGTAAGCATATCTAATGCAATCACATCTGACAAGCCTCAGAGAACATGTCCATCACAAAAAGCATGAAACCACGTCAAAGGGAACAAGATCCCGATAATGTTGATGGTAGCTCTGGACATATCTAAGGTAACTGAAGCCGTTAAACCATTGACTATTTTTGTTATAGAAATAACAATTACATTACCATGATCCCCACTAATTACAACAGATTACAAGCACACATAACCACATGAATATAATCCAATATTACACTACTAATTACAATAATATAATGAGAACGCACCTTCATAAGAAAGAAGACATCTTCTTATCTATCAACACATCGATCCCGCCTGTACCCCGGACCCACTCCACTATTGATTACAATCACTGCAGCAATGGTAGCCAGAATCAATTTTGATTGTCATTGTTCCATCTCATTTATCTTTTTTTTTTTGTATCTCGTAACTTCCTTTATCACTGCAATTCATATCCATCTTTATCCACTTGATACTTTAATGAGACACTCCTGGCTAATAAAAATCAATTTTGATATCATTAACGGATCTCTGACAATGCTGAGGGTCAACGGGGCATCTGCAGGATTTGATCGATCTTCATACCTGTCTTATCGCATCACTTCACACAAAAACTTAGTAGATAATAGGTTAGTTCAATCACAACTAACGCACATACTATCCTGCATTCACTTAACCCCACCCACGGACATGTTTGACTACACTCAGGGTTTGAGAACAAGATACACGCATGTACTTGCTGTCAAACCTATGCTCTGATACCAACTTGTAAAACAAGTTGGGGACGCATCCCACTCAGTGCCATTCCTGCGCACAGGGTGACCACTGAGCGTACCTCAAAGCCTGATTTTACAGCCCGCATCTCCGCACAGCCGGCCAACCCTTTACACATAAAGGGATCGCAAGGGGTAAGAGCCAATGCTTCGTCACAGGTCGCCACCGTGAGAACCCCCTCTACGATTAACCTGCCAGTCAGGTTAAACCAGCTCTGATACCAACTTGTAACACCGGCCTTTTTTTTTAAACACAACGGAAGTCTTATTTAGTAAAATCACAACCTAATTACATTAGTAGAAAAACCACTTAATTAAGTTTACTTTATCAAACGGTGTTACGTTATTACATACATGGTTACAAAAGTCCACATCAGAGTTGCAAGTCAAACATGTCTTCTACATCAATGCCCAATCCCATCAGCAGTAGCTAAACCTGCAGGGGAAGGAATGTGGGGGATTAGCGCACCGCTAAGTGAATGGAATCTATCTACCGATTAAGCTTAAGCAATCCATCATACAACAGTCAACTAACATGCTTACAACCATCAAGCATACAAACAACGACAATATGAGGCTCGGCATCTTGTACGAGCACACGACTCTTAGCCGATCGAACTAGAGTCTACCGATAGTCCTTCCTACCAAGTCTCTGCATAACTATCCAAACGCAACACATGCGTTCTTCTATGCTATACCAACATACTGTAGGACTTGGACTCAACCTCCCTTGGAATGGTTGACCTCACATGAACTTCAACTGCCCTAGGCATGGTTGAAAGCCCCCAACCGCCCTAGGCATGGCTGGAGTCAAACACAGTACACATATACAACATATATAGCTCACATAGCATGCAACTATCTATCTAGCATAGCAACCACTATGCTACATAAGGTAATCAGAGTAATCCACAGTAGCATGATTAAACTCTATCCAAAGATAGACCCACTCACCAATTACAAGCAACGGCTCAGATTCTAACTACTGAGCTTTCTCTTTATCCTTTTCACCTGAGAATAAACATAACCAAGTCAGTAATCATGTCTTGATATCATCTCTGCATCAAGACAATAACATCAATATATAAACACTTGAATACTTAATCACCCGACCAATCAACCGTACGAGTGACACTTACCCGCACGTTTGAGGAACCTCAACCGTACGGTTGACACCTCACTCGCACATTTGATCCTTGGCCAATTATCTAATTAAACAACAGTGGATCCGTACGGTTGACCACACGAGTGACATATGACTCGTACGAGTCACATCTCAAACGTACGATCCAACTTTCAAATATACTAGTTCAAGTAGTCACTCACTCGTGCGGTTCACCATGCGGTTGACCGGCTCAACCGTACGAGTGAAAGCTCACTCGTGCGAGTGAAGGCTCACTTATACGAGTGACAAGGAACATCAATAACAACATTTAATAACATTTTCAACCTATATTCATCATATATTCAATCATTCATAAGCCTATATCAAGAATTCAACCCATAATAACATATTAACGCATGCATACTAGACACACACGCTAATATCTCTATTTATGAACAAAATACATTCGGATATAGCTTCTAAAAAGTTTACCATTGGAAAGGATTTTTCGTTATGATTCCAACGATACTTGATTCATCAAAAACGGAGTTACGGTTTGAAAGTTATGACCAAAACAAGTTTCCATAAATCTGACCCTGTGCTCACACGAGTGACAGAGGCCTCACTCGTACGAGTGAGTCCTCACATGCGTGGTTGAGCCTCAAAAGTGTGGTCACTCGTACGAGTGACCTGTAAAAAGTGTGGGTGCTGAAGAACAGCTCCTGCACGCTGATTTTCGCGTTTTTGGCCCAAAAACTCGATTTTCGCAAGTTCTAACAACAAAACCACTTGAAAAACATCATATAAACTATATAACAACTATCACTAACATAAATTAAGAATAACAAACACATAATATGAAGATTCAAGCTTAATTTCATCAAAAACCCACTTTGCACCCCAAACCCAATTTCTAAGAATTAAACCACGAATTCAAGCACACAAACCTGGATTAATGATCACAAAGATGATATGAATCAATCCTTAAAGCCTTACAATCCAATTTCTAGCTTGGATTATATGACGACCCGAAAATTTCTGACCAAATTTAAACTTAACCTTTATATGTTTCCGACACGATAAGCAGAATTTGTAATGTTGAATCTTAAAAAGTTTGGAACTACATTCATGTAATCAATTACCATTTGACCGTGTTTGACGATTCACGAACAATTATGTGTATATAGATATGTATATATAATATATAATATTAACTGAAAACATTAACAAAGTATTAGATATATGATACTTTACATGAACATATTTGTTTCGATATATTTATCGATAGAATTAAGAGATAATATCAAATGATTGAATTATCAGATACATTATGATATGATTACGGGCCTATGTTATGAGGTCCACTGTGATTTAAGAAATCTATTCTTTTTGACAACTCATTACTTAACCAGTATGATAAAGATAACGATATTTATATTTTATTTTATTAAATATATATAACGATTTAAATTAATATTATATATTTTTATACGCGTATTATACGTACATAGTTTTATACTTTTACTATACTTTAACTTTACCTTTACTTTACTTTTACTTTACTTTAACTTTAATAATTCACTTTAATAATTCACTTTAATAATTCATACTTTAATAATTCACTTTAATAATTCATACTTTAATAATTCACTTTAATAATTCATACTTTAATAATTCACTTTAATAATTCATACTTTAATAATTCACTTTAATAATTCATACTTTAATAATTCACTTTAATAATTCATACTTTAATAATTCACTTTAATAATTCATACTTTAATAATTCACTTTAATAATTCAAAAATCTATTATAAATAGAATTCAATAGGTTTCATTATTTCATTGAAACTTGAAAATATATTTCTCTAAACTCTCTCAATCGAATTACATATATATATATTTACTTAGTACTATTTCAAGATATTATTAGTATACATAAAATACTACGACGGAGTTATATTCAGATGATTTCAAAATAAGTTTTCAAATTGGATATAGCTAAGGAAATTATAGGTTATAGCTATGAAGGTTATGGGTATTAATCGAGGGTATTGCTCGTGAGGTCAACCTAACGTTTATCATTTTCGTTGCGTCTACGTACTTTCCTGCAATATTGAATCACAATATTGATACATGAGCATTCATATCTTATCTTTTATATATTAATAGTGTATCCCTGACTAGTGCTCGATGTTTGTATGCTTAGTTTCGTCGTTAAATAGTTTATGATAAATCACGAATTTGATACATATGCTACTGAGATAAGGTATATGATATGCATGTCGTTGAAAAGCTGAAGAAAAAAAATTAATAACTTTTCATTTAGAAATCGTGTGGTTTCGATGAACGGATTAAAAGATATGGTCAACTGAATTATCATTAATTTTAATATTATTATTAAAACAATTATTATAACTGTTATCAGTTGATGTTATTACTAAAATTATCTTTATTACTAAAAATTAATATTTTTATTGAAACTATCATTTTATTATTTTTATCATTATTATTATTATCAATATTATTTTATCAAATAAATATGCGTACAAAGATATTTTTACCACACGTAATGTAATTACATTAATAATACATACCACTATATTTTTATGATATTAAGTGAATTTTATAAATTTTATTACTTGAGATATATAAAAGTATATTTTTATCATATATGAATTTTAATATAAATTTTTATTTATTAATAAATGACTTGTATTATTTAGTATAATAAGATCTGATAAATATATTTAAATATATAAAACTACTATATATAAGTTATATAATAAACATGTATAGATTTTGAAAGTCATTTTGGGTCAAGTTGACTTTTGTTGACTTTTGTATGTCGGTCTCGAGCATTAGGATTGTGATACATTACGACTTGACCTAAATTGTTAGACAGATATTGACCAACATTTAAATATATATACTTAATATAGGTTCGTGAATCCGAGACAAACCCTGCACTTGTTCAGTGCCGTCATATACATAATTGCTACGAAATACAGTATTGTGAGTTTCATTTGCTCCCTTTTTAATTGCTTTTGCAATATATATTTTTGGGCTGAGAATACATGCGCTGTTTTATAAATGTTTTACGAAATAGACACAAGTACTAAAACTAATTCTACGTGGGTTTAAACCAGAAATATACCCTTAGCTTGGTAACATTAAACTACTTGTCTATGTACGGTAGGCGCGAATCCTAAAGATAGATCTATTGGGCCTGACAAACCCCATCCTGACTATGGGATGCTTTAGTACTTCGAGGTTATATTAAACACACCTGATCTGGTGTACTTCAGAGGGTAAAACATGAACGTTAAGGCTTGTTACTGGGTGCCTACAACTTATAGAATACTTTTATACACTTGCGAGTGTACGGATATTTATAGAAACTGAAATCTTGTGGTCTATTACTATTACAGAAATGATGGATTATGATAAACTAATGAACTCACCAACCTTTTGATTGACACTTTAAAGCATGTTTATTCTCAGGTATTAAAGAAATCTTCCGCTGTGTATTAGCTCATTTTAAGGATATTACTTGGAGTCATTCAAGACATACTTTGAAAGACGTTGCATTCGAGTCGTTGAGTTCATCAAGATTAATATTAAGTCAATTATAGTTGGATGTAATATGAAATGGTATGCATGCCATCAATTTTTGATGTAAAGAAAGTTTGTCTTTTAAAAACGAATGCAATGTTTGTAAAACGTATCATATAGAGGTCAAATACCTCGTAATGTAATCAACTATTGTGAATCGTTTATAATGTATATGAACGGGTCCTTTCAGTTGGTATCAGAGCGGTGGTCTTAGCGAACCAGGTCTTGCATTAGTGTGTCTAACTGATAGTTGTTAAGATGCATTAGTGAGTCTGGACTTCGACCGTGTCTGCATGTCAAAATTTTTGCTTATCATTTTTAGTCGGAAATCATCTACTTACCATCCTTAGGAAATTACCTGCTTATCATTCTTAAGTCTAGATGCGTTTTCCTACATTTATTGCATAATAGTGTATAGACGAATTCTTATCTTAGCATATCTGTTACTGTGAACTTTGACTGACATCTTTCAAAGATTCCTCCGTAATTTATGGGATTTTGGTATTATATATACATATGTAAATTATGTATTGAAGAATACCAAATCTAAATTCTACAATCTATTTCATACCAAAAAATTCTTTCCCTGATCATACAAGATGGATCCCTCAACCAGTTCGAGTTCCTCGGATTCCGACAGCTATGCCGATATGGATTTCCACATGAGCTCCGAAAGCAGCGTGACCGGAATGAATCAACCAATTAGCCATCATCTATTCTAGATGAATTGGGGATGGGTTCGTAATCTACTTAACCATTGGAGACAAGAAGAAGGCGATCCCTTTCATCCACCACATTGCCCTCTTGGCAATGAACCTGAAGCACTTACCGGCGAACCTGTCCGAAACACCATTTTCTCTCTCATTTCCAGAGTATCTCGTCATGATTGTATACTACACCAAATTCTAGATCTTATTTAGCTGCTCGTCCGAACCTACAATTACCCCGGTGTAATAGAAGAAGTCAACGAGCTTCGCGCTCGGGTAGTGGCTTTGGAGAATATGGTGCAAATGTTACAAACACCAGCAGCAGCACCAACAGCATAACCAGTACCACCATCAACAACATCAACAGTACCATTACCACCACCAACAACAACCGCATTGCAAACCTCAACTTCACAATCTGTCCCACGAGCATCGACGTCATACGCCATGTAGATACCAAGGAATACCACAACGATGAAGTATTGATTCATAACTTCATTGGGGAAACATTCTACGGCGATTATGTAATTTCTAAAGTTTAGAAATTATCTATCCTCGCCTTAACCATAAATCAAATGAGTTTAATTTAATATTAACTCATTAAATCAATATTACATCTGAAGAAATATACACATATATATTTCCATAAAGACTGTAATAAAATTCTTTTGTACAAAATATTAATTGTGAATTTTTTTTAACGGGTAGGTAATACCCGAGAGATATATAAATTCACAATTAATATGTTACATTCTTCGAATCTGATTCAGCAAATCATCCATTATACTCCCTACTTTCACAACAATATACATTCTTTTATAAAAATCAAAACAACCATACTCATTCAAAATCTAATTACATATTCTGATTTTGAAATCTCAGAATTCGATTCAAGATATAACCGAAATCGTCACTCTTAGATTCCTACATCTTTCAAAACTATACTTTGACTTCAAAACTGTCCTAGAACCTCATTTCTATTCATGGAACTCACAAAAATATTTGTATCATTCAAAATCTTAGAACATCATATGTATATTAACAATTACAATATGTGTTCAAACACTTCGAAATTCCTAAAGACATGCGAGATGATGATCCAACCACATGTTACCCACTGTCATGCATCTGAAAAGCTCTCGAAACCAAAGTTATAGTTTAACACGTATCCATGTCAGATCCTTTGATATTTATTACCAAATATAATTTTTCAATCTCTTTCCAAAATAGACAGTTTTGTCACAGCTCCAGCAAATCACCTTCATTTGTTTATACGAATAAACCTTATTATAACAATTACCCCTTCATCATTGTTACCGGGGAACCTTTCATATCTCGCCACATTAGCAGTAAACTTATCAACAACTTCATTAACCTTCGACTTAAGCCTCTCCGAAAAGCCACTATACTTATTCATTAAAACCCCATCATGTACTCACCTACATCCTGTAACAATAATTGTCACATCAACTACTGGGAATTAGCAATCAGTATTTTGAATTTCGCGACAATTTTACGTCAAAAGTTATACATATAACGTCTATCTCCTAGACTTACATACTTCGAATGTGAATTTTCTGAAAAACATCCCAAACCATGAACTAGTTCTCCGAAATTGGAAAAATGCTGATGAAGCAGCAAAAATTGTAAATGACTTTAACAGTCAAAAGTTTGATGATAAAGAATAGTATGGTGGTAAAGCTGAGAAAAAGAGAAGGTTTGAAACTGGAAAACGGATTGAGCAGACCATGAAGGAGGCTGTGGACAAATCACAAAGACTAAACCTGCCTTCAAAGGATCCAAATGATTCAGTGTCTACTGAAATCGTTAGCAAACAACTTACTTCTTATTCTAAACCTTCACAGACAAATCTTCTTCATCATCCATATTATCGTATCTTTTATTATAATATCTTCGATATTCCTGAAGATATTTTCACAACTATTCTTATCTGAAATCTTTTATCTTTTCGTAATATCTGCGTTACAACATAAAAAGAAACTGTGTTAGTTTCTAAATTCTAAAAAAAAAAAAATTTGAATTTAAAATAGGAATGTTTTTGAAGTAGTGTTGGGAACTGAAGCATGAGTTAGTATAATATAATGATACTTGATCAACGTGATTATATTACAGTAAGTCATGCTGAGTTTCTAATGGAACGTGATGATTCACAGAACATACTGTCATCATGTACTGTTTACACGACTCTTACATTCTACCCAATTTCCAAACATATTAAGAACATATCATCTTGATAGCTCTATATTTTCAGATATTCTGGTAATTTGCCAAATCAAGATCGTGCCATTACGATTTTCTTCTTGGAACATTAACTATGTTCATCCAAAAATTCATATCTACGAATTCTGGACCATTATCCGCTTGACTTAAGGTCGGAAAGAGAAAACGAAAGCATGAAGCTCAGAAATATAATGGAGAATATAAAGCCCGATAACAATCCCGAAATTACAAACCGTGTATATCAATGCGTATAGCAATATAAAGACACGGGAGAATGAAAAACACAATAACCCCAAAGTAATGGTAGAAGAAAATAACTTCATCCGGTGGTAGATGAAAAAGAAAAATGACATATATAAAAGTTAAGAGTATATCAAGAATCAATATTGGATGAAGCATATTAACGAATGCTTTAAAGTATGAATTGAGGAGAAAGACTAGAAGGTGTGAGATGTGGAAATAAAGAAACGAAGGGGGTGGAATTATAGTAAAATATCAGACAGAGAAATCGAGACAGATTATCGCATTTAATCAAAGAAGATCCTGATTTCCTTAATCGCCGAAGAACCAAATCTTATTGCAAAGATTTTCTTTAAATCCCATGAATTCCGAAAATCAATCATAACTACGTCATCGGTTAAAACGAATATACGTTTACTCATTTCACTCTCTTGCGATAGCTTCACTTATACTCTTCGCGTAATCAAATTATTTTATCTATATTACTCAATGATGATAAAACTCTATTTATCAACTCATATTCATCATGAAAACATTTTTATAGTTAGCCATGACGACCTCGATCAAATTTCGGGACGAAATTTCTTTAACGGGTAGGTACTGTGACGACCCGGAAATTTCCGACCAAATTTAAACTTAACCTTTATATGTTTCCGACACGATAAGCAGAATTTGTAATGTTGAATCTTAAAAAGTTTGGAACTACATTCATGTAATCAATTACCATTTGACCGTGTTCGACGATTCACGAACAATTATGTGTATATAGATATGTATATATAATATATAATATTAACTGAAAACATTAACAAAGTATTAGATATATGATACTTTACATGAACATATTTGTTTCGATATATTTATCGACAGAATTAAGAGATAATATCAAATGATTGAATTATCAGATACATTATGATATGATTACGGGCCTATGTTATGAGGTCCACTGTGATTTAAGAAATCTATTCTTTTTGACAACTCATTACTTAACCAGTATGATAAAGATAACGATATTTATATTTTATTTTATTAAATATATATAACGATTTAAATTAATATTATATATTTTTATACGCGTATTATACGTACATAGTTTTATACTTTTACTATACTTTAACTTTATCTTTACTTTACTTTTACTTTACTTTAACTTTAATAATTCACTTTAATAATTCATACTTTAATAATTCACTTTAATAATTCATACTTTAATAATTCACTTTAATAATTCATACTTTAATAATTCACTTTAATAATTCATACTTTAATAATTCACTTTAATAATTCATACTTTAATAATTCACTTTAATAATTCATACTTTAATAATTCACTTTAATAATTCATACTTTAATAATTCACTTTAATAATTCATACTTTAATAATTCACTTTAATAATTCATACTTTAATAATTCACTTTAATAATTCAAAAATCTATTATAAATAGAATTCAATAGGTTTCATTATTTCATTGAAACTTGAAAATATATTTCTCTAAACTCTCTCAATCGAATTACATATATATATATATTTACTTAGTACTATTTCAAGATATTATTAGTATACATAAAATACTACGACGGAGTTATATTCAGACGATTTCAAAATAAGTTTTCAAATTGGATATAGCTAAGGAAATTATGGGTTATAGTTATGAAGGTTATGGGTATTAATCGAGGGTATTGCTCGTGAGGTCAACCTAACGTTTATCATTTTCGTTGCGTCTACGTACTTTCCTGCAATATTGAATCACAATATTGATACATGAGCATTCATATCTTATCTTTTATATATTAATAGTGTATCCCTGACTAGTGCTCGATGTTTGTATGCTTAGTTTCGTTGTTAAATAGTTTATGATAAATCACGAATTTGATACATATGCTACTGAGATAAGGTATATGATATGCATGTTGTTGAAAAGCTGAAGAAAAAAAATTAATAACTTTTCATTTAGAAATCGTGTGGTTTCGATGAACGGATTAAAAGATATGGTCAACTGAATTATCATTAATTTTAATATTATTATTAAAACGATTATTATAACTGTTATCAGTTGATGTTATTACTAAAATTATCTTTATTACTAAAAATTAATATTTTTATTGAAACTATCATTTTATTATTTTTATCATTATTATTATTATCAATATTATTTTATCAAATAAATATGCGTACAAAGATATTTTTACCACACGTAATGTAATTACATTAATAATACATACCACTATATTTTTATGATATTAAGTGAATTTTATAAATTTTATTACTTGAGATATATAAAAGTATATTTTTATCATATATGAATTTTAATATAAATTTTTATTTATTAATAAATGACTTGTATTATTTAGTATAATAAGATCTGATAAATATATTTAAATATATAAAACTACTATATATAAGTTATATAATAAACATGTATAGATTTTGAAAGTCATTTTGGGTCAAGTTGACTTTTGTTGACTTTTGTATGTCGGTCTCGAGCATTAGGATTGTGATACACTACGACTTGACTTAAATTGTTAGACAGATATTGACCAACATTTAAATATATATACTTAATATAGGTTCGTGAATCCGAGACAAACCCTGCACTTGTTCAGTGCCGTCATATACATAATTGCTACGAAATACAGTATTGTGAGTTTCATTTGCTCCCTTTTTAATTGCTTTTGCAATATATATTTTTGGGCTGAGAATGCATGCGCTGTTTTATAAATGTTTTACGAAATAGACACAAGTACTAAAACTAATTCTACGTGGGTTTAAACCAGAAATATACCCTTAGCTTGGTAACATTAAACTACTTGTCTATGTACGGTAGGCGCGAATCCTAAAGATAGATCTATTGGGCCTGACAAACCCCATCCTGACTATGGGATGCTTTAGTACTTCGAGGTTATATTAAACACACCTGATCTGGTGTACTTCAGAGGGTAAAACATGAACGTTAAGGCTTGTTACTGGGTGCCTACAACTTATAGAATACTTTTATACACTTGCGAGTGTACGGATATTTATAGAAACTGAAATCTTGTGGTCTATTACTATTACGGAAATGATGGATTATGATAAACTAATGAACTCACCAACCTTTTGGTTGACACTTTAAAGCATGTTTATTCTCAGGTATTAAAGAAATCTTCCGCTGTGCATTATCTCATTTTAAGGATATTACTTGGAGTCATTCAAGACATACTTTGAAAGACGTTGCATTCGAGTCGTTGAGTTCATCAAGATTAATATTAAGTCAATTATAGTTGGATGTAATATGAAATGGTATGCATGCCATCAATTTTTGATGTAAAGAAAGTTTGTCTTTTAAAAACGAATGCAATGTTTGTAAAACGTATCATATAGAGGTCAAATACCTCGCGATGTAATCAACTATTGTGAATCGTTTATAATGTATATGAACGGGTCCTTTCAGATTAGATTAGGGTTTGAGAGTGAAAGAGTTAAGGTACGTACTTGTTTTGGGAATTCTCTAGAAATGAGAAGAATAAAGCAGATATTACACTCTAAATGGGTTATAAACCCATATCCCATAACACACGGGTATTTACCAGTTATCAAATATCTTTTGTACCTCGTTAGGAGGCCCTAACGAAGTCCAAATTAAACAAACGAACCTGTTCTGTGACCCTTGTCACAAACTGGTCTTAACTACATAATCAATTAATAATACACATATTATTAAAATAAAAGCATATTTAAACACAACTATAAATCTAAGGGTAATTAAGTAATCTAACTTCTAACCCCAGTTTCAGTCTGTTACCATAACTCACTTTCACAGATTTTTTACTTCATCGGAAAATAAGACTTGGCCACGGGTCGATTCACAAACCTATAAAAAATATATACATATATCAAAGTATGATCGAAATATATTCACAACATATTTTATTATGTTTTAACGATTTAAGTTTGTTAAGTTAACAGTCTACGTTAGTAGTCCACAATTAGTTGTCCAGAGTTAGTAGTACGGAAATAAATCAATATATATATTTCGAATCAATCCACGACCCAGTGTATACAAGTCTCAGACTCGATCATAACTCAAAGTATATATATTATTTTGGAATCAACCTCAACCCTGTATAACTAACTCGAACATTACCGCATATAGAGTGTCTATGGTTGTTCCAAATAATATATATAGATGACGTCGATATGATATGTCAAAACATTGTATATGTGTATATGGTCTATCAAGAGTACATAATATATGTTAGAATACATGTATAATACAATATAAGTTAGTTAAGTTATGGTTAGTATAGATTTGTTACAAAGTTTCACGTAGCTAAAACAAGCAAAAATATCCAATTTTGTTTTACCCATAACTTCTTCGTTTTAAATCCATTTTGAGTGAATCAAGTTGCTATGGTTTCATAATGAACTAAAATTTATGAAACTAAACAGAAAAAGTATAAGTTTATAGTCAGAAATACAGGTTGCAAGTCATTTTTGTAAGAGGTAGTCATTTTTGTCGAAAGAACGACATCTTGATGACCATTTTGAAAAACATACTTTCACTTTGAGTTTAACCATAGTTTTTGGATATAGTTTCATGTTCATAAGAAAAATAATTTTCCCAGAAAAATAACTTTTAAATCAAAGTTTATCATAGTTTTTAATTATCTAACCCAAAACAGCCCGCGGTTTTACTACGACGGCGTATGTCTGGTTTTACGGTGTTCTTCGTGTTTTCAGGTTTTAAATCATTAAGTTAGCATATCATATAGATATAGAACATGTGTTTAGTTGATTTTAAAAGTTTAGTTAGAAGGATTAACTTTATTTGCGAACAAGTTTAGAATCAACTAAACTATGTTCTAGTGATTACAAGTTTAAATCTTTGAATAAGATAGTTATATAAATATGAATCGAATGATGTTATGAACATCATTACTACCTCAATTATAGTTGGTAAACCTACTGGAAGTGACAAGAAATGATCTAGCTTTAAAGGATCTTGGATGGCTTAAAAGTTCTCGAAGTAGAATCATGACACGAAAACAAGTTCAAGTAAGATTTTTACTCGAATTAAGATAGTTTATAGTTATAGAAATTGAATCAAAGTTTGAATATGAGTATTACCTTGAATAAGAAAGATAACCTACCATAAATAATAAAGGTTTCTTGATCTTGGATGATTACTTGGAATGAATTAGAAAGCTTGAAAGTAGACTTGCAAACTTGAAAGTGTTCTTGAAGTTTTCTTGAGTAGTTGTTTTATAAGTTGATATAGGTTATGATTTATGAACTAGATTGAGCTAGATTTTGTTGAAGATGATGAAGAACACTTAGAACATCAAGGGATAACTTGAGAAAGAGTAATTTGATGCAAAAAAATTGAAAAATGAAAGTGTTATGGTGAGTGCATATGGACGTGATTTTAAGGTCTTCATATAGGCTCCATTAGTTTGTATTTTTGTTAGATATTTCATGATAGTTGCCAAATGATGGTTCCCACATGTCTTGGTGACTCACAATGGCTACTAAGAGCTAATCATTGAAGTGTATATATACCAATAGTAAATACATCTAGAAGCTGTGTATTGTACAAGTACGAATACGGGTGCATACGAGTAGAATTGTTGATGAAAATGAATGAGAATGCAATTGTAAGAATTTTTATTAAGTAGAATTACTTTTATATGTGTTTTGAAGTCTTTCAAAAGTGTACTAATACATCTTAATACACTACATGTATTTACATTTTAACTGAGTCGTTAAGTCATCGTTAGTCGTTACATGTAAGTGTTGTTTCAAAACCTTTAAGTTAACGATCTTGTTAAATGTAATTAATCCATTGTTATTATACTTAAATGAGATATTAATTTGTTATGTTAACATGATAACATGGTGTATAAATATATCTTAACATCATATATATATATATATATATATATATATATATATATATATATATATATATATATATATATATATATATATATATATATGTTAAAATACATTTACAACGATAATCGTTACATATATATATTGTTTCGAAACTCTTAAGTTAGTATTCTTGTTTTACATATGTAGTTTATTGTTAACACCCTTAATGATATATTTAACTGTCATTTTATCATGTTAAGCATAGTGTATCAATATATTAATATGATTCATATGCATTTAGTAAGACGTTGTTATAACGATAATCGTTATATATATCGTTTCGAGTTTCTTAATTCAATAGTCTCATTTTTATGTACATAACTCATTGTTAATATACTTATGGAGATAATTACTTATAATAATCTGCTGTTAACTATATATATATATATATATATATATATATATATATATATATATATATATATTTATCTATATATATCATCATGTAAGTTTTACAAGTTTTTAACGTTCGTGAATCGCCGGTCAACTTGGGTGGTCAATTGTCTACATGAAACTCATTTCAAATAATCAAGTCTTAACAAGTTTGATTGCTTAACATGTTAGAAACATTTAATCATGCAAATATAGTTTTCATTTAATATATAATCATGGAAAAGTTCGGGTCACTACAGTACCTACCCGTTAAATAAATTTCGTCCTGAAATTTTAAGCTGTTGGAGGTGTTAACGTATCTTCTGGAAATAGGTGCGGGTATTTCTTCTTCATCTGATCTTCACGTTCCCAGGTGAACTCAGGTCCTCTACAAGCATTCCATCAAACCTTAACAATTGGTATTTTATTTTGCTTAAGTCTTTTAACCTCACGATCCATTATTTCGACGGGTTCTTCGATGAATTAAAGTTTTTCATTAATTTGGATTTCGTCTAACGAAATAGTGAGATCTTATTTAGCAAAATATTTTTTCAGATTCTAGACATGAAAAGTATTATGTACCCCGGCGAGTTGTTGAGGTAAGTCAAGTCGGTAAGCTACTGGTCCGACACGATCTATAATCTTGAATGGCCCAATGTACCTTGGATTTAGTTTCTCCCATTTACCAAATAGAACAACGCCTTTCCAAGGTGAAACCTTAAGCATGACCATCTCTCCAATCTCAAATTCTATATATTTTCTCTTAATGTCCGCGTAGCCCTTTTGTCGACTTTGGGCGGTTTTCAACCGTTGCTGAATTTGAATGATTTTCTCTGTAGTTTATTGGAGAATTTCTGCACACGTAATCTGTCTATCCCCTACTTCACTCCAAAAAATTGGAGACTTGCACTTTCTACCATAAAGTGCTTCAAACGGCGCCATCTCAATACTCGAATGGTAACTGTTGTTGTAGGAAAATTTTGCTAACGGTAGATGTCGATCCCAACTGTTTCCGAAATCAATAACACATGCTCGTAGCATGTATTCAAGGGTCTGTATCATCCTTTCACTTTGCCCATCAGTTTGTGGGTGATAGGAAGTACTCATGTGTAGACGAGTCCCCAATGCTTATTGCAACGTCTGCCAGAATCTTGAAACAAATCTGCCATCCCTATCAGAGATAATAGAGACTGGTATTCCATGTTTGGAGATGACTTCCTTCAAGTATAAATGTGCCAACCTTTCCATTTTATCATCTTCTCTCATTGGCAAAAAGTGTGCTGATTTGGTGAGACGATCGACTATTACCTATATAGTATCATAAACACTTGCAGTCCTTGGCAATTTAGTAATGAAATCCATGGTAATATTTTCCCATTTTCATCCTGGGATTTCAGGTTGTTGAAGTAGACCTGATGGTTTCTGATGTTCAGCTTTGACCTTAGAACACGTCAAACATTCTCCTACGTATTTAGCAATATCGGCTTTCATACCCGACCACCAAAAGTGTTTCTTGAGATCTTTATACATCTTTCTCGCTCCAGGATGTATTGAGTATCTGGTTTTATTTGCTTCCTTAAGTACAATTTCTATCACATCTCCAAACTTTGGTACCTAAATTCTTTCAGCCCTATATCGAGTTCCGTCTTCCCGAATATTAAGATGTTTCTCCGATCCTTTGGGTATTTCCTTCTTCAAATTTCCTTCTTTTAAAACTCCCTGTTATGCCTCCTTTATTTGAGTAGTAAGATTAGTACGAATAATTATATTCATAGCTTTTACCCGCATAGGTTCTCTATCCTTTCTACTCAAAGCGTCGGCTACCACATTCGCCTTCCCCGTGTGGTATCGAATCTCAAAGTCGTAATCGTTCAAAAGTTCAATCCATCTACGCTGCCTCATGTTCAGCTGTTTCTGATCAAATATATGTCGGAGACTTTTGTGGTCGGTATATATGATACTTTTGACCCCATATAAGTAGTGTCTCCAAGTCTTTAATGCAAAACCAACAGCACCCAATTCCAAATCATGAGTCGTATAATTTTGCTCGTGAATCTTCAATTGTCTGGATGCATAGGCAATCACCTTCGTTCGTTGCATCAATACACAACTGAGGCCTTGCTTTGAGGCGTCACATTATATCACAAAATTATCATTCCCTTTAGGCAATGACAAGTGCCATAGTTAACTTTTTCTTCAACAATTAAAACGCTTTCTCCTGCTCATCCTTCCATTCAAATTTCTTCCAGTTCAATCCATCTGGATGCATAGGCAATCACCTTTTTACGTGTTAATGCAGTCAAGGGTTTTTCTATTTTGGAAAAATCTTGGATGATCCTTCTGTAGTAACCAGTCAGTCCTAAAAATTAGCGTATCTGCGTAGGAGTTTTCGGTGTTTTCCACTTCTCAACGGTTTCAATCTTTGCGCGATCAACTTGAATACCTTCTTTGTTCACTATATGACTGAAGAATTGAACTTCTTTCAACCAAAATGCACACTTTGAAAATTTAGCCTACAATTTTTCCTTCCTCAACAATTCTAGCACTTTTCTCAAATGTTCTTCGTGCTCTTGTTCATTCTTTGAGTAAATAAGTATGTCATTGATGAAAACAATGACAAACTTGTCAAGATATGGCCCACACACTCGGTTCATGAGGTCCATGAACACAGCTGGTGCGTTAGTCAATCCAAACGGCATAACCATAAACTCATAATGACCGTAATGAGTTCTAAAAGCAGTCTTCGGAATATCATCCTCCTTCACCTGTATTTGATGATACCCGGAACGTAAATCAATCTTCGAATAAACTGACGAACCTTGTAGTTGATCAAATAAGTCGTTGATTCTCGGTAGTGGGTAACGGTTCTTGATGGTAAGTTTGTTCAACTCTCGGTAGTCGATACACAACCTGAATGTACCATCCTTCTTTTTGACAAACAAAATAGGAGCTCCCCACGGTGATGTGCTTGGTCGAATAAAACCACGCTATAAAAGTTCTTGTAATTGACTCTGGAGTTCCTTCATTTAGCTGGGTGCGAGTCTGTATGGAGCGCGAGCTATTGGTGCAGCTCCCGGTACAAGATCTATTTGAAATTCAACGGATCCGTGTGGAGGTAGTCCCGGTAATTCTTTTGGAAATACATCGGGAAATTCTTTTACGACGGGAACATCATTGATGTTCTTTTCTTCGGTTTGTACTTTCTCGACATGTGTTAGAATAGCATAGCAACCTTTTCTTATTAGTTTTTATGCCTTCAAATTACTAATAAGATTTAGCTTCGCGTTGCTCTTTTCTCCGTACACCATTAAGGGTTTTCCTTTTTCTGGCATAACGCGAATCACATTTTTATAACAAACGATTTCTGCTTTCACCTCTTTCAACCATTCCATGCCAATTATCACATCAAAACTCTCTAACTCTACTGGTATCAAATCAATCTTAAACGTTTCACTAACCAGTTTAATTTCTCGATTCCGACATATATTATCTGCTGTAATTAATTTACCGTTTGCTAATTCGAGTAAAAATTTATTATCCAAAGGCGTCAATGGACAACTTAATTTAGCAGAAAAATCTTTACTCATATAGCTTCTATCCGCACCCGAATCAAATAAAACATAAGCAGATTTATTGTCAATAAGAAACGTACCCGTAACAAGCTCCGGGTCTTCCTGCGCTTCTGCCGTATTAATATTGAAAACTCTTCTGCGGCCCTGTCCATTAGTATTCCCCTAATTTGGGCATTCGTTTCTGATATGACCCGGCTTCCCACATCCATAACAAATAATGGCGGTATTATTTGTTTCGACATTATTTGTTCCTTTATTCTTGTTAGCCTTTGGTCCGCAAACTTCACGCTTCGTCTTACCATGACCCTTTCTATTACACTTAGTACACGATGTCGTACAAAGCCCAGTCAGATGGTATCCTTCACACCTTTGGCATGGTTTCTGCCTCTGGTTGTTATTGTTGGGATTGTTGTTGTTGCGGTTGTTGTTATTGTTGGAACGGTTGTTGTAGTTGTTGTCATTGTTGTTGGGATTGTTATTGTTGTTGCGGTTAAAGTTGCGGTTGTGGTGGTAGTTATTGCGTTTGTAATTGCGATTATTGATGTTGTTGTATTGGTGACTCTTGTCACTGTTTTCTTCCCACTTCCTCTTGACTTGTTTCTTGTTGGCTTCTTCGACCGCCTGCTCTTTAATTCTTCCCTCAATCTGATTTATGAGTTTATGAGCCATTTGACTTGCATTTTATATGGAGGAGGGTTCGTTTGAACTCACATCTTCTTGAATTTTTTCTGGTAACCCTTTTACAAATGCGTCGATCTTCTCTTCTTCATCTTCGAACGCTCCTGGATACAATAGGCACAACTCTATGAATCGTCGTTCGTACTTGGTAATATCAAACCCTTGTGTTCGTAACCCTCTAAGCTCTACCTTGAGCTTATTGACCTCATTTCTGGGACGGTACTGCTCGTTCATTAAGTGTTTGAATGCTGACCATGGTAGTGCGTAAGCAGCATCTTGTCCCACCTGCTCGAGATAGGTGTTCCACCATGTTAACGCAGTACCTGTGAAGGTATGCGTAGCGTACTTTACTTTATCTTCTTCAGTGCACTTACTTATGGTAAACACCGATTCGACCTTCTCGGTCCACCGCTTCAATCCGATTAGTCCTTCGGTTCCATCGAATTCTAATGGTTTACAGGCAGTGAATTATTTGTAGGAGCATCCTACACGATTTCTTGTGGAATTAGTTTCACTGCTAGATCCAAAGTTATTGTTGTTATTTTGCATTGCAGCCTGCACTACGGCTATGTTCGCAGCAAGAAAGGTACGGAATTCTTCTTCACTCATATTCATGGTGTGTCGAGTAGTCGGTGCCATTTCCTTCAAAAATAGCCAAAAGAAATGAGTTAATCATATAGAATATTAAGAGTAGTCAATAGTATTTCGTAGCATAATATGAACTTATTTATAAAAGCTTTTTCTTCATATTAGCGTTTTATAAGTTTTAATTCGGGTAGTACCTACCCGTTAAGTTCATACTTAATAGCTAATATACAATTCAACTACTACAATTCTATATGAAAAACTGATTACAATAATATTTCGCGTTCAAACTTTTATACAATATTTTACAAGCTTACAATACCGCTATTTTACATATAGCATAAAATATAGCACACAATAACTTTGATACAAAGCAGTTGCGAAGACAATAAAGATACGTAATTCGTAAGTCCAGAAACAAGTCATGCATTCGGGTTTTACTAATACTATTTCCCATCCTTGGTCTTGTGGAAAGTAACCGTTGTGACCGTTGACTAGGCAGCATGCTGTAACATCGTCAAAAGGACGGGGGTTACGTAATGCCCAACAGCCCCGTAAGAATCTAAAAACTTTATTTCTCACTCCAACTACTGAATCCGTCACTTGTGGGAATGTTTTATTTAAAAGTTGCAACCCGATGTTCTTTTCTCAATTTGGTGAGAAGCGAACATCACTAACCCGTAAACATAACATGCTTCTTTATGTTGCATGTTTGAAGCTCTTTCTAAAGAATGAAGTCCTATTTTGGGATATGTGGAGTCAAAATAGGCTCTCAACCCGTAGCGAAAAGTTGCAGTAGGGTTTCCCGCACTTAATGCCTTAAAGAAAACACGGCGTAACTTAGGTTCTCCCCAATTTGATATACACCATCTATTAAAGGAAAGCCTTTTATAAACCAAGGCATGCCTGGAACGTCTTTCAAATGTCCTTGATAGTGCTCCAAATGAACATATAATTAGACACAATATCATTCCAATATGTAAAGCTTTTAGTTACAATTGTTCTATTTTTAAGTTGTAATCATTTAAATAAATAAATGCGAAGATGAAACACGAAGATTAAAGAATTGAAGAAAAAGTGCCACTAAAACTGGAAAAGGGTCCTTAAATCCATAGTGCACTCAAAAGCGTCCTAAAAAGTGAGTTAAAAGACTTGCGCGGATTTTGGGACTTAAGGAAAATAATTTTTTGTGCAAATTACAAATTGCGAAACGCAAATTACAAGATATCTACGCGTACTAAAGGACGTTCAAAAATCCGGAACCGAGACATAAACCGAGCATCAACGCGCGAGACAACGGACCTAAAATTACGAGTCAACTATGCACAAGAATATAATATAATATATATATAATTAATATAAATTATATAAATTATATATATATATATATATTAAAAAATTACGTCGACAAAGAAGAAAACAAAAGATGTTAGCTGTCACAGGCGGCCATGCGATCGCATGGCCAGGAAGCATTAATTCCATGCGATCGCATGGCTAAGGAAAGTTGGCCAGGTCTATAAATTGCACGAATTCTGAACGAGAGAAACACACCAAAAATAATATATACTCCCTCTGTATAATATATATATATATATATATATATATATATATATATATATATATATATATATATATATATATATATATATATATATATATATATATATATATATCTATATATATATATATATATATAATAAATATAGTTTAGTTTTATATTAGTTTAGTTTGGGTAATGTAAAGGTTATTTTACGGGTTTTAAAGTCGAAACTCTGTCCCTGTAACACTACGCGATTAATAATCACTGTAAGCTAAATTCTCCCTTTTTAATTATGTATCGTACTTAAGTTATTATTATGCTTATTTGACCCGAAGTAATCTTGGTGTTGGGCTAAACATTAAGACGGGGTTATTGGGCTTTGGACCATAATTGGGGTTTGGACAAAATACCGACTCTTGTGGAAATTGGACTATGGGCTATTAATGGGCTTTATATTTGTTTAACTGAATGATAGTTCGTTAATTTAATATAGAGATTTACAATTTGACGTATTTATAAATAACCACATACACTCAATCAGACACGATGAGTGGGATATTTATAAATACTAATAATCGTTCATTTGACCTGACACGAGGATGGATTAATAGTAAATGGACTCATTAAAACAGGGGTGAATTACATACAAGGAAAATTGGTGTAATTTTTAATAAAGTATTAGAACCTTGGATTACACACAGTCGATAACCTGGTGTAATCATTAACAAAGTATTAAGACCTTATTACAGTTTAAGTCCCCAATTAGTTGGAATATTTGACTTCGGGTATAAGGGTAATTTGACGAGGACACTCGCACTTTATATTTATGACCGATGGTATGTTATGGACAAAAACCAGATGGACTTATCAAATAATCTAGGACAAAGAACAATTAACCCAGGGTAATAAATTAAAATCAAAACGTCAAACATCATGAGTACGGAAGTTTAAATAAGCATAACATATTTTATTTTATATTTCCTCGTACTTTTATTTATTGTCATTTTAATTATTTTTATTTATTTTATCGTTAGTTAAATATCGTCATTTACTTTACGCTTCGCTTAAAATATAAAATTGACAAATCAGTCATTAAACGGTAAAACCTCCCTTTTATAATAATAATAATTGTAATATATATATTTTTATTTTGTAAAAATATAGTTATATAAAAATATAGTGTAAAATAAGCCGTCTCCCTGTGGAACGAACCGGACTTACTAAAAGCAATACTACTCTATGATTAGGTACACTGCCTATAGTGTTGTAGCAAGATTTAGGTATATCCCATCTGTAAATAAATTATATAAAACTTGTGTAATATTTCGTCATATTTTGTAGTAAAATATAATAGTATTTCGTATACTACCTCGCATACATCAACTTTTTGGCGCCGCTGCCGGGGACTCGGCGAAACGCTATATATTTTTTTTTTTGTAAAATATATAATTTAAAAAAAAATTATAAAACATCAAAAAATATATATATATATATATATATATTATATATATATATATATATATATTTTAAGAGTTTGGGCCGAACCCGTAGCAGCCCAATACCATTTTGAATCTGCAGGGCCATGCGATCGCATGGCTTCAGTGCCTAAATCCCATGCGATCGCATTGGATGGTCTGACAGGCTGAAACCCTAGCATTAATTACGCGTAGGTTATTAATATTTTTATTATTATTTCATTAGGGTTTATATTTAATAATAATATTTAGTTTTAATTTTTAAATTTGTATTTTAAGTTTTTGTATTTATTATTTACATATATAGATTAATATTTTTATAAAATAATAATATAAAAATAATATTTTAATAAAATTTATATTTTTATCATTTTAGTTATAATTTGTATTTTTATCGTTTATTTCGTAATATTTATCGTTCGCTATATAATTTTAAGTTTTTTGCGGTAGTTATTTTTATATTTCTAGATTTTTAGGCTTTGCCGTAAAATTCTTTAAGTGCTTTTTCTTTAGATTAAAATTTAGGCGCTTTAGAATTTTGCAATGCAGTTTTTAGATTTGAGTGCCTTTTTAAGTGATTACCATTTTTCGTTTAGAATTCCTTTTAAGCTTTAATACCTTTAGACGCAAGTTTTAATTTTTAGTTTTTAGACTTTTAAGTTTCGACGCTTTACTTTCTTATTATTATTTTTCGAATTTTTGTTTTTCGACGTTTGTTTTTCGACTTCTTATTTTTCATCGCGCTTTTTCTTTTTCGTTTCTACACGCTAGATCATAGTACATAGATGTTTTTTTTTTAAATCTTTAAATTTCAACGAAAAATTATTTTAAGCAATTAAATTAATAGACGCCAATTTTCTGGTTCGTAGTAATATTTGGATTTGTTAGTGGCGAGTTGTGGGCTTCCGATTTAAAGGGTCCTGGCTACCTGCTGCATCTATTGGCTATTCGAAACGTGGGCAAAAGCAGAAAAGTCTATTAATTTGATAATTTATATAAATTTTAGTTTTATAACTAATAGGATAATTAGTAAATGCACCACATTGTAGCTAAAATTTGGTAAAAAGTGTATTATGGAAAATTTCGAGAATATGTTGGAAACTCTTTCTGACATGCGAAATCAATTAAATCAATACTCTCAAATGAGTGTTGATGAAAATTCATTCGGTCAATCTTGGATCACGAATGACGAAACAATAACTGGTTGTGAAATCTGTGGAGATTATCACTCAACATGGGAATGTTATTATTACGTTCATATGAAAAATTACGCACCCATAGAGCCTGAATGGAATGATTATGAGGAATACAATTCAAATTGGGATTATTCCCAAGAATATATCCAAACTCAACAACCAGAAGACAAGAAAAATTATGTGTCTGAAAATTTATTAGATTATATAAACTCGAAGAATTTGACGCTCAAAATGAACAAATGAGAGAGTTTGCAAATTGGCAAGCTGAAACTCTATCAGACTACACACCTGTTGATCTGAGGAGTATTGTGCAAGAAAATCTCATATCATTGAATTTTGTTGAATTCGAGAGCTCCGAAATCACCGATTATCCCGATGATACTTTTTATTCAGTTTTACCAATTTCATAACATATTGACACATTAGCCTCTACCGACGAAATCATTAATCCATCTATGGATGAAGAAGAAGTAAGGGTGACAAATCGGTACTCTTGGAAAAATGATAACGTTGAAAATTTTACCCCCGAGACCAAAATAGAGGGACCGATAAGGACCGTTAAAGAAGAAGAATTTTCTTCGATCTCGAAATTCACCATTCCACAACCTTCCAACCCAATATTCTCAATAGACGAGTCATCTACCGAAGATGAACTACGAGCTGTAATAAATATTGACACCTCGGATTTCATCCAATTGGGTAATAGAGGTGAAACCTTTGATCCCGAGAATGAACGAAAGGAAATGTTAGGAATTGTCCACCCTATAGAAATATGTATGTCGGTGTATAACAATCCATTTGACCAAGAACCAGAAAAGAGACATATCCATTTACTAAAATCTATACTTAAAAAAGAATTAAGTAGTGACGATCGGGTGAGTCTAAACTTTAAACCCATTGATATATTATACACCACCCGAGATGTAAATAGCTGGCTCACTATTTTAATTCTTGGAACTTATTCTACTGACTTCACATGTCGTCAGCTAAGTGTGGGAAAGTCTAACCCCACTTAACGTTAAATTAGTGGTTCGGGTTAGTGCGTAACTCGTTAAAAAAATGCATGATAAATTAGGGTAAAAAAACGTATTTTCATAGATTAGCAAACAGTTCAGAAAAGCAACCATTTAAAAAAAATAAAAAATAAAAAAGTGTGATAAAACAACAAAAGGAATGAACGATGAGGCGCGCCATCTCTCATTCGACGAGCTTAGTAATTACAAACTGGGTATTTTTAATCACTTTTCTACACTAATCACCCTCATGAATTTATAATTATACTCTGATTTCATGCAAATGAGGGCATTGCATGATCTCAAGTGTGGGGAAGGGTTATAAATTCTCTCGGGTTTGCACTTGGTTTATTTGCCAAATTTTGTAAAAATTTGAAAAATTTTCAACTAAATGAATTCAAAATCATGTTTATACATATTTGTGAACGATAAAAACTAGGTGTTAATACCGAAATTATCGTTACCTCGGAAAGGACATAAATTGAGAAACAACCTAAAATGCTTGAATTCATTTAAAATGGAAAAGAGGAGAATAAAAAGGCAAAGAAAGAAATAAATAAAAGCCAAGTGTGGGAAGAATGTACCAAGTTATTCAATTAAAAACTATCTATCACATGTTTATGTAAAGTTATTGCAGGTGCTTTTGTTTTGAAGTAAATTAACTGTTTTACCCGATGAAAGAAAAGAAAAGATGGATCTACACGATGAATCAATTCCATCATTAAAAGGAAGTAAAGTCTTCCGAGAAAGAAAGGAGCTTCTTGATTTAGGTCAGAAAGTTGTCATCCAGACCAGTTGTAGAGTCTACGAAAAATCTTGAAAAGTTTTCTCGAAAATTAACTGGAAATCCACGGACCTCAGCATCAAACAGGGTCGCCAAGTGGTCAGACTTATCCTAACCATGAGAGGATCTGTCTCATAAAATGGGGAGGGCACCGTGCGAATTAGCTTGATAAGACTAATGAATCAGACCCCTAGAAAGGATAATCTCCTTAAAGATTAAAAATCATCTTTTAAGATTGATATTACTCAATTCTTGAGATTGACCTTAAAGATTGAGAATTACAAACTCATGGAATTTGATGATATCTAAACTCGAGCTTGAACGAGAAAATATTTTGATCAAAATAAAACCGATTTGTTTTCTAAAAACCTATTTTCATTGCGTTCATTACCATTGAATATAAAATCCTGAGAATTTACTAGAATTCATTAGGTCACCTGAACCAAATCGGGTGTCAACCGTAAGAACGGTGGTTGCATAGCATGGTCAAAGACAGGACCTTGTGCCAGATCGAAAAATTATAGGGTGATCTTTACTATTTCTCCTACAAAGGATAGTAATTGCATCCGACACATTGTGGAACATGAACATCTGCATGTCATTAGACATTGCCTTAACAGTTGCTTGTTCAACGCTTTCCTTTACAACTGGATGGTAGTTTACCGAAAGGTAATATACGGAGCAAGTATACTGGACGTGTTGCTTTCCTAATACAAGGTTAGCAAGTGGGTGACACAAAACCGCAAAGTTTTGAGCCAAAATTTTCAAATCTGAAACCTACAAAACCCACAAAACATTTTGCAAACACCGGTGAAGGGTTATTCTGGAAAACTTATCTAGGGCAAAAGCTAGAATGAATTTTCAAAAGATCAAATGTTTTCATAAAGATCCAATTTCCTTAAAAGATCTAAATTTTCATAGTCATGTGGGACTATAAACCACAATGTTACTATCATTGTGTATACCGATGTATCAAAATCACTAATGTATAAAGTGTGAGAATAAAAAAAAGTGATTCGAGTGAAGTGTGATTTAATTTCAAGTTATGTATTGCTTGAGAACAAGCAATGCTCAAGTGTAGGGATATTTGATAGTGCTCCAAATGAACATATAATTAGGCACAATATCATTCCAATATGTAAAGCTTTTAGTTACAATTGTTCTATTTTTAAGTTGTAATCATTTAAATAAATAAATGCGAAGACGAAACACGAAGATTAAAGAATTGAAAAAAAAGTGCCACTAAAACTGGAAAAGGGTCCTTAAAGCCATAGTGCACTCAAAAGCGTCCTAAAAAGTGAGTTAAAAGACTTGCGTGGATTTTGGGACTTAAGGAAAATAATTTTTTGTGCAAATTACAAATTGCGAAACGCAAATTACAAGATATCTACGCGTACGAAAGGGCGTTCGAAAATCCAGAACCGAGACATAAACCGAGCATCAACGCGCAAGACAACGGGCCTAAAATTACGAGTCAACTATGCACAAGAATATAATATAATATATATATATTTAATATAAATTATATATTATATATATTAAAAAATTACGTCGACAAAGAAGAAAACAAAAGATGTTAGCTGTCACAGGCGGCCATGCGATCGCATGGCCAGGAAGCATTAATTCCATGCAATCGCATGGCTAAGGAAAGTTGGCCAGGTCTATAAATTGCACGAATTCTGAACGAGAGAAACACACCAAAAATAATATATACTCCCTCTGTATAATATATATATATATATATATATATATATATAATATATATATATATATATATATATATATATATTATATATATATATATATATATATATATATATATATATATATATATAATAAATATAGTTTAGTTTTATATTAGTTTAGTTTGGGTAATGTAAATGTTATTTTACGGGTTTTAAAGTCGGAACTCTGTCCCTGTAACACTACGCGATTAATAATCACTGTAAGCTAAATTCTCCCTTTTTAATTATGTATCGTACTTAAGTTATTATTTTGCTTATTTGACCCGAAGTAATCTTGGTGTTGGGCTAAACATTAAGACGGGGTTATTGGGCTTTGGACCATAATTGGGGTTTGGACAAAAGACCGACTCTTGTGGAAATTGGACTATGGGCTATTAATGGGCTTTATATTTGTTTAACTGAATGATAGTTCGTTAATTTGATATAGAGATTTACAATTTGACGAATTTATAAATAACCACATACACTCGATCGGACACGATGTGCGGGATATTTATAAATACTAATAATCGTTCATTTGACCGGACACGGGGATGGATTAATAGTCAATGGACTCATTAAAACAGGGGTGAATTACATACAAGAAAAATTGGTGTAATTGTTAATAAAGTATTAGAACCTTGGATTACACACAGTCGATAACCTGGTGTAATCATTAACAAAGTATTAAGACCTTATTACAGTTTAAGTCCCCAATTAGTTGGAATATTTGACTTCGGGTATAAGGGTAATTTGACGAGGACACTCGTACTTTATATTTATGACCGATGGACTGTTATGGACAAAAACCAGATGGACTTATCAAATAATCCAGGACAAAGAACAATTAACCGAGGGTAATAAATTAAAATCAAAACTTCAAACATCATGAGTACGGAAGTTTAAATAACCATAATATATTTTATTTTATATTTCCTCATACTTTTATTTATTGTCATTTTAATTATTGTTATTTATTTTATCGTTAGTTAAATATCGTCATTTACTTTACGCTTCGCTTAAAATATAAAATCGACAAACCAGTCATTAAACGGTAAAACCCCCTTTTATAATAATAATAATTATAATATATATATTTATATATTGTAAAAATATAGTTATATAAAAATATAGTGTAAAATAAGCCGTCTCCCTGTGGAACGAACCAGACTTACTAAAAACAATACTACTCTACGATTAGGTACACTGCCTATAGTGTTGTAGCAAGGTTTAGGTATATCCCATCTGTAAATAAATTATATAAAACTTGTGTAATATTTCGTCATATTTCGTAGTAAAATATAATAGTATTTCGTATACTACCTCGCACACATCAGTCCTACAAACTAATTTCGCCATAAATAATTGTGCCGATGAATTCTGACCAACTTTAGACAAGATTTCATCAATCATATCCCCTGGTAAGTCTTCTAAAATATTTGGTTGTCTATCCTTAACGTCCATTGTGTGTTTTTATACTGTAAAATAGACGAAGATTAGATTCATAAAAGATAATTAACACACAATACAAGCAATTTTTACATATAACATAAAAGTACAAGCATACTATAATACATATATTACACAACATGATTACAACTCTTTATTCCGACTCACTTGTTTCTTCCTCCTTAGACTTGGTTCGTTTCGCTAATTTTCTAGGGATATATGGTGCTCCTCTAATATGAGCCGTCGTTTTCACAAATGGTTTAGAAAAATCTGGTGGCTTAGATGTTCCCGGGTTATAGTGAAAGTTTAAGAAATAAGGGTGTTTACGGTACACCCCATCTGGGTACTTCATGTTAACATAAAGTTCATCGGTTTTGGACTCGGGTTTTTCTATTTTGATAGCTTTTCCCTTATTATTGTCTTTTGCCTTATTAAATTGAGCCGGGGTCAGTTCTATAACATCATCAGAATCCTCTTCGGGATCTGATTCATCAGAAAATTGGTAATTTTCCAAATATTTTGCTTCCTCGGTGGAAACACCATTGACCATTTTTAACTTTGGTCCATTGGTTGAGGATTTTCTTTTATTTATCTATTTTACTGTGGTTCCTAATATTTCCTCCTCCGGAACCTCTTCTTCCGGTTCCTCTTCTTCCGGTTCCTCTTCTTCCGGTTCCTCTTCGAGAATTTGTGAATCTTCCCAAAATATATTCGACTCTTCATTATTATTAGGTGAGTTGATGGGATTTGTACTAGAGGTAGACATCTATCACACAATATCAAACACGTTAAGAGATTAATATATCACATAATATTTACATGTTAACAATATGTAGTTTCCAACAAAAAGTGTTAAGCAATTGTTTTTAAAGAAAACACTAGTCTAGACTCACGAATGCATCCTAACAAACTCGATAAGATACACTAATGCAAATTCTGGTTCTCTAAGACCAACGCTCGGATACCAACTGAAATGTCCCGTTCATATCGATTATAAACGTTTCATATTAATTGATTTCGTTGCGAGGTTTTGACCTCTATATGAGACGTTTTTTTCAAAGACTGCATTCGATTTTTAAAAACAAACCATAACCTTTATTTTATCGATAAAGGTTTAAAAACATTACGAAGATTATCAAATAATGATAATCTAAAATATAGCGTTTTCACACGACCATTACATAATGGTTTACAATAATATTACACAACAACTTAAGTCTTCGAATGCAGTTTTTAAACAATATTATACAAGCATGCAGACTCCAATCCTGTCTTTATTTAGCATGCAACAACGGAAGCTCTTAATAATCATCTGAGAATAAACATGCTTAAAACGTCAACAAAAAAGTTGGTGAGTTATAGGTTTAACCTATATATTTATCAAATCATAATAATAGACCACAAGATTTCATTTATTCAATAATCTTACACTCGCAAGTGTATAAAAATTATTCATATGATGAACACCTGGTAACCGACATTAACTTTAATGCATATAGAATATTCACCGCAGACTCGCAAGTATGTCATAAATTGGCAATCACAATCACCATATAAATCGAAGTATTAAAGCCATTCATAACTTGAATGGGGGTTGTTAGGCCCAATAGATCTATCTTTAGGATTTGCGTCAATTAGGGGCCATTTCCCTAATTCTTAGGCTACCTGACTTGAAGGGGCAATATTCTGTTTAATAATCCAACCATAGAATGTAGTTTCGCGTACTAGTGTCTATTTTGTAAAATATTTATAAAGCTGCATGTATTCTCATCCCAAAAATATTAGATTTTAAAAGTTAGGCTATAACTCACTTTCACAGATTTTTACTTCGTCGGAAAATAAGACTTGGCCACGGGTCGATTCACGAACCTATAATAAATATATACATATATCAAAGTATGATCGAAATATATTCACAACATATTTTATTATGTTTTAACGATTTAAGTTTATTAAGTTAACAGTCCACGTTAGTAGTCCACAATTAGTTGTCCACAGTTAGTAGTACATAAATAAATCAATATATATTATCTTGAATCAATCCACAACCCAGTGTTTACAAGTCTCAGACTCAATCACAACTCAAAGTATATATATTATTTTGGAATTAACCTTAACCCTGTATAGCTAACTCGAACATTACCGCATATAGAGTGTCTATGGTTGTACCAAATAATATATATAGATGACGTCGATATGATATGTCAAAACATTGTATACGTGTCAATGGCCTATCAAGATTACATAATATATGTTAGAATACATGTATAATACAATATAAGTTAGTTATGTTATGGTTAGTATAGATTTGTTACAAAGTTTCACGTAGCTAAAACAAGCAAAAATATCCAATTTTATTTTACCCATAACTTCTTCGGTTTAAATCCGTTTTGAGTGAATCAAGTTGCTATGGTTTCATAATGAAATGAAATTTATGAAACTAAACAGAAAAAGTATAAGTTTATAGTCGGAAATACAGGTTACTGTAACAACCCAAACCAACCCGCGAACAAACTACGTGAAAATACAAAATAAAAAAAAAATTTGATGCACAGTGAACTGGCGCGGCGCGCCATTCGGGTCTGTCCGGAAAGTCTCAAAATGCGAAAAAGATTGACTAGTTCCCGACACTTTTAGACGAAACGCTTTTTACCATACATCCAAATATGTAAAACTAACTTGTTTCAAATATAAAATCAATGTTTTACAGGCGGGGCCCACATCAGCCGTTTTACGAGTTTAATACAATTTACGAGTTTCGACCACCAAAAAGTTTAAGTTCCAAACTACACAATGAGCATGGAGTTTGGGATTAAACTACCCAACTATCGGTCAAACTCCAAGAGCTACTAAAGCCAAAAGAGTCCCCTAGCATCAAGCGGGATCTCAAGTCCAAAACGATGCCCTTACCCTTGTCCAAAACCGAACCTATAAAAATAGTAAACAACGAGAGGGTAAGCAAAGCTTAGTGAATGCAATAATTATACGAATACATATATAATTATACCTACTTGCATACACTTACACACCAAACCGCAAACACGCTAGCATACACATTTAGCTTATCGTCACAATAACAAGCTATAAATCTCCAATACCACAAGCTAGCATAACAACCGCATATGAATATAACTCGAATAATATAATACGCTTACAACACAAATAACCATGGTTAACCAATAGTACAAGGGAACGGCGCTCGCGAAAACGCCATCGGTGTTCGTAACATCCGTTAGGGTACTTAACACCTCGCACCACTAACCCCTAGGGTGGCACCTTAACACCTCGGCACATCACCCCGAGTGGCATCTTAACACCTCGATGCATCACTCATTATTTTTACGGAGTGGTGTCTTAACACCTCGACACTACACTCCTAGGTGGCATCTTAACACCTCGATGCTACACCCGAGTGGCATCTTAACACCTCGATGCTACACTCTTCACGTGAAACGTGGTGTCTTAACACCTCGACACTACACATTTCACGCTACAACAAATAGATACATTATATACCTACACATATAATTATTCCACTCACCTTGTCGCCTTGAAGAATGCTACCGAATAATCTGCAACTCGTCAATGGAAAGTACCTATTCCATTATCACAAATTCAACAACACACTTAGATTGGATTTACAAACCAACCCAATTTGACACTTAGTGCAAATTTGACCCAAATGCACTTCCAAGTACAAACCGCGCCCAAAATTAACCAATAATCACTAACACAAGTGAGAATGGTCTTAATACGCCAATTAAACCCCATCATAGGTGTTAAATACCTATCTTGCCTAAAATGACACTTAAACCCTAATTTGACCCATAAGAAGTCAATATCACGCCATTAGCAAGTTTCGACACCAAAACATATTTAACTCGGTTATATGCTTCAACCTAATCCATTTTAAGTTTATAAACCTTATTAATTCGACAATTGGGTCATAATCATCACCAAACCCTAATTTTGACCCAAAGTCAAAATTAGTCAACCAACACACCTAAAAGTGTTCCAACACTTCCATAATCACTAAACCTAGTGATTAAACCCAATTACAAGTCCTAATCAAGGCCAATTTGTTCACCAACCCAAAATCCACCAACACTAACAATAAACCCGATTACTAGCATCACTAAACCCACTTCATGAGTCTAAATGGGTTTATCAACAAATCAAGTTCAAACCCTAACTTTGAATAGCAAAATCAACAATGAAATTCGGAGTTAGAACTTACCAATACCGCCAAAATGATGCCGTTGACGAGTAGAACAACTTTAATGCTTGAGGTTTGACCCAAAACAACCTCCTTCTCCAAATGGAGTTCTCTCTCACTAGAACTCAATCTCTCTCTAGGGTTTGAGGATGGGAGTGTTTGATGAGTGAGATGTGATCCAAACTGATCAATGGATCAGTTTTGATGACCCCAAACCGACCCCAAGTGAAAAGACCAAAGTACCCCTCATTTAGACCTTTTAAAAAGGCTGAAAATTGCATCAGACGGGTTCAGCGCGCCGCGCCAAATGGTGGGTCGCCGCTCCAACATGCAGGTCAGATTTCAGAAACTTGTTTTGGCCATAACTTTTTGACCGTAGCTCCGTTTTTGATGAATCAAATATTGTTGGAAACGTAATAAGATATTCTATCCAATGGTAAGGCTTTGAAACATCAACTCAAACTTTATTTGGGGTTGAAAAGATACGTACACACCTTGTCACTTCGGACAACGTCCAGTTTCCTTCGACGTTCGAGCAAGCAACACGTACACTTCATACACGCATCGTACACCATAAATACATTATGTACAATAAATATTTGGGTCTTACAACTCTCCCCCACTTAAACTCGATCACGTCCTCGTGATCTTCTCCACTTAACCAATTCGGAACTACTCAAAGGTCCTCAATTATAAGTCCCAATCCGACTTTTCTAAGCAATTCTTCCCAATGAATCGCCTTTAACAACTAAAATCGTCACCCGCGATTTTATCGAAACTAAAATCCGAGCACTAAAACCTGCTCAATCCCCCATACATCAGGAAAACTCAACCGATCTCGTACCGAGATATCAACCCTATAGTGTACCCTATCCAAGTACAATGCTAAAAACAACCAAATATCGACCTAAGGTCAACAACCCAAACGATGAAGACCAAGTAAAGACGAATCCTTACGGATAACACTTACCATCTAACACCCTTAGTAGTGCGCAAACATAGCTAATACGCAACTACCCAATTACGTGAGCAAAATACAGCTATTACATCACTAATCACACAACATGGTCCTTACGACCGAACCATCAGAGCTTAAAACAACCAGTGGTTCTCAAGTCCAACAAAGCGAAGGTTAGTTCACACGAAACCCATGGTGTACAAAAACGGCTATCGTGATATATCCGTAGTGTACAAAAATGGCTATTGCAACACTTCCAACCATATGTGAGCGAAACACGGCTATCGCATCACTATTTACCAACGTGTGAGTAAAAATCGGCTATCACTCACTACCACGAGTGGTTAACGAAGAGCTAATCCTTCCGGATATCCCTCGTCACCTATCTTAAGTCAAACGCGGTCAACATAGAGATAACCCCAAATAAACACCACATAAACACCTTGTAGTTCACAAAATGGCTATTGTGTAACTACCACCCAAAGTATACGAATATGAGGCATCGTAACCTTTCTCAAAGTCCCATTACTCTATTCCCAAAGGTAACCACACGGCTATCACAATCGAGCCAAGAACCACCCACATTACTCATAGACACAACAATAATTCCCTAGAAGAGAATCCGGCATACACATCCCTTTACCGAGGGATCTTACCCTGCTCGTCGAACACGTAAATTATCTCCCAATGAGATTTACCACCTTACCACCGCGGTGATAATTTAAATCCAAAAACCATAAGTATAATTTATTCCAAATTGTACTTTTACCACAATCGACCAATGTAGGTCTCAACACTAGCTTCGAATCCCTACGAGCATCGTCCAAATATCACTGCAATAGAACACCTTCGTGCAAGAGTACAAACTCCCCCACTTAGGACTCCGCTTCGTAACCACATCATCGAATAATAGCATCCCGTGGAATGACCACTTATCAACAATCACAACCAATATCCTCATTGGTCATAGTCCTTGAATTCTCGCGAATTCGTCCTTAACAATAAATTCCGACGATAAACACATGCTCACTTTCGCAGAAAGAGTGACCACTAACCTAACAACTAATGCGCCAAATCGCATTATCGTAACTCCTATGAGAGAGACGAGGTTCACCCGTCTTGCATCTCTTAATACGCACGTTACAATAATCTTGCTCCAACCTTGAGCATACGAAGGAATTTAACCTATCCTTAAACTCTTTGAACGAAGAGTCTACCACAATTTACACAAACCTTACACTTGCAATAATCCAATTGCTATAGTTTGTCAAATTTCCACCTAGTCACTCATGTACCTAAGGGTTTCTATCCGGTACCCTAAGTACAATGTAACCGCAACACCATCGGAGTCGAATACCACGCTAGTAGGTATGAAAGAGGCACCTAACGTTGCATCCCGTAGACTCCATTTCCAACATACATCGAGACCCAAAACACTCGATCTCAAGGGTTCTATCCACCCGTCGAACCTCATGGTTCAACAACTTCAACACGAAAGCAAAACGCTCTAATAATCGAACACCAATGCACATACCTATGGCTTGGTAGAAACATTTCCTAACACTAAAGAATGCTTCGTTGCCCCAAGTCTTACGCCCTTCGCCCGACAACCAAACGTCACTATAGGGTACTTCCATTCGAAACGTCACCCGTGTCAATACTACGTGTTACCGCCATGCATTCGTCCCCAGGGCACGTTCCAACGAGTCAAAGACTCAAGCGCCACCCCGGCGCACTATCATCAAAACCACCAACAAACCGAATCTTCACCGAGCTCACTAACCCCGCACCCTTATGAGTACCTTTGAAAAAAAATTACGTTCACTTGAGACTAATTAGATCTCGAAACAAAGTTTAAGTCTCTAATACATACACAAATCCATCGACACACAATAAACAATAATAAGGCATATTTGTACCAAAGACGAAAATACCTGAAACATCATCGTTGGACTTCTGTGCTTCACTATCCATCGAATACTCGCGCTCTAACCTCTTAACTCGATCGGCAAACGATTCAGAACACTCCGACCTTTTGTGTCCCTCCTTCCGGCAATTAAAGCACATGATCGTACTTGAAGGCATATTTGCACAATCGCGTGTCATATAACCTCGTTGTAGATGATCATAACCCGTAGGCGCGAAATCCCCCAACTTACAATCTCTTTTAGCAATCAATTTAGGACACTTTGGCTTTTGGTGCCCTTCCTTACAACAGTAAAAACATAACTTCTTGCCCGACAGACACTCGCGAGCCTTATGTCCCCTTTGCCCACATTTGTAACACTTCAACCCACCGGGGCCCGACGCTCCCTTCTTCATGATACTAGCCGCCTTAATTACACCTCTACTTTGATTATTAAACAACTCGGGACACTCTGACCTCCAGTGTCCCTTTCTTCGACACTTGAAGCATATGTCGTCTTTAGGAGGCGCAAGCGTGCAATCACGCGACAGGTGCCCCTTTTCAGTACAATTATAACACGTAGGTACATGACCTCCCTTACTCCTCTTCTTCACGTTTCCGACGCCTTCAGGCGCACTTCTTGTCCTCTTACCAGGAGCACTTGGCTCCAATCTTGCAAGTACATCCTCATTACTACTACCTCAAGGTTTAGAAAACCTCTTCTCAAACTCTTCCCTTACAACCTTAGTCACTTGGTCTCGGACCATTTCGGTTACTCGTCCTTCAATTGACTCTTTGACTACTTGACCAACTCCGTTGGTGAAACCCGAGACGCATTGCTCAATCGCGGCTTCAACCATTACCGCTAACTCGCCCTTCCTTTCATGAGTAGGCCCTTCCGTTCCGTATTCATCTTCCGTCTTCATTCTTAAGAAATGAAATAGATTAACCAATGGAACGAAAAGATATAACACGTATGTATATATATATATATATATATATATATATATATATATATATATATATATATACATATACCACACTACCCCATCTTGCTCAACAATCGTTGTACATTGCTTGTTTGACATGATTTGCACCCGTAACAACGGTAGCTAGTCGTTGTTACGCGAGCACGTCGCGTTAACTCGCTAGTACAACGTCTATCTCGCTTGATGATTGCTAAACACAACACAAACAATTAGTACATGATTAGTTCACATAAACCTATGCACTAACCAATCCCATTCCGACTCAAAGTCCTACAAGTCCCGCATAACGCGCACACAAAAAGTCTAAGTCTAGGCGCCTATCTCAAGTCACCTAAATCCCTTAGACCATGCTCTGATACCACTTGTAACAACCCAAACCAACCTGCGAACAAACCACGTGAAAATACAAAATAAAAAAAATTTGCTGCACAGTGAACTGGCGCGGCGCGCCAGTATGGCCGCGCGGCGCGCCATTCGGGTCTGTCCGGAAAGTCTCAAAATGCGAAAAAGATTGACTAGTTCCCGACACTTTTAGACGAAACGCTTTTTACCATACATCTAAATATGTAAAACTAACTTGTTTCAAATATAAAATCAATGTTTTACAGGCGGGGCCCACATCGGCCGTTTTACGAGTTTAATACAATTTACGAGTTTCGACCACCAAAAAGTTTAAGTTCCAAACTACACAATGAGCATGGCGTTTGGGATTAAACTACCCAACTATCGGTCAAACTCCAAGAGCTACTAAAGCCAAAAGCGTCCCCTAGCATCAAGCGGGATCTCTAGTCCAAAACGATGCCCTTACCCTTGTCCAAAACGGAACCTATAAAAATAGTAAACAACGAGAGGGTAAGCAAAGCTTAGTGAATGCAATAATTATACGAATACATATATAATTATACCTACTTGCATACACTTACACACCAAACCGCAAACACCCTAGCATACACATTTAGCTTATCGTCACAATAACAAGCTATAAATATCCAATACCACAAGCTAGCATAACAACCGCATATGAATATAACTCGAATAATATAATACGCTTACAACACAAATAACCATGGTTAACCAATAGTACAAGGGAACGGCGCTCGCGAAAATGCCATCGGTGTTCGTAACATCCGTTAGCGCACTTAACACCTCGCACCACTAACCCCTAGGGTGGCACCTTAACACCTCGGCACATCACCCCGAGTGGCATCTTAACACCTCGATGCATCACTCATTATTTTTACGGAGTGGTGTCTTAACACCTCGACACTACACTCCTAGGTGGCATCTTAACACCTCGATGCTACACCCGAGTGGCATCTTAACACCTCGATGCTACGCTCTTCACGTGAAACGTGGTGTCTTAACACCTCGACACTACACATTTCACGCTACAACAAATAGATACATTATATACCTACACATATAATTATTCCACTCACCTTGTCGCCTTGAAGAATGCTACCGAATAATCTGTAACTCGTCAATGGAAAGTACCTATTCCATTACCACAAATTCAACAACACACTTAGATTGGATTTACAAACCAACCCAATTTGACACTTAGTGCAAATTTGACCCAAATGCACTTCTAAGTACAAATCGCGCCCAAAATTAACCAATAATCACTAACACAAGTGAGAATGGTCTTAATACGCCAATTAAACCCCATCATAGGTGTTAAATACCTATCTTGCCCAAAATGACACTTAAACCCTAATTTGACCCATAAGAAGTCAATATCACTCCATTAGCAAGTTTTGACACCAAAACATATTTAACTCGGTTATATGCTTCAACCTAATCCATTTTAAGTTTATAAACCTTATTAATTCGACAATTGGGTCATAATCATCACCAAACCCTAATTTTGACCCAAAGTCAAAATTAGTCAACCAACACACCTAAAAGTGTTCCAACACTTCCATAATCACTAAACCTAGTGATTAAATCCAATTACAAGTCCTAATCAAGGCCAATTTGTTCACCAACCCAAAATCCACCAACACTAACAATAAACCCGATTACTAGCATCACTAAACCCACTTCATGAGTCTAAATGGGTTTATCAACAAATCAAGTTCAAACCCTAACTTTGAATAGCAAAATTAACAATGAAATTCGGAGTTAGAACTTACCAATACCGCCAAAATGATGCCGTTGACGAGTAGAACAACTTTAATGCTTGAGGTTTGACCCGAAACAACATCCTTTTTCTCCAAATGGAGTTCTCTCTCACTAGAACTCAATCTCTCTCTAGGGTTTGAGGATGGGAGTGTTTGATGAGTGAGATGTGATCCAAACTGATCAATGGATCAGTTTTGATGACCCCAAACCGACCCCAAGTGAAAAGACCAAAGTACCCCTCATTTAGACGTTTTAAAAAGGCTGAAAATTGCATCAGACGAGTTCAGCGCGCCGTGCCAAATGGTGGGGTGCCGCTACAACATGCAGGTCAGATTTCAGAAACTTGTTTTGGCCATAACTTTTTGACCGTAGCTCCGTTTTCGATGAATTAAATATAGTTGGAAACGTAATAAGATATTCTATCCAATGGTAAGGCTTTGAAACATCAACTCAAACTTTATTTGGGGTTGAAAAGATACGTACACACCGTGTCACTTTGGACAACGTCCAGTTTCCTTCGACGTTCGAGCAAGCAACACGTACACTTCATACACGCATCGTACATCATAAATACATTATGTACAATAAATATTTGGGTCTTACAGTTACAAGACATTTTTGTAAGAGGTAGTCATTTCCGTCGAATGAACGACATCTTGATGACCATTTTGAAAAACATACTTCCACTTTGAGTTTAATCATGATTTTTGGATATAGTTTCACGTTCACAAGAAAAATAATTTTTCCAGAAGAACAACTTTTAAATCAAAGTTTATCATAGTTTTTAATTATCTAACCCAAAACAGCCTGCGGTTTTACTATGACAGCGTATGTCCGGTTTTACGGTGTTCTTCGTGTTTCCAGGTTTTAAACCATTAAGTTAGCATATCATACAAATATAGAACATGTGTTTAGTTGATTTTAAAATTTAAGTTAGAAGGATTAACTTTGTTTGCGAACAAGTTTAGAATCAACTAAACTATGTTCTTGTGATTACAAGTTTAAATCTTTGAATAAGATAGTTATATAAATATGAATCGAATGATGTTATGAACATCATTAATACCTCAATTATAGTAGGTAAACCTACTGGAAGTGACAAGAAATAATCTAGCTTCAAAGGATCTTGGATGGCTTGAAAGTTCTTTAAGTAGAATCAAGACACGAAAACAAGTTCAAGTAAGATTTTTACTCGAATTAAGATAGTTTATAGTTATAGAAATTGAATCAAAGTTTGAATATGAGTATTACCTTTAATAATAAAGATAACCTACTGTAAATAACAAAGGTGTCTTGATCTTGGATGATTACTTGGAATGGATTAGAAAGCTTGGAAGTAGACTTGCAAACTTGAAAGTGTTCTTGAAGTTTTCTTGAGTAGTTATTTTATAAGTTGATATAGGTTATGATTTATGAACTAGATTGAGCTAGATTTTGTTGAAGATGATGAAGAACACTTAGAACATCAAGAGAGAACTTGAGAGAGAGTAATTTGATGCATAAAAATTGAAAAATGAACGTGTTATGGTGAGTGCATATGGACGTGATTTTAAGGTCTTCATATAGGCTCCATTAGTTTGTATTTTTGTTAGATATTTCATGATAGTTGCCAAATGATGGTTCTCACATGTCTTGGTGACTCACAAGGGCTGCTAAGAGCTGATGATTGAAGTGTATATACCAATAGTAAATACATCTAGAAGCTGTGTATTGTACGAGTACGAATACGGGTGCATACGAGTAGAATTGTTGATGAAAATGAATGAGAATGCAATTGTAAGCATTTTTGTTAAGTAGAAGTACTTTGATATGTGTTTTGAAGTCTTTCAAAAGTGTACTAATAAATCTTAATACACTACATGTATTTACATTTTAACTGAGTCGTTAAGTCATCGTTAGTCGTTACATGTAAGTGTTGTTTTAAAACCTTTAAGTTAACGATCTTGTTAAATGTAATTAATCCATTGTTATTATACTTAAATGAGATATTAATTTGGTATGTTAACATGATAACATGGTGTATAAATATATCTTAACATCATATATATATATATATATATATATATATATATATATATATATATATATATATATATATATATATATATATATATATATATATATATATATATATATATATGTTAAAATACATTTATAATGATAATCGTTACATATATATATTGTTTCGAAACTCTTAAGTTAGTATTCTTGTTTTACATATGTAGTTTATTGTTAACACCCTTAATGATATATTTAACTATCATTTTATCATGTTAAGCATAGTGTATCAATATCTTAATATGATTCATTTGCATTTAGTAAGACGTTGTTATAACGATAATCGTTACATATATCGTTTCGAGTTTCTTAATTCAATAGTCTCATTTTTATGTACATAACTCATTATTAATATACTTATGGAGATACTTACATATCATAATCTCCTGTTAACTATATATATATATATATACATATATATATATACATATATATATATATATATACATATATATATACATATATACATATATATATACATATATACATATATATATACATATATACATATATATATACATATATATATATATATATATATATATATATATATATATATATATATATATATATATATATATATATATATCATCATGTAAGTTTTACAAGTTTTTAACGTTCGTGAATCGCCGGTCAACTTGGGTGGTCAATTGTCTACATGAAACTCATTTCAAATAATCAAGTCTTAACAAGTTTGATTGCTTAACATGTTGGAAACATTTAATCATGCAAATATAGTTTTCATTTAATATATAATCATGGAAAAGTTCGGGTCACTACACATCTTACAACATCTCAAGAACGTTGCTTCTGACGCGAATCATGCTTCTGAGCAGGCCAATGTTCACTGAACTCTATGTTGCCTACTCTAATCACAACCTAAATGGGTAGCTCTTCTTTGACAAAAAAATGACTATTCGTACGTAGGTACAATATCACTATTGTGACGTTAAACACACATAACTACTTACCTTGTACCCTAGGGTTGATCAAGTCCTAATACTAGGTTATAGCCACGTGAATAAGCGAAAAGGGTGATCCGTAAATTAAACTTCTAAACTGTCAAGGTTTCAGCATAACAATAGCATAAGTTTCAGATAAAGTATTCAACACATAATAAACATTTGCAACGGATAGACAAGCATGCAAGATGAAAGCAACTTAAAGTAACAAGATAACTTTATTAAATTAAGGAAATCGTTCACCATTTACAGACGAGATTCAGACCAATACAAGTGCTGACATCCTCTAGACCGCTCCTATTACAATCTTCGGCGTTCGTCTCCGGGTACTTAATTTCCCGCTCGGAGGTGAGAAGGCCTTGAAAGCTCTAATGAGAGAAAGTGTATTGTAGTGAGAGAGTGAAGAGAGGTGTATTGAAAATGGATGACAAAAATCCTTTAAATAGAAGTGAAAATTGCCTGCAAACTGCTAACAGGCCGTTTGGCAGCCCGTTTGCAAGGCCCGTTTGACCATGTGTCGCGTTTGTTGTGTCCGTTTGTCTGGGCCGTGTGGCAGGCCGTTTGGCATAGTGACAGGCCGTTTGGCAAGCCATTTGGCAAGTCGTTTGGCCTGTCTTGGTCAGCTTATTTCCTAGATCGTAACTTGATTTCTTGTCTTTCACCGTTTTCGCTCTATAATCTTCGTTTTAGCTCTGATTCTCTTGATTCTTTTTGCATCATCTTCGTAATTACTTAATCTAAAAATTTAACTAAAAAGCGATTGTTTTGCCAAAAAAGTTTGGGACTTTATGCTTTTTGGGACTCAATATCGGGGGTAAAAATGTGACGTTTTAGCCGATATCAACACCTCTAAATAATAATGTATATTTTTTTAAGTGACACCATTGGAATCATAGTAGCCATTTGCTGTTCCTGCGAATCCAATCTCTCTTCTAACACCATGTTTTCATCATCAAGGAAAAGAATTCTGCGATTAGCAGCATCCAAATCAGCTTGAAGATGGGCAATGTCCGCAGTATACTCATTGTGAGAGATGATTCTCTTCTTTAAATCCTCCTCCTCTTCATGTTGTTTGACAATGGCTTCCACAGCTAGATCTGCAAAGGCACACACTTATTTGAGCTTGTTCTCAATAGAAGAAGTGGTAACCTTCCAGTTGTGCGTACTGCTTCAGACGCTCTATCAACAATAGCAGATCAAATGGTGTTCTGTAGATCCGGTGTGACTTCAGCTAATGTCTTATAGAAAGCCAAAGTGGAGATGGCAGCCACCTCATCAGCATTAAACTTAGTATAGCTGGTTGTGGGGCGATCACTAGCAGCTAACACAGGAGTACCTCTGTGGGGTGGTGGAGGTGGAAGGCCAAAATCTGACTCGTCACCATGATCACCACCATTTTTACCTTCACCCGAAGGTTTAGAACCACTGGTATCCTTGTCAGCATCATTATCAACATCATCAGTGAGATCCACTTGTTTATCTTTGGAGCCAATCACATTATGAATGACTGGATCTTCCTTACCAGTACCTTTATCAGCATCACCATCAGATGAAGAAGATGATGAGGAAGAAGCTGATGAATCAGAAGGTACTGGCGAATCAGGAAGTCGTTGCATGATAAACTTACCAGTAGTGGGATCTCTGATGAACTTGAGAGGCCTCCATGTACCAGGCCATGGAGAAGCAGCTGGAGCCATACCAAAATAGTGATAGTATGGCTGCTCATTGATCTGTTCCAAAGTAGCCAGCCTCTCATATACCTCTTCTCTTGCTCGTCGATCAAGCTGAGACAACATTTCAGTTAGCTCTTCCCTAGGTAGTTTACTGGCTGACACCAGAGCACTTTGGGGATCAATAGTCAGCTGATCCACCAGCAAGACAACTCTGGGATTGATGGATGCTCCCCTATAGATGAAGTTAGTTACAACTTCATCAGGATCTGGTACCTGACACACATATGGCTGCTGCTCAGCAGAAGCAGTAGCCTGAGATGAATCAGTAGTGGTAGTAGCAGAGGTACCAGCATCCATAATGGGTTCCGTAGACCCAGTAGTAGCAGTAGGTGACTGTGCAGTAGGTGAAGAAGCAGCATCTGCAGCACCTTTAAAGAAAGTATCCGGTGTTGAATCAGAAACCTGTAGATTAACAGCGAAATCCACAGTATTAAATTGTCTCGATTGAAGATCAGAAACATCCAGAACAAGATTAGGAGGAACAGTTGTAGTAACAGTAGGAGTGGGAGCAGCATCAATATCAAGAACCTCCTTAACAATGCTATCAATAACCTTTTCAAGTACCGGAGGAGGTTCCATTATCATCTCATCAACTACTTCAGAATCAGTGGTTGGCGTAGCAATACCAGAGACAGTAAGAGGAGTAGCAGATATATCAGCAGTAGCTACCTCCTCATTAACAGTAAGATTAGTGGAACCAGCAACCACATTGTCTCTAGTAGAGCCAGCAGCAGTAGAGGCAACAGTACTAATGTCAGCACTACCAGTAGGCAAATCAGTAGCACCAACACCAGTAGCAGAAGCAGAGAGCTCATTAGTAGAAACATTAACATCCTTTTCTTGCTCCCCCTCTACCTGTTCATCTACCCTGCTAAGAACTGAAACAAAAGAACATTTTATGTTAACAACTGTAGAACCAAATAAATTTGACTCAATAATTGTATCTGTTGTTGGTCTCTGGGGACAGACTGGTGATTTAGTCAGCCCTTTAATTGAGACAGAGTTAGGTGTCTGTAAGTACAGCTGTGACTCTGCTAACTCATTGGTAACACATGTTAACCCAGATAGTGTAAGTGTTCTGGCTGGTAATGATGTAGGAGTGAGACTCTTATCATGATCCAAGTAACATATTGGCTATGCATTATCCTGAGCTAGTTCAACACGATGAGGACCCAGCTCAATTTTGCTTTGAGGGTCAGTTATGTGCTCTACTAGTTGTACTATAAGCAACAGATATAGCATTAAGTTCAATTTAAAAAAATGTGGAAGTGTCTGTCTAGAAGAGTATGGGTTGCTACTCTTCTTAACACTAGTTTTAAAACCAGTCAGCTTGGGAGCTAAGGTGATACCTTTAACTCCACTTTCATTTTTCAAGTTAGCAGTTAAAATGTTTTCAATTAAGTTAGAATTTTCTGCTGTATGGTCTAGAAACGCACCAGGTTCCATAGCCACATCCTTTGCAGGAGCAGCAGTTGAGACTGGTGCAATCTCCCCTGTGGTTTGCTTGGAGCCAGCCTTTGCACGTTTGGATTTGCCTGTTACCAAGAAATAGATAAGCAACGGATTCCATTACTAGAATTGGGTAGTCAGTATATAAGACTAGGGCTGTTCTTTATTATCAGAGAGCACTAGATTCTAATACAACTACTGCTTTACCAGTATGTGAGACGGTGGCTGTTCTAGTTGAGGTAGCTGGCTGCTTCCTACGCGTAGCTGGCTTACGCTGAGGACCCTCCCCCTCAGCTGGTGCAGAACCAGAGGCAGTCGATTGGTTAGCTCCACCCCGAGCAGCAAGATACTCGAGCATGCCTGGTGTCAAACCAGTATATAGAGCATCATGTGCATCTTTTAACATACCCCCTTATTTTAGAGGCAGGTTGTATGATTGATCAGCAATCTGCTGGTAAGATTCACCCAGCTCACTTTCAAAAACCAGGCTTAAGAACCTTGGAAAGGGGATTAAATGTGTTCGTTTAGGTGCTTGCACCATCTCCCTTAGCCTCAAATAAGTTTCCCCGGCATAATCAATGTTCCTATTGAACAACAAACCATGACCAGTTTTAAGCTCAAAATCTGAGCACTGGTCAAAACTTCCAGATTTTTGGCTGATGCACTGGGTCAGCAGCCCAAAGAAGTAGTACCAAAGAGGTGGCATATGCTTCCTCAAAGGTGTGTGAGCAATTGGTTGAGTAAACCCAATGATTTCTAGCACCTCCCTTCTGAATACATTGCTGGTTGGTGAATCGATAAACGGTCCATCTGGTAATTGAAGGGCACGTTGGATGGATTCAGTGGTGACGAAGCAAGTTAGGGTTTCGGTTATCATGCCAGGAATACATGGAACATTCTGGGGAGTGGTGTCAGTGGTAGCAGTATACCAAAATCTTGCCAAGCAGGCAGCATAAAGGCGTGAAGGTACACCGGTGATAGCCCTAGCCAGAGGGGATTGCCAGATGTAGTCAATTAGCGTTTCATAACCCATATTGACTTTAGATTTGGGAATGGAAAGTGAATGAGCAGCATTGACTCTTGATAGGTGAATAGTCATGTGATCAAGTGCTTGATTAGCCCTAACCAGAGCTGGATGAAGATTGAACAGTGGTCCTTGAACAAACTGTTCCTCCGGTGCCGGTTGTGGTTGTTGATTAGGTTGTTGTGCCGGTTATTTTTGTTGTTGTTGTTCCTCTGGCTGGTGTTCAACATGTGGTGATTGAGGTTGGTCTGCCATTGATGATATGTAAAGATGAAAATATGAAGTTGTGAAAGTTGGAAGATTTGAAGATGTTGAGAGAAAAGAGTATGTGATTTTGAATAATGAATAATCGAAGGTTATTATGGAAGATAAAACACTCTTTTAATCATTGTGATTGGATGAAAAAGTGCAGGAGAGAGAAAATGGAAACTGTCATCTGCAGGCACGTGGGCAGATGTGACAGGCTGGCACACTTTTGAGGGGACACAGACTGTTGACATGACGTATATATGGCTTGAACACTCATACCTCCCATTCAGCATTAAATGCAGCAGGTTTTAATTCAAAAATAGATTTAAAGACCACAAAATAGGTTTTGTATTAAATACAATATACTTTGTTACATTTAATATGTCATGAATTTAATTTAAATCATTGGGAGTAAATGAGTTTCAGATTTAAGGAATCATTTAATTTTGTGAGCTATTTATTATTTCATTAAAAAAAAATTTGAGTAACCAAAGTATAAAAGACCTTGTTGTACTGAGTGTTTTACATGTAGGCAGTAAGTTAACAAATGTGACTTACTGATTTTCCCTACATGTTGTAGAGCCAGCACACCAACAAAAATTGTCTTTTATTTAAAGTTCAAGCATACCCAGCTCAGAGATGAGATAGTTAAAATGTTTCTCATCTAAGGGCTTTGTGAATAGATCTGCTAACTGCTGGTCTGTTGAAATAAAATGTAGCTCCACATCTCCTTTTTGAACATGATCCCTTATGAAATGATATCGAACGTCAATGTGCTTTGTTCTTGAATGCATCACAGGATTGTTGGTGATAGCAATTGCACTTGTGTTGTCACAGTAGATTGGAGTCTTTGTAACATAAACACCATAGTCTTTCAGCTGGCTTTGCATCCATAGTACTTGAGCGTACAACTACCAGCAGAAACGTATTCTGCCTCAGCAGTAGATGTGGACACAATATTTTGGTTTTTACTCGTCCAGCTGACTAGCCTACTACCCAGTAACTGGCAACCACCAGTAGTACTTTTCCTGTCTATTTTACACCCTGCAAAGTCAGCATATGAATACCTAATTAGCTCAAAATCCTGGTCTTTGGGATACCAAATACCACGTTTAGCAGTAGCTTTCAGATACCTAAATATCCTTTTTACTGCTAGCAAGTGTGACTCTTTAGGATCAGCTTAATATCTGGCACAGAGACATGTGGCAAACATAATGTCTGGTCTGCTGTCTATGAGATAAAGTAGGGATCTAATCATACCTCTATATTCAGTGATATTGACTGGTTCACCATTGGGATCAGCATCTATTTTAATAGATGCTGCCATTGGGGTCCCTATATCTTTTAAACAGGTCAGACCAAATTTCTTTAACATATCTTTGATATATTTATCCTGACTTATAAAAATTCTATCATCAAGTTGTTTAATTTGCAATCCCAAAAAGTATTGCAAATCTCTTTGTAAGCTCATTTCATATGTCTTTGACATAAGTTTTGAAAAATCTTGACAATGTTTTTCATTTTTAGATTCATAAATAATATCATCCACATATATCTATACCAGTAAGAGATCACCATCTATCTCTTTTGAGAACAGAGTGGTATCAATTGTTCCAACTTTAAAACCTATACCAGTGAGATACACATGAAGTGTCTCATTCCATGCTCTTAGAGCCTGTTTGAGGCCATAAAGAGCTTTGTCTAGCTTGTAGACATGGTCTGGATATTTACTGCTTACAAAACCAGGAGGTTGTTTGACATAAACTTCTTCTTGTAGCTTCCCATTTAGAAATGCAGATTTAACATCCATCTGGAATACCGTAAAGTTCATCTTAGCAGCATATGTCAAGAATAATCTGATAGCTTCCATCCTAGCCACTGGAGCATATGTCTCTCCATAATCCAATCCTTCTTCCTGTTTGAACCTTGAGCTACTAACCTAGCTTTGTTTCTAATCACAATCCCATCTTTATCCATCTTGTTCTTGAAAACCCACTTGGTACCAATGATCTTCTTAGTTTCATCATCAGGTTTATGTACCAATGTCTAAACCTTATTCCTATCAAACTGGGAGATCTCTTCTTGCATAGCTCCTGCCCAGCTTGGATCTTTGATTGCTTCATCAGGACATATAGGTTCAATAGTAGACACAAAATTTACATGCATACAAAAGTTGCTGGTGGCATACCTTCTTGTTTTAACACCACTAGCCAGATTACCAATAACTTGCTCAATTGGATGTTCTTTTGTCCATCTAGTATTATGAACAGGTGAGCTTGTCATGGAACACACAACATCTTGATCATCAGCTGGTTCAAAGGTATGAGCAGCAGTTGGAGACAGCTGTTCATTATTAATGTAACCAGTACCAGCTTATGATTCTTCAAAACCAGTAAACCTATGCTCAAGTTGTAGGACTTCAATAGAGCCAGTAGGTCCACTTGGTTTACACACAGATGGAATAGAGTGTTCCATCTCATCATCAGAGAACCCAGCAACATAGATTGGTGAGGGATTTGCAGCTGGTTCTTCTTCATCATCAAGATCTTGCTGAGTAGGCTCTTCAAACAATAACTCTTCATCTTCTTGACTAAGAGATGAAGCTGGGGCAGTTTCATCAAATGTAACATTAATTGATTCTTCAAAACAACCCCTTCTTTTATTAAAAACCCTATATGCCTTTGACATGTTGGAATATCCCAAGAATATACCTTCATCAGCCTTAACATCAAACTTGCCTAGCTGATCCCTATTGTTTAAAATGAAACAGGGAGTTCCAAATACATGAAGAAATGAGATTGAGGGTCTTCTTCCTTTGAGAACTTCATAAGCAGTTTTCTGATGTCTTTTCACTATTAAAGATCTATTCTGGGTAAAACCTGCAGTGTTCACAGCTTCTGCCCAATATGAATTTTTCAGCCCAGACTCAGCTAACATAGATCTTGCTGCTTCAATGAGAGTTCTGTTTCTTCTTTCTGCAACACCATTTTGTTGAGGTGTTCTCACAGCAGAAAAGTTCTGTGAAATACCTTTGTCAGCAGAAAATTCTTCTAATGTCGCATTTCTGAATTCTGTACCATGATCACTTCTTAGCTGTTTCACCAGTTGCCCATTTAAAAGCTCCATTCTTTTGATAAAATTGATAATTTCATCAGCAGCTTCACTCTTTTGCTTCAAAAAGAATACCCAGGTGTATCTGGAATATTCATCAAAAATAACTAGTGTATACTTCTTCCCACTACAGCTGGCCACATTAACAGGACCAAAAAGATCCATATGAAGTAAATGAAATGGTTTCTCAACAGATGAGATTTGCTTTGATTTGAATGAGGCATGGTGATGTTTTCCCTTTTCACAGCCAGGACACAATCTGTCCTTTACATAAGACATGGTGGGTAGCTCAGACACCAAACTTCTACTGGATAATTTGTGAATATCTTTGAAGTTGAGATGTGAGAGTCTCTTGTGCCATAACCACTTCAGGTTGTCTACTGCCTTTGAATAGAAACAAGTATCAGTTGTTGTGACTACTGTGTTCATGTCAATTTGATACATGTTTTCATGACGTTTTGCAGTCAGGAGCGGCTTCCCTGTCTTATCAAAAATAGTGCCGATTTTCTTTCTGAATTAGACTATTTTATTCTTACTTGTCAGATGGCTTATGCTGAGTAAATTATGTTTGAGCCCAACGACATATGCAACATTTGAGAACGTGACATTCCCATTAGTCAAAGTACCAAAACCCTTTGTGTAACCCAACGAATTATCTCCATACGAAACAACTGGACCATCCTTTTCTTGATAGTCCATCAGCAGGGACTTACATCCGGTCATATGTCTCGAACAACCATTATCGAGATACCAGATTTGCTTGTTTTGAATGCACTGCACAGTAGCTAAAAGATTAGTTCTTTTTGGGAACCCATCCAAGGATGGGTTCTGGAAGGGTCATCTTTGATGATCTCTTCCTTTCTGCTGGTTTGCTTGAAGAAGCAGCAGCAGATGATATTAGGGTAAAAGGACACCGGTTGACTAAGTGAAATTTGCTGCCACATTTGTAGCATTTTCTCACATTTGGTATCGATGACTGGTCATACACTGAGTAAATGGGTGTAGTAAGATCGGGTCAACTTTTAGTTACTGCCTTAATTATCTGGTCAAGCTTAACTGTCATAATCTCAGTGATAGACAGCTCATCATTCAAGTCCACTTTTGCTTTTCCCTTAAGGGCAGCTTTCTTCTTGGAACCAGTACCATAGTCATGATGTATTGCTTTGCCTTTATCACTTGACGAGCCAGCGTGGGAAGTTATTGGCTTGTTTACTGAAGCTGATGAGCTAGAAGAAGTTTTTCCTGCTGCCTTGGACTTGCCGGTATTAGGTTTGACTGGCTTGTCTACAGCTACTGGTTGACCAGTAAGTTTGTCATCAGCTGGCTCAGCACCATTGGAACTCGAACACGAAGGGGAATCAGTTGGTTTAATTTTTCTTAGATTATTTTCAGTGATTTCCCTTTTAATACGTCTTTCTTTTGAAGTCATGTAGTAGATGCTTGAGGGGTCAGTAGTCTCATCAATTAAGGTACTGGCTTCTCTTGCTCTAAGTTCATCCTCCAAAATCTCTTTCATGGCAGGTGGTGGGGACACATCAGGTCTAACAAACTTATTTGTCAAGACCTTTTTACCCTTAACTATTTTGGCAAAAGTATTTGGCAAGACAGCTTCAGGATCAGTTTCAAGAATTGGGTTCATGAAAGTAACTTCTGCAATAGCAGCAGCAGCATAGTCACCAGCAAAGAAAGCTTCAATTTGGGCAGGCACCTACTCGTTAACACACTTTGCTATGTGTTGAACAGATGTACACCATGAAGCGACAACCTTTTTAAGATTATCCAGCTGGTTCTTGACTTCTGCTGCCTCAACGTGAAGAGATCTTAAAGCAAAGTTTTGTTTTTCAAGTTTGGAGATATCATCTTTTAAGATTTTAATTTCATCATTTTTGCTTTTAAGTTTCTCATTTAAAGATTTGTTGTCAGTTTTCAAAACTTCTTCACGTTTGCTGCCTCTACGTAAGTCAACTCTTAGGTAGTCAAACATTTCGGCTTTTTCATCATCAGTATAAGTTTGAAAATTATCAACCTTATACATCAATTCAGTTTTCCATTGAGGTGAATCTCTTTTTTGATCAGCTTCCCTCATATCAGCTAAAAACTTACTACCACTATCATCCTCATCAGACTCCTTGACCTCCTTGGCCATTAAACACAGCTTTTTATCTGGAGCATAACCAGCACCATCATCATCAGTATCACTATCAGAGGAAGACGACGAGCTGGTTTCATCCCAATCATGATGCTCAGTGACTAGAACCTTTTCTGGCTTTTTACCCTTCTTATCAGTCTTAGCACTTTCCTTCATCTGAGCTTTCATAGCTTTGTACTTGTTCTTGTACTTGTCAGCTTTTGAGAAAGAGTTAGCATGTGAAGTTGAAGGTTTCCTGGACATACATTCAGCAGCAAAATGTCCAACCTTCCCACAATTATAACACTCAGATTTAGGACCCTTGACTGACTTGCTGCTATACCTAGTACTCGGTTTCTTACTCCCTTTGTATGACTTGCTGGTTCTATTACGATTGAACCTTTTGAACTGCCTAGCCAGCAAAGCGATACCTTCAGCAAACCCTTCTCCATCACTTTCATCATCACTGCTTTCTTCAGACCCAGTACCACTATCCACATCACTCTCAGCTGTCTCTTCTTCTGCCAACAACTTTTAAACCAGTAAAGCCTTTTGAGCTTTCTTTTTAGCAGCAGCAATAAGAGCAGTATCATCTATTTTAGAAGATTTTAAAGTGGTGGGGGAAGACCTAAAGTTTTCTTTCAAGTTAAGTTCAAATTTAGCCTCTGCCTTCTCATGGTTCCAAAGTGAACTGTAGAGAGTAGACATGTTAAAGTTCTTTAGGGTCTGAGTGGTTCTTAACGGGTTAGTAACAGATTTCCATTTAGTAGGCAGTGAATCTATGAATTTATTTACTTGTTCAAATTCAGTATAGGTAACATTCAAAGTGATCAGGTCAGCAATCAAGGAGTTAAATCTAATGAAGGTTTGCTTAAGGGTTTCATTCTTGTAGGCAAAGAACATTTCATATTCTCTTTTTAAAGCAATCATTCTGTTCTGCCTTACTTCTCCTATACCCTTATAGGTAACATCTACATAGTCCAACATAAGCTTGGCATTTTCTTTTCCCTTTATCAGTTTGAACAGTGGGTTAGGAAAAGTTATAGCTAACAGGGTTCTGATTTTAGGGTCAAGTCCAACACAACGTTTATCCTCAGCATCCCATCTAGAAGGGGTGAGAATAACCTCTCTGCCAGGAACAGCAGGAGTGTCAGCTGTAGCTGAAGCACTACCAATAGTCTCAGTGGGAATAAATGGACCATCTGTGGCAATACCAGACATGAGTGGGTCAAGAGACTCAAGGTGAAGCATGAATCTTGCCTTCCAAGTTTCATACTCATCTTCATCAAATTTGGGTGGTCTATTGGATGAGCCATTTTCAAGGTAAGCTGTATTTGAATATGCAGCCATGAGAGAATTCAGATCCAAGATATTAGTTATCAAGACTGAAGCTCTGATACCAGTTGTTGGTCCCTTAATAACAACAAGAGTATTGTAGAGGGGGGGGGGAGGGTGAATACAATTTCTTTTAATTAACTTAACAGTTAAACACGATTAGTATTCAAACATAAAGATTAAATAGAGTCGCAGGTAATTTTCAACGATTATTCTTTATTGATTGAATCACAAAGAATCACAACTATCCTTAGCGGAATGATAGTTGGTTGATACAGATTACCTAGATTATAGCTAAGAGGTAAACTAAAAGCTATTACATGTTTTTGACTTTAGATAAATAAACCCACATCACTAGTTGTTACAATAGTGGATACAACAATTTATAGTAGTCCTATTAACCGTGTAATGGTTCTATTGTCCACTGGTACATAGGATGTCTGTACTTGTGGGGACAACTACATCAGAGAGCATGCTCTCCTCTTTCCTCTTTGGTAGCTATTTGCAGGAACATCTCAATTCGGTTTGGCACCACTATTTGATTAAACAAATAAAATGTTGTGTTCCCTAGGTGTTGACAAAGTATAACCCATGTCTGCACATGCGTTAAACTTCTGCATTCCCATGTGGTCTTGTAAGGTCACTTGTCAGCCACCGAAGCGTGTCCTTTTCTGTTCAACTTTGTCTTTGACTTCTGTTGAATAGTACCATTGATGTAGACCACTCGGGAAAACTACTATGCTTATAATGGAGCATAGCTGTCTTGTGTAGTAAGCTGCATTCAAGCTATGCTGGTTCTTCATTGCTGAGTCACTTGATATTCTAGAATTGCTGAGTACACATCCTGTGCTGATTGAAGAACACTGTCTACCTTGTGCTGGTAGACTGAGCAGCAAACTAAACACTCGACACAGCAATATCTGCTGTCTATACATGAACAAACTTGTGCTGACTGCACATAACATTTTAGTGCAAATAAATTACAGTTTTGTCATAATTAAATCCTTAATTATTTTGGGGACTCAACAATAAACAAACCATTTTACAACTAATTTTATAAAGCTTAAGATAAAAATAGATATATATATATATATATATATATATATATATATATATATATATATATATATATATATATATATATATATATATATATATATATATATATATATATATATATTCAAATATAAAAAGTGGAATTTTTATCCATATTTTTACCCGTCAATTATTAACAACAGAGGACGACATACCGGTCTGTGAAAACTGTCGGCAGAAATTGACAAAATGAATTTCACACGTTTTTTTTATTATTAGTATATTTATTACTTTATTATATTATATTTATATTATTATATTATTATATTTTATTTCAAAATTATTATATTATTATTTTATTAATCAATATATATGAATGATCGATTTCTCATTCTGGCTCATTCAATTTTTACTCCGCATATTATCATTAGTATTATTATTATTATTATTATTATTATTATTATTATTATTATTATTATTATTATTATTATTATTATTATTATTATTATTATTATTATTATTATTATTATTATTATTATTATTATTATTATTATTATTATTATTATTATTATTATTACCCTTATTATCAATCTTATTATTATTATTAAGTAGTATTATTATTAGTATTATACATAAAATTCTACGACGGGGGTATACTCGGGTGATTTCAAAATGGGTTTTTCAAATGGTTTAAAGATAAGGAATTCATGGGTATTAAAAAAGGAGTTTATGGGTATTGATCGGGGGTATTGTTCGTGAATCAAAGGCCAACCTTGCATTTATCATTTTCGTTGCGCCTGCACACTTTTCCTACAATATTGAACCATAATACTGATACGTGAGTTTTCATAGCTCCCCTTTTAAATGCTTTTGCATTATATATTTTTGGTCTGAGAATACATGCATATTTTATAACTGTTTTACGAAATAGGCACAAGTACTAAAACTAATTCTACGTGGGTTTAAACCAGAAATATCCCCTTAGCTTGGTAACTATAACTACTGGTGTATGACTGGTAGGCGCGAATCCTTAAGATAGATCTATTGGGCCTGACAAACCTTATCCTGACTATGAGATGCTTTAGTACTTCGAGGTTTATATAACACACCTGATTCGGTGTACTTTCAGAGATTAAAACATGAATGTTAAGGCTTGTTACCGGGTGCCTACAACTTGTAGAATGCTTTTTATACACTTGCGAGTGTATGGTTATTTATGAAACTGAAATCTTGTGGTCTATTACAACTATTGAAAATCATTATTTATGATAAAACTATGAACTCACCAACCTTTTTGGTTGACACTTTAAAGCATGTTTATTCTCAGGTATTAAAGAAGCTTCCACTATTTAACTGTTCTGTGCATGGATTCTTACATGGCATATTTTCAAGGAAACTTTGCATTCAAACATTAATATGTATTATATTTTGACTGTTTAGTCAACTGATGTATTATTATGAACTATCATTTATTGAGATTGTTTATATGTAGAAATCATCACAAGTCGAAAACATTTATATACATGCTTTAAAAATGTATACAAATTTTAAAACTTTCTTATATAGAAAGCGCGTCTTTTGAAATGAATGCAATGTTTGTAAAACGTATCATATAGAGGGCAAACCTCACAATAGGACCAATGAATGATGTGCTACGTCAATAGGGATTTTGGCGGGCCATCACAGTTGGCATCAGAGCGTTGGACTTAGCGAACCAGAATTTGCATTAGTGTATCTAACCAGTAGTTGTTAGGATGCATTAGTGAGTCTGGACTTCGACCGTATCTGCATATTATAAATTTTGCTTATCATTTCTTGTCGTAAATTACCTGCTTATCGTTCTTAAGTCTAGACGCATTATCCTGCATTTATTGCATAAATAGTGTATAGACGAATTCCTATTTTAGCATATCTGTTACTGTGAACTTTGCCTGACATCTTCCAAAGATTCCTCCATAATTTATGGGATTTCGATATTATATATACATATGTAAATTATGTATTAAAGAATACCAAATCTAAGTCCTATAATCAATTTCATACCAAAAATTCTTTCCCTAATTATACAAGATAGATCCCACATCTAGTTCAAATTCTTCGAATTCCGACAGCTATTCTGATATGGAATTCGACCTGAGCTCCGAAAGCAGCGTAACCGGAATGGATCAACTAATTAGCCATCATCTAGTCTGGATGAATTGGGGATGGGTTCGTAATCTACTTAACCATTGGAGACAAGAAGAAGGTGATCCCTTCCATCCACCACATTCACCTCTTGGCGAAGAACCTGAAACACTTACCAGTGAACCTGTTCGAAACACCCTTTTCTCTCTCATTTCCAGAGTATCTCGTCACGATTATATACTATCCTAAATTCTGAATCTTATTCATCTGCTCGTCCGAACCGACAATCATCCCGGTGTAATAGAAGAAGTCAACGAGCTTCGCGCTCGCGTGATGGCTTTGGAGAATATGGTGCAAGGATTAAAAGCACCATCAACAACACCAGTACCGCTAACAACATCCACATTGAAAGCCTCAATACAACAAACACTAGCAGCATCACTGAAATCAACAGTACCATCATCAACATCAACAATATCATTACCACCACCAACAACTACATCCGCATCCCACACCTCAATATCACATCTAAAATCACTACTTCGAGCATCAACATCATACGCAACATAGGTACCAAGGAGTACCAATAACAATAAACGATGAAGTATCGATTCATCACTTCATTAAAGAAATATTCTGCAGAGAATATGTAATCTCTAAATTTTTTTAGAGATTACTTATTCTAGTTCTAACCATTAACCAGAAGAGTAGATGGATAGAGATGATAGAGGAAACCCTGACAAGAATGATGTGTGATCTACAAGCTAGACTAGTTATACAAGAACCACCAGAAGTTCCACCAGCATCACCATTAGTATCATAAACACCAGTAACACCTGTAGCACCACAAGCTCCACCAACTCCATAACCACCGACGATATCAACACCACAATCACCGAGGAGTATATTGGAATAACGAGTTATGAAGTATTAACTCATTATTTCCAAAGAATTTATATATTATATATATGAATTTTGAAAACCATAATATATTTTTTCGTACTAAGCTATTAAGTATGAATTGAAAAAGGGTAGATACTACTAGGTTAATTCATATTACTAATATGCTATGACGTACATCCTTAGTTAACTACAATCTCTGTTTCAAACCAATGATTCTATTTCATAATAAACCAAGTGTATTATTCAACTACATGTTTGATTTTACACTCCCATTTTTGATATACTCGAAACTTTCCAGAAAACATCATTCGTACTTTGCGGAATTCACAAGTATTTCATGAGCATCAACATCCTTCACCAAGGAATATCAATAAGAATAAATAATGATGTATTAATTACATTAGTGTAATACTCCACAAAGATTATGTAATCTCTAAAGTTTTAGGGATTATTCATTTCTAGTTCCAACCGTAAACCAAATGAGATTATAATATTAACTCATTAAATCCATGTTACATCTGAAGAAAATATACATACATATATTATCATAAAGACTGTAATAAAAATTCTTTTGTACAAAATATTACTTGTGAAATTTTATTTTAACGGGTAGGTAATACCCGAGAAATACTTAAGTTCACATTAATATGTTAAGCTGATGTTTCGACAATCGTTAATTATACTCTCTCCTTTCATAGCAATATACATCATTTCACAAAAATCAAGACAACCATTTTCCATGCCAATTCAATTACATATTCTGATGTTGACAAATCAAAATCCAAGTCAAGATTTAAGAATTGTCATCAATCTTAAATTCCTACATCCTTTGAAACCATACTTTAAATTCAAAATGTTATTCATAAAACCGAGGAGAATATTATTTGTGTCTTTCATAATTCGCGATGATTTCACCTCCACCATTATATATTAACGGATACAACCTGCGTTCAAACACTCCAATCCAAAATTCTTGAAAGCACCTCAGATTGAAAATCAACGAATCTGACTCGTTATATATGAGAATGCGGATGAAGCAGCCAAAGCTGTTGATGATCTTAATAGTCAAAAGTTGATAATAAAGAAAAGTATGCTAGAAAAGAAATTTGGAACTGAAAAATGGATTGAGCAAATTATGAAGGAGGCTGTTGACAAATCACAAGGACTAAACCCGTACCTAAAGAATTTAGATAATTCAGTTTCTGATGGAAATCTCAGAAGATATGCAATCTCTTTACATATTCTAAATCCTTGCGGAAGAATTTTCTTCATCATCCTTTGATTTTATTTTTTTATTCTAAGATATCATCGTATCTTCTATTATAAATATCCTCAATATTTCTGAAAAATACCTCCATAACTATTCTTGTCTGAAATTAATTATCTCTTCGCGTTATCTGTATTACATCATAATGGAAACTGTGTTAGTTTCAAAATTTTTGTAACATTCGAATTTAAGTTCATTGATATTATAGAGTAGTGTTGGAATGAAAGCATGAGTTAGTGTAATATAATGACGCCCGATCAACGTGATTATATTATAGTAAGTCATGCGGAAGTTCTAATGGCACATGATGAAGGTAGTACTTGATCAACATTACCCTCACCATGTACCATGTTACGCGACTCTTTTATTTTACTTAACATCTGAACATACCAAGAATGTATTTTCTTGATAGTTATATACTTTCTGTGATTCCAGTAGTTTGCTAATATAATCGTGCCATTACATTTTTCTTTCTGCTTATAACACTAGTTATGCTCATTTAAAATCCTATCTATCGTATTTCCAGAGAAATCTTTATCATTTTATTTGTATTTCTCAATAGTGAGAAATTTATTGAACTTGTGCTTATCATAAAACGGAACCCGACCCATTTAGGGTACTCGAAATACTCCATTCATCGATCTTATCATTTTCTTTGATAATGATTATACTAACAATCAAATTCATTTAAAGAATTCAAGTTATATCATATTTCGTGATACGAAAATATCCTCGTTTTCATTATCAACTTTCTTTAGCCAAATTTCGGAACGAAATTTCTTTTAACGGGTAGGTACTGTCATGACCCGGAAATTTCAGTCAAATTTAAACTCTGATAACTCCGACAAGATAAGAAAATTGATGTGTTACATTAAAATATTTTTTCATACATTTAATTAACCATTGGACTTCACCCTATGATTCAAGAACAACCTATAATTTAAAACTCGAACCCGTCATGATTTATATATGAAATGATAAAAATTTACTATTAAATGATGCCATTTCAAATTAAAATTTTTACGTATTAAGTCATTTTATTTTTATGATATAATTTTTGTAATTTTATTTTAAGAAACGAAGTTAAATTAAAAATGTACAATTTGTAAAGCACAACGTACAACAACGTGTAGCTTAAATAGTTGAATTTAAATTAATTCATTTACTATTCATTGAATAGTAAATAAAACGAAATTAATTCATTTACTATTCACATGAAAGCAATATGATAGAAATTATTAATTATAAGTTACATAAAATACCCCTGAAGTATTTAATAAATATGACTTTTTTTAACAATTTACGATTCAATTTGATTCTAAATTTATTATTATATTATTATATTTTATTTCAATATTATTATATTATTATATTTATTACATTATTATATTTAAATTAATATTATATTATATATCTTTGTTCAGTCAAAAACTAGAAAAACACATATTACGCGTACAAACTTTATAAACAAACCTTTTTACAACTAATTTTATAAAGCTTAAGACCAAAACAGATATATATATATATATATATATATATATATATATATATATATATATATATATATATATATATATATATATATATATATATTCAAATATAAAAAGTGGAATTTTTATCCATATTTTTACCCGTCAATTATTAACAACAGAGTACGAAATACTGGTTCGTGAAAACTGTCGGTAGAAATTGACAAAATGAATTTCACACGTTTTTTTATTATTATTATATTTATTACTTTATTATATTATTATATTATATTTATATTATTATATTATAATATTGTATTTCAAAATTATTATATTATTATTTTATTAATCTATATATATGAATGATCGATTTCTCATTCTGGTTCATTCAATTTTTACTCTGCATATTATCATTAGTATTTATATTATCATTATTATTATTATTATTATTATTATTATTATTATTATTATTATTATTATTATTATTATTATTATTATTATTATTATTATTATTATTATTATTATTATTATTATTATTATTATTATTATTATTATTACACTTATTATCAATCTTATTATTATTATTAAGTAGTATTATTATTAGTATTATACATAAAATACTACGACGGGGGTATACTCGGGTGATTTCAAAATGGGTTTTTCAAATGGTTTAAAGCTAAGGAATTTATGGGTATTAAATAAGGAGTTTATGGGTATTGATCGGGGGTATTGTTCGTGAATCAAATGCCAACCTTGCATTTATCATTTCCGTTGCGTCTGCACACTTTTCCTACAATATTGGACCATAATATTGATATGTGAGTTTTCATAGCTCCCTTTTTAAATGCTTTTGCATTATATATTTTTGGGCTGAGAATACATGCATATTTTATAACTGTTTTACGAAATAGGCACAAGTACTAAAACTAATTCTACGTGGGTTTAAACCAGAAATATCCCCTTAGCTTGGTAACTATAACTACTGGTGTATGACTGGTAGGCGCGAATCCTAAAGATAGATCTATTAGGCCTGACAAACCTCATCCTGACTATGGGATGCTTTAGTACTTCGAGGTTTATATAACACACCTGATTCGGTGTACTTTCAGAGGGTAAAACATGAATGTTAAGGCTTGTTACCGGGTGCCTACAACTTATAGAATGCTTTTTATACACTTGCGAGTGTATGGTTATTTATGAAACTGAAATCTTGTGGTCTATTACAACTATTGAAAATCATTATTTATGATAAAACTATGAACTCACCAACCTTTTTGGTTGACACTTTAAAGCATGTTTATTCTCAGGTATTACAGAAGCTTCCGCTGTTTAACTGCTCTGTGCATGGAGTCTTACATGGCATATTTTTCAACGAAACTTTGCATTCAAACATTAATATGTATTATATTTTGACTGTTTAGTCAACTGATGTATTATTATGAACTATCATTTATTGGGATTGTCTATATGTAGAAATCACCACAAGTCGAAAACATTTATATACATGCTTTAAAAATGTATACAAATTTTAAAACTTTCTTATATAGAAAGCGCGTCTTTTGAAATGAATGCAATATTTGTAAAATGTATCATATAGAGGGCAAACCTCGCAATGGGACCTATGAATGATGTGCTGCTTCAATAGAGATTTTGGCAGGCCATCACATCTAGTACCAGGAATTCTATCATGAATTTGAGTCTCTCAATGGTGGTATAAGCTCTCACCTTTCCTTTTGGACTCTTTATAGAGTTATTTGGTAAGTTTATAGCGAAGTTAACTCGTTGTGGTAACTCTAAGTTGTAGTTCTTGTAGAGAGATAAGGAATTATGTTGATGCTTGCCCTCATGTCTGCAAGTGCCTAGAGAGATGGTTCCTGAATAGTTATGGGAATGATAAAGATTCCAGGATCCTCCTTTATTTGTGGCAAATCCTTTTCTGATTTGCGGACTTCAAAACTTGGTGGCTATTGATTAGCTTTAGCAGCCCTACTTATAGCATCATCGTGCTCTACTAGATCTTGAACTGAAATATGAATCGTGATAATGCGACAATGAAATTTTTCCTTATTTTATTGAGCACTTCTTCGCAATATTCATTTTCGAACTAGTCATGCTCCTCCCTTTGTTTTTTTATGAAATCAAGCTCTATGGTTACAAATGCCCCGAGTTCTTGCATTAGGTTTATCTTTGGACTTGCAGGAATGGATGACGGAATTTCAGAAGTGATCTTACCTTGGTTTTGTTTCAAAACTTACTACCTTTGTTGGGGTTATTCTATAAATCATATTGTGGTAATCTTGGTGGTATCTATTTATATGGAGTGTGACACACCCATGAGAAGTGTTTAGCTCGAGCTGATTTTTGCAAAAGTTTATTGTGGCCATATTGTCAAAAGAAATGGTCTCCCGAGAATTATAGGTATGTAAGGATCCTCGGGTATGTCAAGCACCATGAAGCATACCATGTAAAGTCCTTTGACAGTAACCGCTATATTTTTGGTGATCCCAAGGGGTCGATGTACGGTCCCATCATCTAACGTTACTTCCGTATTTGTAGGAAAGAGGTTTGGTAATACCAACCTATGTACATGGAAAATGGCATGGTGTTTATGTTGGCTCCTGTGTTAGCGAGAGCTGTTATTGTGAGTAGCCCTTAGATTTTACAAAGGATAAGGAACATGACAGGGTCTTCTCGAACTGAAGGTGGAGTGAAGTCCTCAAAAGGTTCACTATTTAGGGTGAATAGGTTCTTTTCATTGTCGTATGTGAGGATTTGAGGATTTACGATTTCGAGGTTGTATCCATCATATAGGAATGGACGTTCTTCATAACCTTCGTCTTTGATGAGGTGGGTAGTTCTGATCATGTTGGCTTGACCGTAATAGTCAGGAAGTTTAGGTTGTTCCTTAGGTTTAGAAAGCTCAAAAAGCTTGAAAATATTTCACTCAATGCTTTGAATAGAAGCTTGATGACTTGATTGGGCATGTGTGATAAGATTTTTCAAATTCTTATTTGTCTCGATTTAACCTTTAATGAAGATGTTTAATCTAGTTTCGAGATACTGTAGTTTGTTATCTTGAGAATTTTGGGTAGTAGGAAATGGTGGTCGGTTCGCGACATTATAAAAACCAGGTGGGTTGTTTCTTGGGGCATAGATTGTTTAGGTAGGATTGGAAATTAGTAGCATTTTGTAAAATACGGTTAATGTAATTCACTTAGTTGCTCTATTGTGATTTTTCAAGGACAGCCTTTTGGTATGTGAGATCCTCCACAGTCACATCCACCTTTAATGGCGTGCATGTCTTTGACAATTTTTTCAATTTTCATCCTAGATATGCAACATTAGCGTTCATTGCAGCCATTTTATTAGCATCGTATTTTCTTCTGATGACGTTGAAGGATCGTGAGATTTCAAGCCTATTGTGCCACTCATGGGATCAAGTGAGTTACCAGATTGGTTATAAGTTCATATGCTTCGTCGGGTGTTTTCTTCATGAGTGCACTGCCAGCTGTGGTGTCTATTTATTTATAGGTAGAAATGTTTGCACCATTGTAGAATATTGAGTGTTTTTGAAAGGTGTTGCGTCCATGTTGCGGACATCCTCTCAACATTTTCCCAAAGTGGGACCATGCATTGTATAAAGTCTGGTTGGTCTTTTATTGGAATTACTTAATCTCGTCTTGGAGATTAACGGATTAGGATGAAGGAAAGAATTTTCCTAGAAAGCGGTCAACTAAAGTGTTCATGATGTTATCTCTCCTTCGGGAAGAGATACAAGTCATCTCTTGGCTTCGTCTTTTAGTGTCCAAGGGAACATTAGTAGGTAGACAAATTCTTTTTGGACTGCACCTATTTTGAATAAGGTACAGATATTATGGAACTTCTGGAGATGCTGGTTACCGTCTTCTGTAGGTAGTCCATAAAAAGAATGATCTCAGAGTAGATGGATAAATTGTGCCTTGATCTCGAAGTATTCGGGAACTTCAGGATGCACTATTGCACGACCTTGACCAACTCGGGTGCCCTTCATCATAGCTTCCATTGACAGATTGTTGGGTTCACTCATGCTTGATTTGAAAAAGACTGGTGATTCAGAATTGGATTCAATTGGGCTAAATTTACCGGTTGGTGGCCCAGGTACCTTGGTTCTAGTGATATTAGGCTCGATTTGTGATTTGGTCTTCTTGACCTTGTTTGCAATGCGTATGATCTTGTCGGGATCAGAATTTAGTTTTGTGAGCTCGACGTCCTTAGATCGGCGCATACACCAGTGACTATGGAATAGGAAAAATCACCGTGAAAAGGAGATTCACGGGATTATTTAAGGAAACTAAAATAAAACAAGAGAAAGAAAAACGGGCGAGAATAGAATTGACAAAAATTCACCACTGCTTTGGCTATACAAGTAATAAGTAATTACTTTCAAGAACCAACAACAAGATACCTTGGCTAGATACGCGTTAGGTAGGGCGGGATCCTTTAAATTAGAAAATCTAACAACCCTAGCTAGGTTGAACCGAGACACCAAGCGTCTTGTAGTGTTTCAAGAAAAGTAAAAGTTTAAAACCTCACTACGTCCTCGGTAGCGGCGCCAAAAGGGTGCTGACGTACGTGTAGTCGTGTTCGTGTGCAGAATTAAAAACTTTAAATTTATAAACCTATACTACTACGGCTTTAGCACTAACAGGCAGAGTCCCGATCAGGGTAGATCAGTGGGTGTAAGTGGGATCATCCCAATAGAGGATGACAATTATAGCCGGTGAGTTGGTGGTATCTATTCTGGCTCATTTATCTTTTATAAATGTATATTAATATTTTGGGGGTTTTGTATTGCAGGAGCAACAAATAGTTTAGGATTTAAATCAAATTAAGGATAGGAAGGATGCTGGTTGGACCGGGGATTTTATTTTAAACCGATTTTATTTTAATAGCATCTTCTCGAATGACTTTAAGTGTTTGAACATGAATATCGAGGTCGTTAATCCCTCTATTCGCGAAGTGTACCTAACTGTCACTTAAGTACGACTAAGGTTAAACATATGATTACACTATGGGACCTAATCTCATGGTTCCACCTACACATACCAAATACATTAAAAGGTCCATTTCATTAAATATACCGATATCACGATTGTAGGTCAACCGAAGAGGTCAATTTATAATAGTGGGTCTATTTAACTAAGCCCGTAAGAGTTCTCAACAATTTCATGACCCGTCCTAATCCATCTGGATGAATACATTACGTTTGGTTACATCGCGAGGTACTTGAACTCTATATGATACATTTTACAAACATTGCATTTGTTTTTAAAAGACAAACTTTCTTTACATTGAAAGTTGACGGCATGCATACCATTTCATAATATATCCAACTATAATTGACTTAATAATAATCTTGATGAACTCAATGACTCGAATGCAACGTTTGAAATATGCCATGAATGACTCCAAGTAATATCTCTAAAATGAGCAAATGCACAGCGGAAGATTTCTTTCATACCTGAGAATAAACATGCTTTCAAGTGTTAACGAAAAGATTGGTGAGTTTATTTGTTTATCATAAACATTCATTTTCATCATTTTAATAGACCACAAGATTTCTTATCTTTATTTGTACACATAACCCGAGTACAAAATAACATGCGTAACTCACGAATTAAAATTCATTCCTATGGATTGAACACCTGGTAACCGACCTTAACAGGATGCATATAGAATATCCCCATCATTCCGGGACTCACATCGGACATGATAAATCAAAGTACTAAAGTAGTTCAAATTCTCTGACTGGTGCTTGTTAGTACCCATAGATCTATCTTTAGGATTCGCATCAATTAGTGGCAATTATAATAAACACCAATTCTTAGGCTACCAAGCTAAAAAGGGGCATATTCGGTTCGATAATCCAACCATAGAATGTAGTTTTGAGTATTTGTGCCTATTTCGTAAAACATTCATAAAAACAGCGCATGTATTCTCAGTCCCAAAATATATATATAAAAAGGGAGTAATGAAACTCACAATATTGTATTTTGTAGTAAAAATACATATGACGACATTGAACAAGTGTAGAGTTGGCCTCGGATTCACGAACCTATATCAAATATATATAATAACACATTGTAAACATTTAATGATAATCAAACCAGTTTATATATATATATATATATATATATATATATATATATATATATATATATATATATATATATATATATATATATATATATATATATATGTTATTTAAAAATAGTAATTTAGATATTCTTATGATATATGTAAAAATTATATTTTTTTTATATAAATATCTTTTGTTTGTTAAAATAGTAATTAATAATTCATTTTAGATTGTAACTTAATCATTTTCATTTTAATAATTGTAATCCTAATAATAATAGTAATGTTACTAATAATAATCGAAATGATAGTTTTAATAATAATATAAATTTTGATAAAAATAATAATAATAATAGTAATAATAATAATTATAGAAATAATGATTTTTCTAATAATAATGATACTAATATTTATATTAATAACTATAATAATAATAATGATAATAATAATAATAATAATAATAATAATAATAATAATAATAATAAATAACAATTAATAATAAATCTTAATAAAAATAAATCTTAATAATACTTATTAATAATAACATTAATAATAATAAAATAGTAATAATAAGAATTAGAATAATATAATATGATAGTAATAATAGTAATTTTATTTATAAATATATTTATACCTAATAAAGGGAAATTGGGGTTTGGTTGTCAGCTCAAAAATAGATCGAAGAAGCAGAATCAACACGCAGGAAAAACTTCACGATTCTTGGCTTTCGATTCTTCAATCAATCAAGCACCAATAAAATCGGCCATCGATGTCTCCTCATCATCGTTTCATCATCATCATATAATCAATTAATAATCATCTTCATCATTAACAGATCAATCAAGCAACAACCATCGATGAATAGCAGGTCATTGATTTTTCATCATCGTTAATCATTATCCTTTATCAATCGATCAAATAATTGATTCATTAATTGGTGAAATAGGTAATTGGTTCATTGATTTCTCTTAATTTCTTCATCATTCTATCTATTTTCTGTACTTTTTAATTGAATCGAACATGAATAGTATTGAATGGTGTTCTTGAAAGGTTTAGTAGTAGCTGTGATGGTTGTATGGTTCTGTTTTGATGGTATTTAACAGGCTGTAGCAGTCTTGTTTCAAACAGATAAATAGAAGAAAAATGTGCAGCAGCAGTGGTTTAATTAGTTTAGGTTTGGTGACGTTTTTGATGGTATTGGGTTGGGTTGCTTGGAACAGAAAACATGAGCAGTAGCAGATACTAGTGGTGGTGAAGTAGTTGATAGTTTGAAGTGATTAAGATGGTGGTGATTGAGCTGTTGAAACAGAAGCAATTAAGCAGCTGCAGTACAAGTAGAAACAGAAATGAGTTATAGCTGGTAATGTTGATGGTGTGTTTAGTTTGTTGATGTTCTCGGTCAAAAACAGAAGTAACCACTGATGGTTGTAGCAAGTGTTTCATAGTGGTTCAATGATGGTTGAACTAGAAAACAAAAGTTGGTTTAAAGCAGTATAAACATAATTGGGTTAGTGTGGTGGTTGTTTAATTGGGCGTGTCAAACCATAAATAGCGGCAGTACCAAAGTGGGTCTCGAACAAGAAGAAACAAGTAAGGATCGACTACATTATTATATAAGTTTACGAAGGAGATAGAATGAAAAAACTCACCGTAGTAGCCATTAAAAGAGTAGTAAATAGCGGTTTTGTGGTGGTTTGTAATGATAGTCGATGGTGGGGCTGTCTTAGTGATGAACACAGCATAATGGTAGCAGCAAAAGTAATTCAAAGATGTTGATGTGACAAGGGTAATGGTTCATTGAGCAAGAAGAAGAAAGAAAAGGGTGATCGGTGGTTGATGGTGGTTTCGGGGTGAAAGACGGCTGAATGGGGAGGTGGTTTTTGGTTTACGATTGATCCCTCTACCTCTCTGTATGTATGTTAGAGTAATATATATGTTGGAGTAATATGTATTGTTATTGTTATTGTTCTTGTAATATATGTATATGTGTTGTAATATACGTTAGAGTAATATATGTATATGCTTATATAGATTTATTTATTAATTAGTTAAAGAGATGAAGGAAAGAAACAATAGGTTTGATGTTAACTTGAAACAGAAAGGTACTAACATGGGAACACTAGTGTAGTGACCCGAACTTTTCCGAACCTTTCTATGATTATATGTTTAATGAAAACTATATTTACATGATTAAATGTTTCCAACATGTTAAGCAATCAAACTTGTTAAGACTTTGTTAATTGAAAAGGAAATTTTGTAAACGTCTGATTACCCAGTCTGACCAATGATTCACGAACGCTATAAGTTGTATATGAAATGATGATACATAAATGAATAAATATATATGTTTAACATGATATAATGATCATCAAGTATCTCATTAAAAATAGTAACAATAAGTTATATACTTAAAAAGGAGACTATTGACGTATGAAACTCGAAACGATACATATAACGATTATCGTTATAACCACGTCTTACTAAATATATATGAAGCATATTAATACATTGTTATATTATATATAACATGATAATATGATAATTAAATATATCATTAAGTGTATTAACAATGAACTACATAAGTAAAAACAAGACTACTAAATTAAGGATTTCGAAACGAGACATATATGTAACGATTATCGTTGTAACGACATTTAAATGTATATATCATATTAAGATATATTAATATATCATAATATCATGATTATATAATAATTTAAAATCTCATTTGATATTATAAACTTTGGGTTAACAACATTTAACAAGATCGTTAACCTAAAGGTCTCAAAACAACACTTACATGGAACGACTAACGATGACTTAACGACTCAGTTAAAAGGTATATACATGTAGTGTTTTAATATGTATTCATACACTTTTAAAAGACTTCAAGACACTTATCAACATACTTCTACTTAACAAAAATGCTTACAATTACATCCTCGTTCAGTTTCATCAACAATTCTACTCGTATGCACCCGTATTCGTACTCGTACAATACACAGCTTTTAGATGTATGTACTATTGGTATATACACTCCAATGATCAGCTCTTAGCAGCCCACGTAAGTCACCTAACACATGTGGGAACCATCATTTGGCAACTAGCATGAAATATCTCATAAAATTACAAAAATATGAGTAATCATTCATGACTTATTTACATGAAAACAAAATTACATATCCTTTATATCTAATCCATACACCAACGACCAAAAACACCTAAAAACACTTTCATTCTTCAATTTTCTTCATCTAATTGATCTCTCTCAAGTTCTAACTTCAAGTTCTAAGTGTTCTTCATAAATTCTACAAGTTCTAGTTACATAAAATCAAGAATACTTTCAAGTTTGCTAGCTCACTTCCAATCTTGTAAGGTGATCATCCAACCTCAAGAAATCATTGTTTCTTATAGTAGGTTATCATTCTAATACAAGGTAATTATCATATTCAAACTTTGGTTCAATTTCTATAACTATAACAATCTTATTTCAAGTGATGATCTTACTTGAACTTGTTTTCGTGTCATGATTCTGCTTCAAGAACTTCGAGCCATCCAAGGATCCGTTGAAGCTAGATCCATTTTTCTCTTTTCCAGTAGGTTTATCCAAGGAACTTAAGGTAGTAATGATGTTTTTAACATCATTAGATTCATACATAAAAAGCTATCATATTCGAAGTGGTAAACTAGTAATCACTAGAACATAGTTTAGTTAATTCTAAACTTGTTCGCAAATAAAGTTAATCCTTCTAAATACATTTTTAAAATCAACTATACACATGATCTATATCTATATGATATGCTAACTTAATGATTTAAAACCCAGAAACACGATAAACACCATAAAACTGGATTTACGTCGTCGTAGTTACAACCGGGGGCTGTTTTGGTTTGGATAATTAAAAACTATGAAAAACTTTGATTTAAAAGCTATACTTCTGGGAAAATGATTTTTATTATGAACATGAAACCATATCCAAAAATCATGGTTAAACTCAAAGTGAAAGTATGTTTTTCAAAACAGTCATCAAGATGTCGTTCTTTCGACGAAAATGACTACCTCTTTCAAAAACGACTTGTAACTTGTATTTCCGACTGTAAAACTATACCTTTTCTGTTTAGTTTCATAAATTCAAGTTCAATACGAAACCGTGGCCACTTAAATCACTCAAAACGGATTAGAAACGAAGAAATGGCGAGCAAAACAAAATTGGTAAAAACTACTCATTTTAGCTACGTGAAAAATGGTAACAAATCTATTCCAACCATAACTTAATCAACTTGTATTGTATATTATGTAATCTTGAGATACCATAGACACGTATACAATGTTTCGACCTATCATGTCGACACATCTATATATATTTCGGAATAACCATAGACACTCTATATGTGAATGTTGGAGTTAGCTATACAGGGTTGAGGTTGATTCCAAAATATATATAGTTTGAGTTGTGATCAATACTGAGATATGTATACACTGGGTCGTGGATTGATTCAAGATAATATATATCGATTTATTTCTGTACAACTAACTGTGGACAACTAGTTGTAGGTTACTAACGAGGACAGCTGACTTAATAAACTTAAAACATCAAAATGTATTAAAAGTGTTGTAAATATATTTTGAACATACTTTGATATATATGTACATATTTTTTATAGGTTCGTGAATCGACCAGTGGCCAAGTCTTACTTCCCGACGAAGTAAAAAAATCTGTGAAAGTGAGTTATAGTCCCACTTTTAAAATCTAATATTTTTGGGATGAGAATACATGCAGGTTTTATAAATGATTTACAAAATAGACACAAGTACGTGAAACTACATTCTATGGTTGAATTATCGAAATCGAATATGCCCCTTTTTATTAAGTCTGGTAATCTAAGAATTAGGGAACAGACACCCTAATTGACGCGAATCCTAAAGATAGATCTATTGGGCCTAACAAACCCCATCCAAAGTACCGGATGCTTTAGTACTTCGAAATTTATATCATATCCGAAGGGTGTCCCGGAATGATGGGGATATTCTTAAATATGCATCTTGTTAATGTCGGTTACCAGGTGTTCATCATATGAATGATTTTTATCTCTATGTATGGGATGTGTATTAAAATATGAAATCTTGTGGTCTATTATTATGATTTAATAATATATAGGTTAAACCTATAACTCACCAACATTTTTATTGACGTTTTAAGCATGTTTATTCTTAGGTGATTATTAAGAGCTTCCGCTGTCGCATACTTAAATAAGGACGAGATTTGGAGTCCATGCTTGTATGATATTGTGTAAAAACTACATTCAAGAAACTTATTTCGTTGTAACATATTTGTATTGTAAACCATTATGTAATGGTCGCGTGTAAACAAGATATTTTAGATTATCATTATTTGATAATCTACGTAAAGCTTTTTAAACCTTTATTGATGAAATAAAGGTTATGGTTTGTTTTAAAATGAATGCAGTCTTTGAAAAACGTCTCATATAGAGGTCAAAACCTCGCAACGAAATCAATTAATATGGAACGTTTTTAATCAATAAGAACGGGACATTTCAGTTGGTATCAGAGCGTTGATCTTAGAGAACTAGAATTTTGCGTTAGTGTGTCTTATCGAGTTTGTTAGAATGCATTAGTGAGTCTGGACTTCGACCGTGTTTACTTGAAAAATTATTGCTTAACAAATTTTGTTGGAAACTATATATTTTTAACATGTGAATATTATGTGATATATTAATCTCTTAACGTGTTTGATATTATGTGATAGATGTCTACCTCTAGAACAAGTCCCATTGACTCACCTAATAATAATGAAGAGTCAAATGTAAATTGGAATGATTCGTGGACTGATTCACAAGTTCCCGAAGAGGAACCGGAAGAAGAATCAGAAACAGAAGAAGAATCGGAACCGGAAGAATAAATAGAACAAGTGGGGGAAATAATAAAACGGTTAAGAAGAAGAAAATCCTCAACCAACCGACCAAAGTTAATTATGGTCAATGGTGTTTCCACCAAGGAAGCAAAGTATTGGGAGGATTACCAATTCTCCGATGAATCGGATCCCGAAAAGGATTCCGATGATGTTATAGAAATTACCCCAACACAATTTAATAAGGCAAAAGAGAACAATAAGATAAAGGGCATAAAAATAGAGAAATTTGATTCCAAACCCGATGAACTTTATATGTATTGTCAACACCCGTATTTCTTAAGTTGTGACAATAACCCGGGAACCTCTAAACCACCAGGTTTTTCTAAACCAATGTGGAAAACGACGGCTCGTATTAGGGGAACATCATATATCCCTAGAAACTTGGCAAAATGAACCAAAACCGAAGAAGAAGAAACGAGCGAGTCGGAATAAGATAGTTGTATTCGTGTGGTGTAATATATGTAATATAGTGTGCTTATGCTTTATGATATATGTAAAAATTGCTTGTATTAATAAGTATTTTTTTTATGAATCTAACTCTTGTCTATTTTATAGTATAAAAACACAAAATGGATAAACAACCCAATATTTTAAGAGACCTAACTGGAGACATGATTGATGAAATCTTGTCTAGAGTCGGTCAGAATTCCTCGGTACAACTATTTAAGGTGAGGTCAGTTTGTAATACATTCGAAGAACGTTCCAAGAATGCCTTGGTTTATAAAAGGCTTTCGTTCGAAAGATGGGGGATATCACATTGGGAAATCCATAAGTTACGATGTGTTTACTTTGACGCATATATTGCGGGGAACCCAAATGCTATTTTACGCAACGGGTTAAGAAATTATTTTGACTCAATATATCCGAATATAGGACTTCGTGATTTAGAAAAAGCGGCTAACATGCAACATAAAGAAGCATGTTATGCTTACGAGTTAGTAATGTTCGCTTCTCACCAAAGTGAGAACAAGAACATCGGGCTACAACTATTAAACAAAACGTTCCCACAAGTGACGGAGTCGGTAATTGGGATAAGAAATGAGGTTTTTAGATTGTTACAGGACTGTTGGACATTACGTAACCCTCGTCCCTTTGACGACGTTACAACACGCTATCTTATCAACGGCCATAACGGTTATGTTCCACAAGACCAAGGATGGGAAGTAGTCCTAGTAAAACCAGAATGCATGACTTGTTTCTGGACGTATGAATTACGTGTCTTTATTGCCTTTGCTGAACGACTTGTGTACTAGCTAGAATTATCTTCACAACCATCTTGTATCAAATTTATTGTGTGCTATATTTCATGCTATATGTAAAATAAGCGGTATTGTAAGTTTATAAAATATTGTGTAAAAGTTTGAACTCGAAATATTATTATAATCAGTTTTTCATATAGAATTGTAGTAGTTAAATTGTATATTAGCTACTAAGTATGAACTTAACGGGTAGGTACTACCCGAATTTAAACTTATAAAACGCTAATATGAAGAAAAAGCTTTTATAAATGAGTTCATATTATGCTACGAGATACTATTGACTACTCTTAATATTCTGTATGATTAACTTGTTTCATTTGACTATTTTGAAGGAAATGGCACCAACTACTCGACACACCTTGAATATGAGCGAAGAGGAATTTCGTGCCTTTCTTGCTTCAAACATAGCCGCAGTACAGGCTGCGCTACATACCAACAATAACCTTGGATCTAGCATTACAGAAAGTCGTGTAGGATGCACCTACAAAGAATTCACTGCCTGCAAACCTTTGAAATTTGATGGAATCGAAGGACCGATCGGATTGAAACGGTGGAACGAGAAGGTCGAATCGGTGTTTGCCATAAGTAAGTGTACTGAAGAGGACAAAGTGAAGTACACTACGCATACCTTCACAGGTACTGCATTAACATGGTGGAATACCTATCTAGAGCAAGTGGGACAAGATGATGCTTACGCACTACCGTGGTCAGCATTCAAGCACTTGATGAACGAGAAGTACCGTCCCAGAACCGAGGTCAATAAGCTCAAGACAGAACTTAGAGGGTTACGAACCCAAGGATTTGATATTACCACGTATGAAAGACGATTCACAGAATTGTGCCTATTGTGTCCGGTAGCGTTCGAAGATGAGGAAGAGAAGATCGACGCGTTTGTGAAAGGATTACCGGAAAGAATCTAAGAAGATATAAGTTCACACGAGCCTGCCTCCATACAACAGGCATGTAGAATGGCTCACAAACTAGTGAACCAGATAGAGGAAAGAATTAAAGAATAGGCGGCTGAAGAGGCCAATGTGAAGCAAGTCAAAAGAAAGTGGGAGGAAAACGGTGATAAGAATCACCAATACAACAACAACAGTAATTACAACAATAATCGCAACAACTATCCCAACAATCGCAACATCAATCGCAACTACAACAAATGGCCCAACAACAACAACAACAACAACAATAACAACAATAGCAACTACAACAATCATCCCAACAACAATAACAACCGCAACAACAACAATAATCAGAAGCAGCTATGCCAAAGGTGTGAAAAGTATCACTCGGGGTGCTTTCAACAAGTGTAAAAGAAATGGTCATAGCGCGGCGAAGTGTGAGGTCTACGGACCAGGGGTTAACAGAACGAAAGGAACAAATGGTGTCGGAACGAGTAATGGTGGAGCAAGTAGTGTCGGAGCAAGTTTTGCCAATGTAGTTTGTTATAAATGTGGAAAACCAGGCCACATTATTAGAAATTGCCCTAACCAGGAGAACACGAATGGACAAGGCCGCGGAAGAGTTTTCAATATTAATGCGGCAGAGGCACAGGAAGACCTGGAGCTTGTTACGGGTACGTTTCTTATTGACAATAAATCTGCTTACGTTTTATTTGATTCGGGTGCGGATAGAAGCTATATGAGTAGAGATTTTTGTGCTAAATTAAGTTGTCCATTGATGCCGTTGGATAGTAAATTTTTACTCGAATTAGCAAACGGTAAATTAATTTCAGCAGATTATATATGCCGGAATCGAGAAATTAAACTGGGTAGCGAAATATTTAAGATTGATTTGATACCAGTAGAGTTAGGGAGTTTTGATGTAATAGTTGGCATGGACTGGCTGAAGAAGGTGAAAGTAGAGATCGTATGTTATAAAAATGCAATTCGCATTGTACGAGAAGAAGGAGAACCCTTAATGGTGTACGGAGAAAAGGGCAACAAGAAGCTACATCTTATTAGTAATTTGAAGGCACAAAAACTAATAAGAAAAGGTTGCTATGCTGTTCTAGCACATGTCGAGAAAGTACAAACTGAAGAAAAGAGCATCAATGATGTTTTTGTCGCAAAAGAATTTCCCGATGTATTTCTGAAAGAATTACCGGGACTACCTCCACATCGATCTGTTGAATTTTAAATAGATCTTGTACCAGGAGCTGCACCAATAGCTCATGCTCCTTACAGACTCGCACCCAACGAGATGAAAGAACTGCAAAGCCAACAGCAAGAACTATTAAAACGTGGTTTCATTCGACCAAGCACATCACCATGGGGAGCTCCTGTTTTGTTTGTCAAGAAGAAAGATGGTACATTTAGGTTGTGTATTGACTACAGAGAGTTGAACAAACTTACCATAAAAAACCGTTATCCACTGCCGAGAATTGACGACTTATTTGATCAACTACAAGGCTCGTCGGTTTATTCGAAGATCAATTTACGTTCTGGATATCATCAAATGCGAGTAAAGGAGGATGATATTCCAAAAACTGCTTTTAGGACGCGTTATGGTCATTACGAGTTTATGGTTATGCCGTTTGGATTGACTAATGCACCAGCTGTGTTCATGGACCTTATGAACCGAGTGTGTGGGCCATATCTTGACAAGTTTTCATTGTTTTCATCGATGACATACTTATTTACTCAAAGAATGATCAAGAGCACGAAGAACATTTGAGAAAAGTGCTAGAAGTATTGAGGAAAGAAAAACTGTACGCTAAGTTTTCAAAGTGTGCATTTTGGTTGGAAGAAGTTCAATTCCTCGGTCACATAGTGAACAAAGAAGGTATCCAGGTGGACCCTGCAAAGATCGAAACCGTTGAAAAGTGGGAAACCCCAAAAACTCCGAAGCATATACGTTAATTTTTAGGATTGGCTGGTTATTACAGAAGATTCATCCAAGATTTCTCGAATATAGCAAAACCCTTGACTGCATTAACGCATAAAGGGAAGAAATTTGAATGGAAGGATGAACAAGAGAAGGCGTTTCAGTTATTGAAGAAAAAGCTAACTACGGCACCTATATTGTCATTGCCTGAAGGGAATGATGATTTTGTGATATATTGTGACGCCTCAAAGCAAGGTCTCGGTTGTGTATTAATGCAACGAACGAAGGTAATTGCTTATGCGTCTAGACAATTGAAGATTCACGAGCAAAATTATACGACGCATGATTTGAAATTAGGCGCGGTTGTTTTTGCATTAAAGACTTTGAGGCACTACTTATATGGGGTCAAAAGTATTATATATACCGACCACAAAAGTCTTCAACACATATTTAATCAGAAACAACTGAACATGAGGCAGCGTAGATGGATTGAATTGTTGAATGATTACGACTTTGAGATTCGTTACCACCCGGGGAAGGCAAATGTGGTAGCCGACGCCTTGAGTAGAAAGGACAGAGAATCCATTCGAGTAAAATCTATGAATATAATGATTCACAATAACCTTACTACTCAAATAAAGGAGGCGCAACAAGGAGTTTTAAAAGAGGAAAATTTAAAGAATGAAATACCCAAAGGATCGGAGAAGCATCTTAATATTCGGGAAGATGGAACCCGGTATAGGGCTGAAAGGATTTGGGTACCAAAATTTGGAGATATGAGAGAAATAGTACTTAGAGAAGCTCATAAAACCAGATACTCAATACATCCTGGAATGGGGAAGATGTACAAGGATCTCAAGAAACATTTTTGGTGGCCAGGTATGAAAGCCAATGTTGCTAAATACGTAGGGGAATTTTTGACGTGTTCTAAGGTCAAAGCGGAGCATCAGAAACCATCAGGTCTACTTCAACAACCCGAAATCCCAGAATGGAAATGGGAAAACATTACCATGGATTTCATCACTAAATTGCCAAGGACTGCAAGTGGTTTTGATACTATTTGGGTAATAGTTGATCGTCTCACCAAATCAGCACACTTCCTGCCAATAAGAGAAGATGATAAGATGGAGAAGTTAGCACGACTGTATTCGAAGGAAGTCGCCTCCAGACATGGAATACCAATCTCTATTATCTCTGATAGGGATGGCAGATTTATTTCAAGATTCTGGCAGACATTACAGCAAGCATTAGGAACTCGTCTAGACATGAGTAATGCCTATCATCCACAAACTGATGGGCAGAGTGAAAGGACGATACAAACGCTTGAAGACATGCTACGAGCATGTGTTATTGATTTCGGAAACAGTTGGGATCGACATCTACCGTTAGCAGAATTTTCCTACAACAAGAGCTACCATTCAAGCATTGAGATGGCTCCGTTTGAAGCACTTTATGGTGGAAAGTGCAGGTCTCCAATTTGTTGGAGTAAAGTGGGGGATAGACAGATTACGGGTCCAGAGATAATACAAGAAACTACTGAGAAGATCATCCAAATTCAACAACGGTTGAAAACCGCCCAAAGTCGACAAAAGAGCTACGCCGACATTAAAAGAAAAGATATAGAATTTGAAATTGGAGAGATGGTCATGATTAAGGTTGCACCTTGGAAAGGTGTTGTTCGATTTGGTAAACGAGGGAAATTAAATCCAAGGTATATTGGACCATTCAAGATTATTGATCGTGTCGGACCAGTAGCTTACCGACTTGAGTTACCTCAACAACTTGCGGCTGTACATAACACTTTCCACGTCTCGAATTTGTAGAAATGTTTTACTAAAGAAGATCTCACTATTCCGTTGGATAAAATCCAAATCAATGAAAAACTTCAATTCATTGAAGAACCCGTTGAAATAATGGATCGTGAGGTTAAGAGACTTAAACAAAATAAGATACCGATTGTTAAGGTTCGGTGGAATGCTCGTAGAGGCCCGAGTTCACCTAGGAATGAGAAGATTAGATGAAGAAGAAGTACCCACACTTATTTGCAGAAGATGAGCCAACACCTCCAATCGCTTAAAATTTCGGGACGAAATTTATTTAACGGGTAGGTACTGTACTGACCCGAACTTTTCCGAACCTTTCTATGATTATATGTTTAATGAAAACTATATTTACATGATTAAATGTTTCCAACATGTTAAGCAATCAAACTTGTTAAGACTTGGTTAATTGAAACGGAAATTTTGTAAACGTCTGATTACCCAGTTTGACCAATGATTCACGAACGCTATAAGTTGTATATGACATGATGATACATAAATGAATAAATATATATGTTTAACATGATATAATGATCATCAAGTATCTCATTAAAAATAGTAAAAATAAGTTATATACTTAAAAAGGAGACTATTGACGTATAAAACTCGAAACGATACATATAACAATTATCGTTATAACCACGTCTTACTAAATATATATGAAGCATATTAATACATTGTTATATTATATATAACATGATAATATGATAATTAAATATATCATTAAGTGTATTAACAATGAACTACATAAGTAAAAACAAGACTACTAAATTAAGGATTTCGAAATGAGACATATATGTAACGATTATCGTTGTAACGATATTTAAATGTATATATCATATTAAGATATATTAATATATCATAATATCATGATAATATAATAATTTAAAATCTCATTTGATATTATAAACTTTGGGTTAACAACATTTAACAAGATCGTTAACCTAAAGGTCTCAAAACAACATTTACATGTAACGACTAACGATGACTTAACGACTCAATTAAAAGGTATATACATGTAGTGTTTTAATATGTATTCATACACTTTTGAAAGACTTCAAGACACTTATCAAAATACGTCTACTTAACAAAAATGCTTACAATTACATCCTCGTTCAGTTTCATCAACAATTCTACTCGTATGCACCCGTATTCGTACTTGTACAATACACAGCTTTTAGATGTATGTACTATTGGTATATACACTCCAATGATCAGCTCTTAGCAGCCCATGTGATTCACCTAACACATGTGGGAACCATCATTTGGCAACTAGCATGAAATATCTCATAAAATTACAAAAATATGAGTAATCATTCATGACTTATTTACATGAAAACAAAATTACATATCCTTTATATCTAATCCATACACCAACGACCAAAAACACCTACAAACACTTTCATTCTTCAATTTTCTTCATCTAATTGATCTCTCTCAAGTTCTAACTTCAAGTTCTAAGTGTTCTTCATAAATTCTACAAGTTCTAGTTACATAAAATCAAGAATACTTTCAAGTTTGCTAGCTCACTTCCAATCTTGTAAGGTGATCATCCAACCTCAAGAAATCTTTGTTTCTTACAGCAGGTTATCATTCTAATACAAGGTAATAATCATATTCAAACTTTGGTTCAATTTCTATAATTATAACAATCTTATTTCAAGTGATGATCTTACTTGAACTTGTTTTTGTGTCATGATTCTGCTTCAAGAACTTCGAGCCATCCAAGGATCCGTTGAAGCTAGATCCATTTTTCTATTTTCCAGTAGATTTATCCAAGGAACTTAAGGTAGTAATGATGTTCTTAACATCATTCGATTCATACATAAAAAGCTATCATATTCGAAGTGGTAAACTAGTAATCACTAGAACATAGTTTAGTTAATTCTAAACTTGTTCGCAAATAAAGTTAATCCTTCTAAATACACTTTTAAAATCAACTATACACATGATATATATCTATATGATATGCTAACTTAATGATTTAAAACCCAGAAACACGATAAACACCATAAAACTGGATTTACGTCGTCGTAGTTACAACCGGGGGCTGTTTTGGTTTGGATAATTAAAAACTATGAAAAACTTTGATTTAAAAGCTATACTTCTGGGAAAATGATTTTTCTTATGAACATGAAACCATATCCAAAAATCATGGTTAAACTCAAAGTGAAAGTATGTTTTTCAAAACAGTCATCAAGATGTCGTTCTTTCGACGAAAATGACTACCTCTTTCAAAAACGACTTGTAACTTGTATTTTCGACTGTAAAACTATACATTTTCTGTTTAGTTTCATAAATTCAAGTTCAATACGAAACCGTGGCCACTTAAATCACTCAAAACGGATTAGAAACGAAGAAATGGCGAGCAAAACAAAATTGGTAAAAACTACTCATTTTAGCTACGTGAAAAATGGTAACAAATCTATTCCAACCATAACTTAATCAACTTGTATTGTATATTATGTAATCTTGAGATACCATAGACACGTATACAATGTTTCGACCTATCATGTCGACACATCTATATATATTTCGGAACAACCATAGACACTCTATATGTGAATGTTGGAGTTAGCTATACAGGGTTGAGGTTGATTCCAAAATATATATAGTTTGAGTTGTGATCAATACTGAGATATGTATACACTGGGTCGTGGATTGATTCAAGATAATATATATCTATTTATTTATGTACATCTAACTGTGGACAACTAGTTGTAGGTTACTAACGAGGACAGCTGACTTAATAAACTTAAAACATCAAAATGTATTAAAAGTGTTGTAAATATATTTTGAACATACTTTGATATATATGTACATATTTGTTATAGGTTCGTGAATCGACCAGTGGCCAAGTCTTACTTCCCGACGAAGTAAAAAAATCTGTGAAAGTGAGTTATAGTCCCACTTTTAAAATCTAATATTTTTGGGATGAGAATACATGCAGGTTTTATAAATGATTTACAAAATAGACACAAGTACGTGAAACTACATTCTATGGTTGAATTATTGAAATCGAATATGCCCCTTTTTATTAAGTCTGGTAATCTAAGAATTAGGGAACAGACACCCTAATTGACGCGAATCCTAAAGATAGATCTATTGGGCCTAACAAACCCCATCCAAAGTACCGGATGCTTTAGTACTTTGAAATTTATATCATATCCGAAGGGTGTCCCGGAATGATGGGGATATTCTTAAATATGCATCTTGTTAATGTCGGTTACCAGATGTTCACCATTTGAATGATTTTTATCTCTATGTATGGGATGTGTATTGAAATATGAAATCTTGTGGTCTATTATTATGATTTGATAATATATAGGTTAAACCTATAACTCACCAACATTTTTGTTGACGTTTTAAGCATGTTTATTCTCAGGTGATTATTAAGAGCTTCCGCTGTCGCATACTTAAATAAGGACGAGATTTGGAGTCCATGCTTGTATGATATTGTGTAAAAACTGCATTCAAGAAACTTATTTCGTTGTAACATATTTGTATTGTAAACCATTATGTAATGGTCGCGTGTAAACAGGATATTTTAGATTATCATTATCTGATAATCTACGTAAAGCTTTTTAAACCTTTATTGATGAAATAAAGGTTATGGTTTGTTTTAAAATGAATGCAGTCTTTGAAAAACGTCTCATATAGAGGTCAAAACCTCGCAACGAAATCAATTAATATGGAACGTTTTTAATCAATAAGAACGGGACATTTCAACTAGCTAGTGGGTTGTTTAAAGAATTGAAGAATCAATCAAGTGGGTGATTTAGACACAAAACAGAAAGTAGAAAAAGATGAGGTAAGGTGATGGGTTTTTGTAAAACATGAGCTGCAATTGTATATATATATATATATATATATATATATATATATATATATATATATATATATATATATATATTATATGCAACTAAAATATTATCATATGTGTGTGGCTTGTCGAATGAAAACAAAGAAAGTCAATGAGAAGAATAGTAATTGATGTTAAAGCTAAGGGGTATAAAATACTATTAAATTTTACTAGGAAATACTATTAAATACGATACAATTTTACACAAGATATTTATTTATTTATAGAATGGATATACTTAAACCTTGCTACAACACTTATAGGCAGTGTACCTAATCGTACAGTAGTGTAGTTTTTAGTAAGTCTGGTTCGTTCCACAGGGAATCTTTTAAACAAAGCTTAACGCTATATTAGTTTTAATTTATAAAAAAAATACAAATATATACAAGTAATATTTTTATTAAAAAGGGGGGTTTTTACCGTTTAATGACCGGTTTGTCGATTTAAAACTTTAGTCGCAGTTAAAACCTAATGTAAAATATTAAATAAATAAAAGACTTAATTTAAAGCGTAAAGTAAATAACGATAATGAAATTGCGATAAATAAAAGTGCGATAAAATAAACTTGCGATAATTAAAAAGTACGATAATTAAAAGTGCAATTAAATACAATGACAATAAATAAAAAGTACGATAATTAGAAGTGCAATTAAATATAAAATAAAGGAAATTAAATATGAAATAAAATAATTATGCTTATTTAAACTTCCGTAATCATGATGTTTGACGTGTTGATTTTAGTTTTATGCCCATGGGTTAATTGTCCTTTGTCCTGGATTATTTAATATGTCCGTCTGGTTTTTGTCCATAACAGTCCATCGGTCATAAATTTAAGGTGCGAGTGTCCTCGTCAAATTAACCTTATAACCGAAGTCAAATATTCCAACTAATTGGGGACTTAAACTGTAACAAGGTTTTATTACTTTGTTTAATAATTACACCAGGTTATCGACTGCGTGTAACCCAAGGTTTTAATACTTTGTTATCAATTATGCCAAGTGTCCTTGTACATAATTTCACCCCTGTTTTAATAATTCCATAGACTATTAATTCATTCCCGTGTCCAGTTAAATGAACGATTATTCGTACATATAAATATCCCGCCCATCGTGTCCGATCGAGTGTATATGGTTATTTATAGGGACGTCCAATTGCAAATCTTTATATTAAAATTAATAAACTATCATTTAGTTAAATAAATATAAAGCCCATTAATAGCCCATAGTCTAATTTCCACAAGTGTCGTTCTTTTGTCCAAACCCCAATTATGGTACAAAGCCCAATTACCCAATTTTAGTATTTAGCCCAACATCATGATTACTTCGATTTAAATAAGCATAATAATAACTTAGCTACGAGACATTAAATTAAAAAGGTTGAACATAACTTACAATGATTAAAAATAGCGTAGCGTTACACGAACAGAATTTCGACTTACACCCTTACAACATTCGCTAACATACCCTTATTATTAGAAATTAAAATTAAAATTAAAATATAAATTATATATATACGTTTACATATAGATAGAGAGATTGATATATGGATATTTAAAACGTCGAATTGCGCTGGCTTTTATAGGCATTTTTGTCCAGGGAGGTTCCGCGAGTCGCGACATTTTTCCACTACAAACTCCGCAAGTCGCGGAGTTCGTAAAACCAGCTCACACAAGTTTGGATCCTAGTCTGCCAAAGGTTTTAATATATAAATATAATATATATATAATTTATATAATTAATTATATATTATATTATATTTATATACATAGTTAACTTGTAATTTTTAGTCCGTTGCGTCGAGCGTTGAGAGTTGACTCTGGTCCCGGTTCTGGATTTTCGAACGTCTTTGCGTACAATTTAATATCTTGTACTTTGCGTTTTGAATCTTGTACTCTTGTAATTCTGAGACGTTTCTTATCAATAATTGTAATCTCTTTGATTGTATTTTGTACTTTTGAGCTTTTTGGTCGTTTGCGTCTTCAATTTGTCGAATCTCTCTTTTGTCTTCACCTTTTATTATTTAAACGAATATCACTTGTAAATAGGACAATTGCAACTAAAAGCTTGTCTTTCTTGAGGGATAATGCTATGAAATATATATTCGTTTTTAGCATTATCAAATATTTCCACACTTGAGCGTTGCTTGTCCTCAAGCAATATAGTCTTGAAATACTAGAATCACTTCTTTATTCTTCACACTTTGTACATCAGTGATTTCTATACGGCAGTATAAACAATGGTAGTAACGATGTGGTTTACAGTCGCACATGACTATAAAAATTTAAATCCATTAAGGAAATTGGATCTTTATGAAAACATTTGATCTTTTGAAAATTAAATCTAGCTTTTACCCTAGATAAGTTTTCCAGAATAACCCTTCACCGGTGTTTGCAAATTATTTTTGTGAGTTTAGTGGATTTCAGATTTGAAAATTTTGGCTCAAAACTTGTAGTTTTGTGTCACCCACTTGCTAACCTTGTATTAGGAAAGCAACACGTCCAGTATACTTGCCCCGTATATTGCCTTTCGGTAAACTACCATCCGGTTGTAAAGGAAAGCGTTGAACAAGCAACTGTTAAGCAATGTCCCCTGACATGCTTTTAATTATTTTCTATAACGTGTCGGACACAATTACTATCCTTTGTAGGAGCAATAGTAAAGCTCACCCTTATAATTTTTCGGTCTGGCACAAGGTCCTGTCTTCGACCATGCTATGCAACCACCGTTCTTACGGTTGACACCCGATTTAGTTCAGGTGACCTAATGAATTCCAGGTGAATTCCTAGGATTTTACGTTCAATGGTAAGGAACGCACTGAAAATGGGTTTTCAGAAAACAAATCGGTTTTATTTTTGATCAAAATATTTTCTCGTTCAAGCTCGAGTTTAGATATCATCGAATTCTATGAGTTTGTAATTCTCAATCTTTAAGGTCAATCTCTAGGATTGAGTAATATCAGTCTTAAAAGCTGATTTTTGATCTTTAAGGAGATTATCTTTTCTGGGGATCTGATTCATTAGTCTTATCAAGCTAATTTGCACGGTGCCCCCCATTATACAAGACAGATCCTCTCATGGTTAGGATAAGTCTGACCACTTGGCGACCCTGTTTTATGCTGAGGTCCATGGATTTTCTGCTGATTTTAGTGATGACTTTTCTAGATTTTTCGTCAACCTACAGCTGGTCTGGACGACAACTTCATGACCTAAATCAAGAAGCGCGTTTCTCTTTAGGAAGACTTTACTTCCTTTTAATGATGAAATTGATTCATCGTGTAGATTCATCTCTTCTTTTCTTTCATCGGGTAAAACAGTTAATTATCGTCCAAAACAAAAGTATTTTCAATTAATTGTACAAAAATATGTGATATATGTTTTGAATAACTTGGTAAAAATTTCCCACACTTGGCTTTTATTTTCCTTTCTTTGCCTTTTTATTCTCCTCTATTCCATTTTAAATGAATTCTAACATTTTGGTTTGTTTCTTAATTTATGTCCTTTCCAAAGTAACAATAATTTCGGTGTTAACACCTAGTTTTATCGTTCATAAATATGTATAAACATGATTTTGAGTTCATTTAATTGAAAATTTTGAAAAATTTTACTAGAATTGGGTAGTCAGTATATAAGACTAGGGCTGTTCTTTATTATCAGAGAGCACTAGATTCTAATACAACTACTGCTTTACTAGTATTTTTAATGGTAACCAAGTGTTTAAAATTTTTTTTTTTTAAAATCCGAAAGAATTTAACCCCTTCCCACACTTAAGATCTTGCAATGCCCTCATTTGCAAGAAATCAGTAACAATTTAAATTATTGAGGGTGATTAGCGTAGAAAAATGATTAAATTTTATCAAAGTTTCCAAACATATTGTTGTTTGTGTTGAATGATAAATGGTGCACATCATTTGTTCATTCCGTCTTGTTGTTACATCACATTTGTTTTTAATTTTTTTTTATAAAAACCTTAACTTATAAAACAATTAATTAATTAATTTTAAAATTTTGTTTCCTTTGTTATTTAGGACGAGGTCGTTTCGGAACGATGTCCTAGTCCGTCCCTCGACAAAATTTTAAAATTTGTCAATTTAAAGCGCGGTTTTAAAAGCAAAGATTTTTGGGTTTTATAATTTTTTTTGGCATACTTTAATTCAATAAGATTAAAAATAATGATAATAAAAGTTCTCGTCCCTCCCTCGGGTAAAGCAATTTTGGTTAAAAGACCTAGTCTTCAACTCACGACGAATTTTAAAAATCATATTTTTAACTTAGCGAAATAAAGTAAATTTTTGTTTTTAAATTCACACCAAACTTAAATTTAAAATGCATAAAATTAAAAATTCATATTAAAAATTCACACCAAACTTAAATTTAATTTTATTTTTATACATACAAACTTATATTAAAAATATTAATTTTCCAAACATTTACAATTTTAAATATATTGATTTAAAAAGTTTACAATATCAGTTTAAGATTTATATATTAATTTTAAAAACATGGTAAAAATAAAGTTAAAAATCTTTTTGGCTTTTATCCCACTTTAATCAATCAAATATTATCAAAAATATGCGCCCCTCTTTTCGGTAAAGTTATTTCGGTTCCGTGACCTAATTTAACTCATGACGAATTTTTGAAATATTTTGGGTTGATTGATTAAAGATATTTATACCTTAAAAATAAACGTTAAATTTCGCAGTGATGTAATAAATTTTTGTATGATATCAATAATTTCGGTCGCAAGTCCTAATTTCATTGAATACCAATTTAATACTTTATAGCGAACAAATTAGCGTTTATTATCAAAAGGTTAAAAATAAAAATAAAAATAAAAACTGTACAAACTTACATGTGAAATAGATTTCTTAGTGATATGCTCTAGCCCACTCATAAGATAGTCGGATTAATTGATTTTCCATGGCTACATAGGCGTAACCTCGAGCATTTAATGATTTTTCTTCTAAACATATAAACGGTCCGTCTCTGCATAAAGTAACAAATTCGGTATTTGAATAGGTTTGATTATTTGAACATTTACCTTCGTGTGACCATTTTCCGCATTTGTGACATCTTTCAAGGTGTCGTGCTCTTCTTTTCGCTGCGGATTTTGATTTTCCTTTACCAAATTGTAACTTATTATCTTCGCATCTGGATTCTTTTCTTACTCCGTCCAATTTACCTCTGATTAATGATACTATTTCACTCGAAAGTGTGTCATTATTACGTTTAGTGATCAAAGCGTGTAGCATTAGACCATGGTTTAGTTCACAGGAAGTCTTCATTGCGTAAAAACCTAAAAAAATAAAAATTCAGAATGGAGGGAGAAGACTAGTTCTTTAGGGTCTGCTAGGGAAAGACCATTCGGGTTCCATTTTCGAGAACTACACGAAAACAGAAAATCTAACTCTAACAGAAATACATATTATCCTTTAAAGACTTGATTCTCCCCACAATTAGTTAGCTGTGGTATTGAAATTGTGATTAACTTCGTTGTCGACTTCCATCGGACTATCTATGTAGTGTTTAACTCTGTGACCATTAACCTTAAATTCAATCCCATTTGAATTTATTAATTCTACTATTCCGTATGGGAAAACTCTTTTGACTATGAATGGTCCAGACCATCTTGATTTCAATTTTCCAGGAAATAGCTTGAATCGTGAATTAAAAAGAAGAACTCTATCTCCTTCTTTAAATTCTTTTGAACTTCTGATTCTTTTATCATGCCATTTCTTCGTTCTTTCCTTATAGATTAACAAATTTTCGTATGCTTCTTGTCTTAATTCTTCTAATTCGTTTAGTTACCTTAACCGTAGACGTCCGGCTTCATGTAAATCAAGATTACATGTCTTCAAAGCCCAAAATGCTTTGTGTTCAATTTCTACTGGAAGATGACATGCTTTTCCGTAAACGAGTTTGAAAGGTGTGGTTCCAATTGGAGTTTTGTAGGCTGTTCTAAAAGCCCAGAGTGCATCCTCCAATTTAATGGACCATTCCTTCGGATTTGATCCTACGGTTTTCTCTAGAATACGTTTTAAAGCTCGGTTGGTATTTTCAACTTGTCCACTTGTTTGTGGATGATATGCAGTGGAGATTTTATGAGTTACTCCATATCTTTTGAGAACTTTCTTAAGTTGATTATTACAAAAATGAGTTCCCCGATCACTTATTAAAGCTTTCGGTGTTCCAAACCTTGCAAAAAGATGTTTTAAAAAGTTGACTACAACTCGTGCATCGTTAGTTGGGAGAGCTTGTGCTTCCGCCCATTTAGATACATAATCAATGGCTACGAGAATGTAGAGATTATTATGAGATTTTGGAAATGGACCCATAAAGTCAATACCCCAAATGTCAAATACTTCACATACTTGAATGACATTTTGTGGCATTTCATCACGTTGACTTATTTTTCCGGCCCTTTGACATGCATCACAGGATTTGCAATCTTTGTAAATTGTAGGCCAATAGAATCCAGCATCGTAAACTTTTCTTGCTGTTAGTTGAGGCCCATAATGCCCTCCTGTTGGTACTGTGTGACAATGGTTTAAGATTTTACTAGCTTCATCTCCGAATACACATCGGCGTATTATTCCATCGGGACAACTTTTAAACAAATGTGGATCTTCCCAGAAATAGTGTTTTATATCACTAAAGAATTTCTTTCGTTTTTGGTACGACAATACTTTTTCAAGGAATCCACAAACTAAGTAGTTTGCATAGTCTACAAACCATGGAATTTCATTATAATCTATCTTCAATAGATATTCATCAGGAAAGTTGTCTTGTATGGCCGATTCATTTAGAACTTCTAATTCGGGATTTTCAAGACGAGAAAGATGATCGGCTGCGAGATTTTCTGCTCCCTTTTTATCTCGGATTTCAATATCAAACTCTTGTAAGAGTAAGATCCAACGGATTAATCTTGGTTTGGCATCTTGTTTCGAAAATAGGTATCTAAGAGCAGAATGGTCGGTATAGACCACCGTTTTAGCTAGAACGAGATTTGAACGAAATTTGTCAAAAGCAAAGACAATAGCAAGGAGTTCTTTTTCAGTGGTTGTGTAGTTCGTTTGTGCTCCTTGTAACGTCTTACTAGCATAATATATAGGTTGAAATCGTTTTTCAATCCTTTGTCCTAAAACGGCTCCCATTACAAAATCACTTGCATCGCACATTAGTTCAAACGGTAGATTCCAATTTGGAGTTATCATGATCGGCGCATTAGTGAGTTTCTCTTTAAGAATATTAAAAGATTTAACGCATTCATCTGAAAAGATGAATGGAGCATCCTTTTCTAGGAGTTTATTCATAGGAGTGGTAATTTTAGAAAAATCTTTTATGAAACGTCGGTAAAAACCGGCATGCCCTAGAAAACTCCTAACTCCTTTAACATTGGTGGGATGTGGAAGTTTAGCAATTACATCTATTTTAGCTCTATCCACTTCAATTCCTTCCTTTGAAATTTTATGTCCAAGAACGATGCCTTCTTTAACCATGAAATGACATTTCTCCCAATTAAGTACTAGATTTGATTGTTCGCATCTAATAAGCATTCATTCAAGATTAACTAAACATGATTCAAATGTATCACAGAAGACTGAAAAGTCATCCATGAAAACTTCCATGCATTCTTCTATCATGTCGTGAAAAATCGCCATCATGCACCTTTGAAAGGTTGCAGGGGCGTTGCAAAGTCCAAATGGCATGCGTTTGTAAGAAAAAGTACCATAAGGGCACGTGAATGTGGTTTTTTCTTGATCTTCGGGTGCTATTGGAATTTGAAAATATCTGAAAAAACCATCAAGAAAACAATAGTAACTGTTTCCGGCTAACCTTTCCAACATTTGATCAATAAAAGGTAAGGGAAAGTGATCTTTTCTGGTGGCGTCATTTAATTTTCTATAATCAATACATACACGCCATCCTGTTAAAGTCCTAGTAGGAATAAGCTCATTTTTTTCATTTGTAATGACAGTCATGCCACCCTTCTTAGGCACGCATTGAACTGGGCTTATCCATGGACTATCAGAAATTGGATAAATTAAACCTGCATCTAGCAGTTTAATAATTTCTTTCTTAACAACATCTTGCATATTAGGATTTAGTCTTCGTTGGCGTTGCACATATGTTTTATGACCTTCTTCCATAAGGATTTTATGTGTGCAATACGAAGGACTTATTCCTTTAATATCATGAATTTTCCATGCAATAGCTGGTTTATGAGCTTTTAACACAGAAATGAGTTGTGATTTCTCATTTTCAGTAAGAGAAGACGATATTATTACAGGTAATTCAGATTCACCATGTAAATAAGCGTATTTCAAATGATTTGGAAGTGGCTTTAACTCTAATGTCGGAGGTTCTTCTATCGATGATTTATATCGATATCTCGTCTTCTTCTTTTAGCATTTGAATTTCTTCTGTTGTTGGTTCATATCCATTAGCCATTAGTGTAGCTAACATTTCAGTTTCATTAATTGGTTCAGTTCCTTCTCCTAAAGAACATTCTCCTGTTCCTTGTAATTCTGGAAATTCTTCTAACAATTTTGCATGTGAATCTATAGTTTGAATATAATAACATGTATCATCTGCAGATTTCGGTTGTTGCATTGCTCTATCAACTGAAAAGGTGACACTCTCGTCCTCTATACTTAGGGTCAATTTCTTACCAAACACGTCTATCATTGCTTTAGCCGTGTTTAAGAATGGTCTTCCTAATATGGGAGGAACTTGAGAATCTTCTTCCATGTCCAGAACAACAAAATCTACTGGAAATACTAAAGTACCAACTTTAACTAGCATGTTCTCCATTATCCCTCTAGGATATTTTATTGATCTATCGACTAGTTGTATGCTTATTCTTGTTGGTTTTAATTCTCCAAGGTCTAGTTTAGCGTATAGTGAATACAGTATTAGATTTATACTAGCACCTAAGTCTGCCAATGGTTCTATTTAACTAAGACTACCCAGAAAACATGGAATTGTGAAACTTCCTGGATCAGATAATTTTTCTGGTATCTTATTCAACAGCACTACTGATCAATTAGCATTCATAGTAACGACAGAGAGTTCTTCCATTTTCTTTCTATTTGAGATTAGATCTTTCAGAAATTTAGCATATCTAGGCATTCCTGAAATTACATCAATGAAAGGAAGATTGACATTTATTTGTTTAAACATATCCAAAAATTTGGATTGCTCGGCTTCAAGTTTCTCTTTTTTCATCTTACTCGGGTAAGGAAGTGGTGGTTGGTATGGTTTAATATAAGGTTTAGCCTTAACTATGTTATCTTCATTAACCTTTTCAACTACCGATTCTGTTTCCTTATCTTGTTCAGATTGTGGTTCTTGTGGAGTAGGAATAGCTTCATCAGAAATTACAGGTATTTCAGGTGGTTTAAGTGTAATACCACTTCTTGTGGTAATGGCTTTAGCTGTTTCATTCCGGGGGTTAGCATTTTTATCACTAGGTAAACTTCCCGGTTTTCTTTCACCTATTAACCTTGCTAGGTTACTTACTTCTTGTTCCAGATTTTGAATAGAAGCTTGTTGATTTCTAAATGCTTGAGCATTTTGTTCATTCGTTTGTTTCTGAGATGTGAAAAACTGCGTTTGAGTTTCAACTAGCTTCGTCATCATATCTTCTAAATTTGGCTTTTTATCATCGGTTTGTGGTGATTTGTTTTGTGGAGTAGGAATAGCTTCATCAGAAATTACAGGTATTTCAGGTGGTTTAAGTGTAATACCACTTCTTGTGGTAATGGCTTTAGCTGTTTCATTCCGGGGGTTAGCATTTGTATCACTAGGTAAACTTCCCAGTTTTCTTTCACCTATTAACCTTGCTAGGTTACTTACTTCTTGTTCCAAATTTTGAATAGAAGCTTGTTGATTTCTAAATGCTTGAGCATTTTGTTCATTCGTTTGTTTCTGAGATGTGAAAAACTGCATTTGAGTTTCAACTAGCTTCGTCATCATATCTTCTAAATTCGGCTTTTTATCATCGGTTTGTGGTGGTTTGTTTTGAAAATTAGGTCTTTGCTGATTGTAAGTATTGTTGGATACTTGTTGATTGCTAGGACCTTGTTGGTTGTTGTATGGAACATTTCGGTTATAATTCTGGTTTTGATTGTAAATCGGTCTTGGCGGTTGATAATTATTCTGATAATTATTTCCAGACCTTTGGTTTAGATATGAAATATTCTCTCTTTGTTCCATTGTTAGTTCAATACTGAGACAATCTTTTGTCAAATGTGGTCCTCCACACTGCTCACAACTAATTTGTATTGAGTGTATATCTTTAGTCATCTTTTCCATTCGTCTCTCGACAGCATCTATCTTTGCGGAAATGGAATCTAAGTCATGGCTAGAATCGGCTCTAGCTGCTTTAGATGATCTAACGATATCTTTTTCTTGGTGCCACTCATGTGAGTGGGAATCAGTGGTATCAATAATTTTATAAGCATCAGTTTCGGTTTTCTTCATAATAGAACCACCAGCTGCTATATCGATGTCTTTCCTTGTAGTGATGTCGCATCCTTGGTAGAATATTTGTACTATTTGACAGGTGTCTAAACCATGTTACGGACATCCTCTTAATAACTTTCCAAATCTTGTCCACGCCTCATATAGAGTTTCATTCGGTTTCTGTGTGAACGTAACAATTTCTCCTTGAAGTCTTACGGCTTTAGATGCCGGAAAGAATTGTTTAAGAAATTTTTCAACTAAAACGTCCCATGTATCAATCGCCCCTTCAGGTAACGATTCCAACCAATCTTTGGCTTCTCCCTTTAAAGTCCAGGGAAATAACATGAGATATATCTGTTCATCTTCAACTTCTCTTATTTTAAATAGTGTGCAGATCCTATTAAAGGTACGAAGATGTTCATTTGGATCTTCCTTCGGCGCACCACTAAATTGGCATTGATTAGTCACCATGTGTAGAATTTGTCCTTTGATTTCATAATCTGGTGCATTAATGTCTGGATGAGTAATTGTGTGACCTTGGCCAGTGCGTTTAGCTCGCATTCGGTCTTCCATACTTAGAGGTTCCAGATTCTCCATAATTGAATTTGTTGAATCTGAATCACTAGAGGATTCTGATTTAATGGTTCGTTCCTCAACAATCTCTGTTTGAATGATTGGTGGTTCCGGAGGAAAAATTAATGGTTCAGGATCTATGAATCGTCCCTGAATATTCTCCGGATTCTCAATTGTGAGGTCGGGTTCAAAAAATGGATTATCGGAAATTTGAATTGGAGTACTTGGTCGACTGGATGACGATTCTAAAGAAAAATCAACGGCGGTAATATTAGCTAGATGTCTTGATCGAGTTACAGGTGGTGAACGTACAAAAGGTGGTGAACGTCTTGCTCGGTGCATTCACTGAATATCCTATTAGTTTTTAAAAGGAAAGAAAAATTATATAAGTTATCCAATTAATAGACTTTTCTGATTTTGCCCACGTTTCGAATAGCCAAAAGATGCAGCAGAGGGGCATGATTCGTTTGGTCTCAATATAATTGAGTACTGTTTGGCTCCAATAATCCGGTCCACGTACAAATCCAACTATTACTACGAACCAGAAAATTTTGATGTCTATCAATTTAACCACTTAAAATAAATTTTCGTAATTTTAAGAAGTTTTAGATAAGAAATAGAGAAAATTCTAAGTCCTAAAAACTAGAATGACGAGAAATAAGAAAGAAAAAGAGCGCGTCAAAAAAAGGTCAAAAAAGAAAAGGGTTGAAAAATAAAAGGCGTCGAAAAATAAGAAAGAAAAAGAGTGACTTATAAAACTTAAAAACACTCGACTAACCCAACCTTATTATTATCACTAACTTAAAATTAAAATTGCAAATTGAGATTACTAATTGGAGTGATAATTGATACATAGGTAAAAGGTGTCGAAAAATAAAAATAAAAAAGTAGCGTGTTGAAACTTAAAAAGAAACTAAAAACTAAAAACTAAAAGTTGCGTCTAAAAATATTAAGCCTTACAAGTAAAACTATATCCCAAATGGCAATAACTTAAAAAGGTACTAAAACTTAAAAAGGCGTCGCAAAATTTTAAAGTACCTAAATCTTAGTCTAAAGAAAAAGCACTTAAGGGATTTTACGGCAAATCCTAAAAATCTATAAATAAAAATAAGCTACGGCAAAATACTAGACTTAAAACTAGCTACGAGCGAAAAATACAAAAAATTATGCTAAAACAAATAAAAAGGGACAAAATATAAAAATATACTAAAAGTTGTAAAAATTACAATTTTTATAAAAATATTATTTTTATATTATTTATTTAATAAAACTATTAATTTTATAAACTAATTAAACTAAATACATAAATTAATTAAAACTTAAATTAAATACTAAATTAATTAAATATTTAACCCTAAATACAAATTAATTAATAATAATTAATAATACTCCGTATTTAATGCAGATTAGGGTTCTGTCAGGCGCGTGTCAGGGTGGCTCCGCGAGT